>NW_028270188.1:27571866-27874896 GCF_037043375.1 Chiloscyllium plagiosum | reverse complement strand
CTGCCCTTTTCCTAAAACCATAAAATGAAACCAGGCCGATGATTACTGCCCAGCCTATCCTCCCCACTGACTGTATCTGCAATCTGTCCCTCTTCCCACTAACCACACAAGGCTACCCAAGCTCAGGGTCTTTGTGAAACTCAAGGCCGGAGTGTGCAGGTTTCCTGGAGAGCGGGAGGTTATTTTAAATTGAAGGGGGAAGGGGAGGTGTCAGTAATATCACACACTGGGCTGAGGAGTGGCAGGTGGATTTCAGTTTGCATTAATGCGAATTACTGGATTTGGTAAATCAAACAAGAACCGGACCTATACAATTCAAAGTAGGGCCTTTGGCAGTGTTGTAGAACAGAGACCTAGGCCGTCAAGTATAATTCTTTAAAATTTGCATCTCATATAGATAGCGTGGTTAAGAAAGTGTTTAACACACTTGACTTCAATGGTCAGACCTTTGAAGTATCGGAATGGGGACGTCATGTTGAGGATGTACAGGATTTGGTGATACAACTTCTGGAATACTGTGTCCAGTCTGTTCACCCTTCCCGCTCATTCCACAGGCACACCGCCCTCTAGGTGAAAAAGCTGTCACTTTTCAATGTTTCCCCTCTCACCTTAAACATATGCCCTCTAGTTTTGGACTCCCCGTACCCTGAGAAAACACCTTGACTATTCACTTTGATATTACTGACCTTGATATTATCAAGCTGGAGAGGGTTCGGAAGAGATAAATCTGGATGTTGCTGGGAAAGGAGGGAGTGAGCTCTAAGGAGAGGCTGCGTAGGCTGGGACCTTTTTCACTGGAGAGAATGAGATTAAGGGGTAACTTTACAGAGGTTTATAAAATCATGAGGGGTACAGATAAGCTGAAGGACTGATGTCTTTTCCCTAGAGCTGGGGATTCAAACTGAGGGATATTTTAAGATGCGAGGAAAAAAGATGAACAAAAGTCATGAGAGGTAATTATTTTAGACAGAAGCAGGCTTGGGTGTGGAATGAACTTCCAGAAGATGTGGTGAAAGCAGGGACAGTTGCAACGTTTAAAGCACATTTAGATCAGTACATGGATAAGACATCAGTTTGGATGGTGCTGTGAGCAGCTCCCATCTCCCTCCCCCTCTCTGAATGAATCCCTGTTGGTTTTCCCCCTCTGCCAATGCCTGTGCAGTGGCGTGGGGAGGCCAGCAGAGGGTGGCATTGCATCACTTTAAACACCACAGAGAGTGACAGACCTGCCCCACACAGACACACAGAGACACACACGGGGATGGTTAGGGAACTGCATGAAGCTCATCTCGTAGCTTAAATGAAACATAAAGAAATGCTCAACTCACCTCGTAAACTGTTAAAATCCGAATGAATGAGAACTCCCAGGTCCACTGTTTAAATAAAAACATCAATTTATTTTATAACTCTGAAAGTGAACATTTTACATCAACTATTCACAACTCTGAGAGCCCCGATCTCTTAACTGCCTATTACCCCAATCCAATTCTGTAGCAGTATACTATTTCAAAAAAGACACTTATCAAAATTACATCAACTTAATTTCAAAACCACACAGCAGCTGTTGTTTTCGATGTTTTCTTTCGGCCGAGGATCTCCCTGGGTTATCTTCTTTCTTTTTACTGTAAATATGTTTCATATGAAAAGGTACCTTTGATAGAAATTGTTTTCCAAATTCTTGGATCTGTGTTGATGGCATTTGCTGTGTTTGCAATTTTCAAAATGCCTGCATTCTTAATATCCACAGCATCAGATCATTTATCGAAAACCAATAAATACAAACTTTATTTGGTTTTAGTTTCCTGGGGCATAATTGAAACTGATTGGAAAAATTCGAATTGTTGTCGAAAGAGCAACCACCTCAGGGATCTATTTCACAGCCAAATGTGACATATTTTCAGTTGTCCTTGACACTCTGTGTCTGTCATCCTCTCATATACAAAGGAGCTTGGAAGCTCTCAGTTCAGAACAGTATTCACTCTCTCTTAAAGATACAGTATACACTTCCAAATTCATAACATTAATACCATGATGTCAATGAAGATCAGCAGAGCATATCCAGATTTCTCTTGCCCCATAGTTTGTCAATATTTCATTCACTGTGTCTGGTGGGCGTTAGGATTTTTATTGGTCTGTTGACAGTATGTCATTATTTGATTCCCTCCCTGGGAATCTAGCAGTATTTCACTTGCTCGCAGATTGTTGAAGATGTCAGGACAAGTGGGGAGAGCAGTAAATATCACAGATTAGTTTCAGTATCTGAGCTGTTAACAGGGGGAGGTGTAGGAGGGAGCCTCCATGCTCCCTTCCTGGGAGGTGGTAGTGACGATGTGTTGTGAGCGCACCCTCCTACCCACCGAGACCATGGGGTGTCCACTTGTACCAGCTCGACACAAAAGGGAGATGGCATCAGGGCCACGGCTTCTAAGTTGTGCCGGGGGGAACGGAGCTGCCAGTGGGTTTAAAGTGAGAATTGCCCTTCACTGAACATTGCTCCTACTCGGTCGGTGGGACGTGGATGTTTCAGAATCTCTACACGAGGTGTCCCGGTCCTCTCCGGCTCGTACCAGGGTCCTCCCCACACGGCGGGGGGAGGGGGGTGAGGGAACGTATATCCGGCGCTCCACCACCCGGCTTGGCCCTTTCTGTCCAATTCCAGGCTGTTTTTCCTGGAACGGGAGAAAGGGAGGGTGGGAGTGGGTGGCCCTGCAGTTAGTGTTGATGTGGGGGGGGGGGGGGGCAGGTTCATGGTGAGGTGTCCGGAGGGAGTCAGTCCACAGTGTTGTATGCATGCAGTGTTATCAGTGTAGGGGGATAAAATGAGGGAGAGAGAGAGAGAAAGAGAGAGACAGACAGAGACAGAGAGAGACAGAGAGAGAGAAGATGCTGCATGCAACAGTGAGAGTGGTGGAGCATGAGCCTTGTTCGGGGATCGGTGCTATAACAGATATACAATGAGTGTGAGGGAGCAGAGAGAATACGGTGACCCTTATCCTGATAGAGTGGGGAAGGATATTGATGCTTGTCCTGTGCTGT
This sequence comes from Chiloscyllium plagiosum, assembly GCF_037043375.1. Lineage (NCBI taxonomy): Eukaryota > Metazoa > Chordata > Chondrichthyes > Orectolobiformes > Hemiscylliidae > Chiloscyllium > Chiloscyllium plagiosum. The sequence continues at coordinate 27,871,860 of NW_028270188.1, read as the reverse complement.
TGGACATTTCCTCAGACCGCAGATACTGCACTGAGCTCAGACCATGCTTGGTGGGTCTCTTCACCCTCAGGGAAGAGAATGGTCCCCCTCTGTACTAGCCCACCCACCAAGACCTCCATGCCCCTGTCGACAAACCGTGGTGTAATTGCCCTTTATCTGCCATGCTCGGGTTAAACTGTGCACGGCAGCCCCTGACGGAGAAAGCTCAACATGTGCCCATTGGCCTTTTACAAATGGCAGCATTGCCAGTGATCACCAAATATCCAGGGGCATGCGGGCAATGGTGAGTACCTCCAGCCATGATGGGTGGGAGAATCGGGCTGGTATTGAATGAGAGGGACACCATGGGGTGGGGTGGGTAATTATTGAGTTGATTCCGATACGATAGCATCAGAAAACGAGCTCAGCCTCGTGCGGACGATCCCTCTGTCACATTCAAGGAAAATCAAACAAAGATAAAGTATTGTTAGAATCTGCTCAATGAGTCATAGATTCTGTTGCAACTAATTCCAGTTACAAAGATGCAGACCAAATGCTCATCTGACTTCACACCAATATCCCTTTTTCCCATCTTTTCTGGGAAGACTGGCTCATGTTACAGAATGGTGTCGAAGTGTCTACATTTCAGCATTCTGCAACCTGGGAACACATCCTTCCATGACACTGTCTCTCAGTCTCCCTCTCTCTGTCTATATCCCAAAGCCCTCCCATGTGGTGATATTTAAACGGAGTCCCCCGCCATCTCTCTCTGGCGCTGATGTTCACACCCACAGAACACCCTTGTCATGGTACAATGGGGAAATGGAGCTTTAAATGGGTGGGAGCTGCACACCCTGTCACTTCCAGCATGGGCTGCAAGTTTCCTCACACTGGGCTGGGATCTAACACAGTGTAACCAGCAATGCACTGGGGTGGGGGACACAGTCCTACATGCAGGAAGGGTAACTGCTCCTAGTTTTCAGATCAATGCACTGGGGTGATGTACACAGTCCTACATGCCGGCAGGGTAACTGCTCCTGGTTTACAGATTAATTCACGGGTGATCACTGCACACGTCGCTGTGCTGGTCAGACTATCTGGGTGCGATTTATAGATAATGCAATGATGTGGTCAGTGCAGTTCCCGGTGCTGGACAGATATGCAGCCTGTGTACAGTACATCATGTTGGTGGGGTGGGTAGGGGGAAATGTGATGGACAGGTCAAGGAGATCTCTGGAACGTTTTGTCCCCGACATTCTATAACTGATATCCCCGGAATGTCCTGTCCCCGACATTCTATAATGACATTCCCCGGAACGTTCTATCCCGGACATTGTTTGTGAACGGCCGGACGTCAGTGAATTGAACAATCGATAAGATCCCGAGGGAAGAGATCCCGTTCCAGGGAGAAGGAGACACTGTTCCGAAGGCCCCTCAGGCAGTTAAAGGGGGGAATACGCTTTCCCTGCGTTTACATTTCTTCACAACACAGATCGACCACAATTTAGACCAAAATACAGGGAATTTCCAAAGTCCGTTTGTCTTCAGGAAACTGGGAGAGAACCCTTCAGGACAGTAACTTTTCCACCCTCCGTATTAGGAATTGGAAAGGAGTGACCTGTGTCTGCTCTCGAGTGATCATGTGTGTGGGAATGTTCTAAAAACCATCTGTCCTTATGGATGTGTCTCTGTGTGTTTGGGGAGGGAGGGTTTCTTGTGGTTTATGTCACATTTTTGTCAGAAATTCCGACCTTCCCATTTGTTATTCCAGCTCCAATTATTTTAATAAATCCCTGAATACAGGGACACATTTGAAAATCTCACTGGGTCCCCGATCAAACGGGTCCCTTTGCCTCCAGGCTGATGGATAATGGATTTGTTTTCCTTCCTCACAGTTAACGTAGTGACTATCTACGTCCTGCTTTATAAAGATTGTGGATTGTCTCCATGTATCAGACGTTACCTGGGGGCCATGGCAGCGGCGGATCTCCTGGTCATTATCCTCGACCTGATCCTGAGACACATTCCCATTGTTTATTGGGAACAGTTTTATTTCCTGGAGTACTCTGTCCCTGTGTGTAATATCCACGCCGTCCTGCTTTATGCAGCCACTGACTGCTCTGTCTGGTTCACCGTCACTTTCACCTTTGATCGGTTTGTGGCCATTTGTTGTCAGAAGCGGAAAAGTAAATATTGCAGTGAGAAAACGGCGGCTGTGGTTCTGGGAGCAGTGACTGTGCTGAGCTGTTTAAAGAACATTTTCTGGTATTTTATACTCAAGTCTCAGTATTGGCTGATGAACACCCCCTGGTTTTGTTATGAAACAGACGCTGTTTATTCCTCCAGTGTCTGGGTCGCAATCGAGATCCTCCATCACATTCTAACCCCGTGTGTCCCATTTCTCCTGATTCTGCTGCTCAATGTTCTCACCGTCAGACACATTTTAGTGACCAGCAGAGCCCGCAGGAGACTCCGCACTCACACCAATGGGGACGCTCAGTCTGACACAGAAATGATAAACCGAAGAAAATCCATCATTTTACTGTTTGTGATCTCGGCCAATTTCATCCTGTTATGGTCAACGTTAATGGTATATTCTATATGGTTCCGGATGTATAAAATTGGGTATCGGTCTGTGTATCTCGATCCCTTTGTGCAGGAATTGGGCTTCATGCTGCAGCTCCTCAGTTGCTGCACAAACACCGCGATTTATGCCGTGACCCAGACTAAGTTCAGGCAGCAGCTGAAGAATGTGCTGAAATATCCCTTCACCCAAATCCGTCCATCCATCAAATTCCCTCATTAATCACACCATCCGGGATTTTCTCATTTCAGTTCAGTGTTTCAGCGATGGAGCAGCCTGTCATTATGGTAACAGATTGAGGGTAGCGCTGGTTTGTCCATCCTTATCCCACAACGGGTTACAGGGAAACATTTCAATGTTTCTCAGAACTCAGAGGCCAGTGAGAAAAGGCACCATCCCACTGACTGTATCCATCACTTCCATTTGTAAACAATAAAAATGTTCATTAAAGCGTGCCGAGCAACAGAGTATGTCTTTGTGTTGGAGAAGCTGAGCTCGAGAGACACAGACTCAGCTCCAAGTCCTGTTTCTCAGGGAAGGGGAGGGCACCGCGCCCTGAGCTCAGGAGCTGGGTTTAACTCCCTCTGCCCCCCCCCCCGAAACCTGGCCTCCCCATTTCCTCTCCCTTATTATTTCTCATCAATTCTCTCCCTCTCTCTCTCGTTCTGCACACTGTCTCTTTCACACCTCCTCTACCTTTCACTCTCTCTCATCCCCTCTCAGACACCCCTCCAACCCCGGTTTCTCCACCTGCCTCCACTATTCTTTCTCCCTCCCTCTCCCTCTCTCCCTTTCTCTCCTGCCGTTTCTTTCTTCTCCCGCAATTCCATCTCTACCCCATTTTCCCCAACTCCAAATTCCCACATCTCTCTATCATCTCACCCCCACCCCACACACGCAGCCTCACCACCACCCCCAGTCTCTGGGTCAGAGGAAGAGGGAATGACCAGGGAGACCTGAGTGTGTCAGATCGAGAGGGAGGGCGGGAGAGAGATTCAGTCAGATAGAAATGATGGGAGGTGGGGAGAGAGACACACGGAGTTCGGGGGATCGAGAGTGAGAGAAGGTGGAGAGAAAGTGAAGAAGCAGGGAGAGAGAGAGAGAGAGAGAGAGAGAGAGGCAAGAGAGAGATAGGTTGAGGGAGAGTGAGAAAGAGGGGAGGAGATAATGAGAGAAAGGGCCGAGAGAGGGGAAGAGAGGGGGAGAGAGAGTGGGGGAGAGAAAGAGGGGAAGAAGAGAGACGGGAGAGAGAGAGGGGAGAGAGCGCAGAGAGAGAGAGGGAAGAGAGCAGATGGATAGAGAGAGGGGAGAGAGGAGGGGAGAGAGGAGGGGAGAGAGAGGCACGAAGAGAGAGTGGGAGAGAGAGGAGGAAAGAGAGAGGAGGGAAGAGAGATAGGAGAGAATAGAGAGGAGGGAATAGAGAGGAGGGAAGAGAGAGGAAGGGAGAGGGTGGGAAGAGAGGAGGGGAGAGAGGAGGGGAGAGGAGGGCATGAGAGAGGGTAGGGGAGGGGGTAGAGAGAAGAGGGTAGAGAGAGAGGGTTAGAGAGAGGGTGAGGAGAGAGGGGGGAGGTCGAGCGAGGCGAGCGCGAGAGAGAGGGGAGGGCGAGAGAGAGGGGAGGAGAGAGAGGGTGGGAGAGAGGGGGGAGGTTGAGCGAGGCGAGCGCGAGAGAGAGGGGAGGGCGAGAGAGAGGGGAGGGCGAGAGAGAGGGGAGTGTGAGAGAGGGGGAGGGTGAGAGAGAGGGAGGGTGTGAGAGAGGGGAGGGTGAGTGAGGACGAGGTTGAGAGAGAGGGGATTGAGGGTTGGAGAGTGAGAGGTGAGGAGGGAGAGTGAGAGGGGATGGAGAGAGAGGGAAGGAGAATGCGAGGGGAGGGAGAGTAAGAGGGGACGGTGAGAGAGGGGAGGTAGAGAGAGGGGAGGGAGAGAGAGGAGGGAGAGAGGGGAGAGAGAAGGGAGGGAGAGAGAGGGGAGAGAGAGGGGAGGTAGAGAGAGGGAAGGGAGAGAGACGGGAGAGAGAGGGGAGGGAGAGAGAGGGGAGGGCGAGAGAGGAGGGTGAGAAATGGGAGGGTGAGAGAGATGGGAGGGTGAGAGAGAGGGGAGGGAGAGTGAGAGGGGAGGGCAAGAGAGAGGAGGGCGAGAGAGGAGAGGGCGAGGGGGGCAGGGCAAGAGAGAGAGGGAGGCGGAGGGAGGGGAGGGAGAGAGGGGAGGGGAGAGAGAGGGAGGGCGTGAGAGACGGGAGGGAGAGAGTGGGGAGGGAGAGGGGGGAGGGAGAGAGGGGGCAGGGAGAGAGGGGAGTGAGAGAGAAAGGAGGGAGAGAGAGGGAATGGAGAGAGAGGGGAGGGAGAGAGAGGAGGGTGAGAGAGATGGGAGGGTGAGAGAGGGGGGAGGGAGAGTGAGAGGGGATAGCGTGAGAGGGGAGGGAGAGAGGGGGAGGGAGAGAGGGGAGGGAGAGAGAGGGGAGGGAGAGAGAGGAGGGTGAGAAATAGGTGGGGGAGAGAGAGGGGAGGGAGAGTGAGATGGGAGGTAAAGTGAGAGGGGAGGGCAAGAGGTGCCGCGAGAGAGGAGAGGGCGAGAGGGGACAGGGCAAGAGAGAGGGGGAGGGGGAGGGAGGGGAGGGAGAGAGGGGAGAGAGAGAGAGAGAGGGGAGGGTGAGAGAGAGGGGAGGGAGAGTGAGAGGGGATGGCGTGAGAGGGGAGGGAGAGAGGGGGAGGGAGAGAGGGGGACAGGGGAGAGAGTGTGGGGGAGAGAGAGGGGTTGAGAAAGTGGGGGTGAGAGAGAGAGGGTGTGAGAGAGACAAGGGGTGTGAGAGAGAAGAGGTGAGAGAGAGAAGGGGTGTGAGGCAGAGGGGGGAGAGAGAGAGACTTGAGGTGAGAGAGAGAGTGAGTGGGGTGAGAGAGTGAGATGGGAGTGAGAGAGAGGGTGTGAAAGACAGGGGAGATGGAGGGGCAGAGGTGGTGGAAGAGAGGGTAAGAGAGCGAGGGGCAGAGAGAGGGGGAGAGAGAGGGGGAGAGAGGGCGGGGGAGAGGGGTTGAGAGAGAGGGGCTGAGAGAGAGGGGTGAGAATGAGAGAGAATGAGTGAAAAACAGAGCGCGGATGAGAGAGTGAGGGTGAGAGAGAGGGGGTGGGGTGAGACGGGGTGAGAGAGAAGGGTTGAGAGAGAGGGGTGGGACAGAGAGAGACAGACTGTGGTGAGACAGTGTGGGGTGGGAGAGTGAGCTGAGCGTGAGAGAGAGGGGGTGAGAAAGAGAGCGGGTGAAAAAGAGAGAGAGTGTAAGTGAGAAAGAGAGAGCGTGAGTGAGAAAGAGAGCCGGTGAGAGAGAGGGGGTTGACAGAGAGGGGGTGGGAGTGAGAGGGGTGAGAGAGAGAAGGGGTGATTGAGAGAGAAAAAGTGTGGAGGGGGTAAGAGAGAGAGTGGAGTGAGAAGAAGAAGGTGTGAGAGAGAGTGGGTGAGAGAGAGGGGGTGAGCAAGAGTGGTGAGAGGGGGAGGAGTTAGAAAGCGCGTGGGGTAAAAGAGAAAGGGTGTGAGAGAGGGAGAGGGGTGAGGGGGTGAGAGAGGGAGGAGGGGTGAGAGGGTGTGAGTGAGAGGGGTAAGAGAGGGGATGAGAGAGAGAGGGGTGAGAGAGAGGGGTTGAGAGAGAGAATGGGCTATATAGAGTGAGGGTGTGAGAGAGTGAGGCGATGAGAGAGTGAGGGGATGAGAGAGTGAGGGGGTTTGAGAGAGGGGGTGGTGAGAGAGGGGGGTGAGAGACACAGGGAGTGAGAGAGGGTGGTGAGAGACACAGGGAGTGAGAGAGAGGGGTGAGAGAGAGGGAATGAGAGACAAGGGATGATTGAGAGAGTGAGAAAGTGGGGAGGGGGTAAGAGAGAGTGGAGTGAGAAGGAGAGGGTGTGAAAGAGAGAGGGGTGAGAGAGCGAGGGGTGAGAGAGAGGGGTGAGAGAGCGAGGGGTGAGAGAGAGAGGGTTGAGAGAGAGGGGTGGGAGAGAGGGGGTGGGAAGGAGAGGGTGTGATTGAGACAGTGGGTGAGAGAGAGGTGGTGAGCAAGAGGGGAGAGAGGGGGAGGGGTGAGAGAGAGAGAGAGCGCGGGTAAGAGAGAAATGGTGTGAGAGAGGGAGAGGGGGTGTGAGAGAGAGGGGGTGAGAGGGGGTGAGAGAGAGAGAGAGAGGTGAGAGTGGGTTTGAGAGGGAGAGAGGGCGTGAAAGATTGAGGGTGTGAGAGAGTGAGGGGATGCGAGAGTGAGGGGCGTTCAGAGAGATGGTTGTGAGAGAGAGGGGGGTGAGAGAGAGAGGGAGTGAGAGAGAGGGGTGAAAGAGAGAGAGGGGTGAGAGAGCGAGGGGTAAGAGAGAGGGGTGAGAGAGCGAGGGGTGAGAGAGAGAGGGTTGAGAGAGAGGGGTGGGAGAGAGGGGGTGAGAAGGAGAGGGGGAGTGAGTGACAGAGACGAGGTGGGAGAGAGAGGGGTGAGAGAGAGAGGGTGTGAGAGAAAGGGAGTGAGAAGGAGAGAGAGGGGATGAGAAAGAGGCAGAGAGGTGGTGGGAGAGAGTGGGGGGTGTGAGAACGAGGTTGCGTGAGAGAGTGTGTGAGAGGGGGGATGTGAAAGAGATTGGGGTGGGAGAGAGAGGGGTGATGGAGAGAGAAGGGAGAGAGAGGGGGTCAGAGAGAGATGGATGTGGGAGAGGGAAAGGGGTTTAGATAGAGGGGGGTGAGAGACTAAGGGGGTGAAAGAGTGAGGAGTTCACAGATTGTGGGGGGTGGAGAGAGGTGGGTGAGAGAGGGAGTGAGAGAGAGAGAGGGGTGAGAGAGGGGGGTTGATAGAGAAAGAGAGAGGTGAGAGAGAGAGAGGGGTGAGAGAGAGGGCGTGAGAGAGTGGTGAGAGAGAGTGGGGGTGAGAGAGCGAGGTTGTGTGAGAGTGTGTGTGAGAGAGGGGGGATGTGAAAGAGATTGGGGTGGCAGAGAGAGGGGTGATGGAGACAGAGGGGGCAGAGAGGGGGTGAGAGAGAAGGGGATGAGAGAGAGTGGTGAGAGAGAGAGGGGTGAGAGAGCAGTTGAGAGAGAGTGTTTGAGAGAGAGCGGGTGACAGAGAGGCGGGGAAAGAGGGGGTGAGAGAGAGAGAGGGTTAGAGAGAGTGGGAGAGAGAGGGGTTTAGAAAGATGCATTGAGAGAGGTGGTGAGGGGGAGGACTGAGAGAGAGAGTCAGAGAGAGAGAGAGCGACAGACAGACAGAGAGAGATAGAGCAAGAGTGAGAGAGAAGAGGTGAGAGAGGCAGGGTGGACTGAGAGAGAGGGAGATACAGAGACAGAGAGAGCACGAGCGACAGAGAGAGAGAGAAAGAGCAAGAGAGAGAGAGCGAGAGAGACCGTGAGATGAGAGAGAGAGGGAGGCAAGAGAGAGGGAGAGAGGCAGGCAGAGAGAGACAGTGTGAGAAGAGGGTGAGAGAGAGCAAGAAGAAGAGAGCGAGCGGAAGAAAGAGAGAGAGCGAGGATGCGAGAGAGGGGGGCAGAGATGAGGGGAGAGATGAGGGGAAAGAGGGGCCGAGGGAGGGCGGGGGGGATTGGGGGCAGAGAGAGGGCGCAGAGAGAGGGGAGAGAGAGGGGGCTGAGAGAGTGGGAGAGAAAGGGGGAGAGAGAAGGCGAGAGAGAGGGCGAGAGAGAGGAGGGAGAGAGAGAGGGGAGAGGGGGAGGGAGGGGGAGAGAGTGGAGGAGAGGGGGAGAGAGGGGGGTGAGAGAGAGTGAAAGAGCGGGTGAGAGAGAGAGTGGATTGAGGGAGAAGTGTTGAGAGAGAGGTGTTGAGAGAGAGAGGGTAAGAGAGAGGAAGTGAGAGAGAGAGGGTGAGAAAGAGAGGGTGAGAAAGAGGGGTGTGACAGAGAGCGTGGGAGAGAGAGAGAGACGTGGGGTGAGAGAAAGAGAGTGAAATTGGAGTGAGAGAGGGGTGTGAGAGACAGGGAGAGAGGGGGTAGAGAGTGGGGGTAAAACAGGGGGTAGAGAGAGGTGAGAGAGTGATGAGAGTGAGAGGAATGAGAAAATGGGGTAGAGAGATGGGGAGAGAGAGGGGAGAGAGAGGGGAGAGAGAGGGTTTGAGAGAGAGCGGGTGAGAGACCGAAGGGTGAGAAAGAGAGAGTGAGTAAAAAAGAGAGAGCGTGTAAGTGAGAAAGAGAGTGAGTGAGAAAAAGAGCGCGGGTGAGAGAGAGGGGGTGGGGGTTAGAGGGCGGGGAGAGAGAAGGGGTGATTGAGAGAAAGAAAGTGGCGAGGCGTAAGACAGAGAGTGGAGTGAGAAGGAGAGGGTGTGAGAGTGGGCGAGAGAGAGGGGATGAGCGAGAGGTGTGGGGGGTTAGAGAGTGGGCAAGGGGTAAGAGAGAACAGGTGTGAGAGAGGGAGAGGTGGTGAGGGGGTGAGAGATAGAGGGGTGAGAGAGAGGGGATGAGAGAGAGAGGGGTAAGAGAGAGAGGGGTGAGAGAGTAGGCTTGGAGAGAGTGAGGGTTGGAGAGAGTGAGAGTGTCAAAGAGTGAGGGTGTGAGAGAGTGCGGGTGTGAGAGAGTGAGGGTGTGACAGAGTTCGGTAGGTTGAGAGGAGGGTGGTGAGAGATAGAGGAGGAGAGAGTGAGGAAGTGAGCAGGTGAGAGGGTGAGTGTGAGGGGATGAGAGAGTGAGGAGGGTTGAGCAAGGGGGTGGTGGGGGTGAGAGAGAGGGGTGAGAGAGCGCGGTTGAGAGAGAAGGGTTGAGAGAGAGAGGGGAGAGAGAGGTTGAGAGAAAGTGTTTGTGAGAGCGAGGGAATTAGAGAGAGCGGGGTTGAGAGAGAGAGGTTGGTGAGAGAGTGAGTGGGTGAGCGAGTGAGGGGGTAAGAGAGTGAGAAGAGTTGAGCGAGGGTATGGTGGGGGGGAGAGAGAGAGTAGGAGTGAGAGAGAAGAATGAGAGAGAGAAGGGGTGAGAAAGAGCGCAGTTGAGAGAGAGGGGGAGAGAGAGGTTGAGAGAGGGGTTGAGAGAGAGAGCGGGGTGAGAGAGAGAGGGTGAGAGAGAGAGGGTAAGAGAGAGAGGGGAGAAAGAGGGGTTGAGAGAGGTGGGTTGAGATAGAGAGGAGGTGAGGGGGAGGACCGAGAGACAGAGAGACGGAGAGAGAGAGCAACAGACAGACAGACAGAGAGAGATAGCTCAAGAGTGAGAGAGTAGATGTGAGAGAGGTAGGGAGGACTGAGAGAGAGGGAGAGAGAGACACACAGACAGAGAGAGAGGTCACGAGTGAGAGAGAACGAGCGAGAAAGACAGTGAGTCAAAAGAGAGAGGGAGGCAAGAGAGAGGGAGAGAGGCAGGGAGAGAGAGAGATTGTGAGAAGAGGGTGAGAGAGAGAGAGAGAGCGAGAGGAAAAGTGAGAGAGAGGATGCGAGAGAGAGGGGGCGAGAGAGGGGTGCGAGAGAGGGGGGCGAGAGGGGGGACGAGAGGGGGGCGAGAGGGGGGCGAGAGAGGAGGGGATAGAGGAGGGGAGAGAGGGGGTGAGGGAGGGGGAGGGGGAGGGAGGGAGAAAGGGAGAAGGGGCGGGAGTGGGGGCAGAGAGGGCGCAGAGAGGGGGAGAAAGAGAGGCGAGGGGAGAGAGGGGGGAGAGAGAGGGGGGAGAGAGAGGGAGGGGGAGAGAGATGGGGAGAGAGATGGGGAGAGAGATGGGAGAGAGATGGGGAGAGAGGGGAGAGAGAGGGGAGAGAGAGGGGAGAGAGGGGTGAGGGGGTGAGTGGAGGTCGAGAGAGAGAGGGGATCTGAGAGAGATTGCGATGTGAGAGAGTGAGGGTGAGAGAGACAAGGGGTGTGAGACAGAGGGTGTGGGAGAGAGAGACGGGTGAGAGAGGGGGAGAGAGAGAGGGTGTGTGAGAGAGTGAGAGTGGAAGTGAGAGAGAAAGGGGTGGTGAGAGAAGGGGTGAGAGAGGGGGTGAAAGAGAGATGGGAGTGAGAGACAGAGTGGTGTGAGAGAGAGCGGGTGAAAGAGCGGGTGTGAGAAAGAGGGGTGTGAGAGAGAGGGGTGTGAGAGAGAGGGGGTGGGAGAGAGGGGGTGAGAGAGGAGAGGAGAGAGAGGGGTGAGAGAGCGAGGGTGGGGTGAGAGAGAGAGGGGGTGAGAGAGAGGGGGTGGGGGGGGGTGGGTGAGAGAGAGAGAGGGGGGAGAGAGAGAGAGGGGTTGAGAGACATGGGTTGAGAGAGAGAGCAGGTGAAGCGGGAGGACTGAGAGAGAGAGAGACAGAGAGAGAGCAACAGACAGACAGAGAGAGATAGAGCAAGAGTGGGAGAGAAGATGTGAGAGAGGTAGGGAGGAGTGAGAGAGGGAGAGAGAGAGACAGACAGACAGAGAGAGCACGAGCGACAGAGAGTGAGAGGGCACGATGGAGAGAGAGAGAGAGAGAGAGAGAGAGACAGTGAGACGAGAGAGAGAGGGAGGCAAGAGAGAGGGAGAGAGGCAGGGAGAGACAGAGACAGCGTGAGAAGAGGATGAGAGAGAGAGAGAGCGAGAGGAAGAGAGCGAGAGGGAAAGTGAGAGAGAGAAGATGCGGGAGAGAGATGGGGTGAGAGAGGGGGGAGAGGTGAAGAGAGGTGGGAGAGAAGGGGAGAGAGAGGGAGAGAGAGGGGAGAGAGGAGGAGAGATGGGGAGAGAGGGGGAAGAGAAGGGGGAGAGGGTGTGAGAGTGGAGGAGGGGGAGAGAGGTGGGAGAGAGAGGGGCAGAGAGAGGGGGAGAGAGAAGGGAAGAGAGAGAGGGAGAGAGAGGGAGAGAGAGAAGGGGAGAGAGAGAGGGAGAGAGAGGGAGAGAGAGAGAGAGAGAGGGAGAACGCGGAGGGAGAGAGCGGAGGGAGAGAGCGGGGAGAGTGTGGAGGAGAGAGATGGGGAGAGGGGGAGAGAGAGGTGGAGAGAGAGGGGGGAGAGAGAGGGGGAGAGAGAAGGGGAGAGGGAGGGGGTGAAAGAGAGGAAGTGAGAGGGAGTGGGTGAGAAAGAGGGGTATGAGAGAGAGAAGGGGTGTGAGAGAAAAGGGGTGTGAGACTGTGGGTATGGGAGAGGGAGAGAGAGACGTGGGGTGAGAGAGAGAGTGGGGTGAGAGAGTGAGAGTGGGGTGAGAGAGTGAGATGGGAATGAGAGAGACGGTGTGAGAGACAGGGGAGAGAGGGGGTAGAGATTGGGGGGCAAGAGAGGATGTAGAGAGAGGTGAGAGGAGAGGGGTAGAGAGAGGGGAGAGAGAGGGGGAGAGGGGAGGTGAGAGAGAGAGATGAGAAAATTCGGCAGAGAAAGGGGAAGAGTGAAGGGGAGAGAAAAGGGGAGAGAGAGATGGTTTGAGAGAGAGGGTTTAAGAAAGAGAGAGAGTGAGTAAAAAAAGAGAGAGTGCAAGTGGGAAAGAGGGAGCGGGTGAGAGAGGGGGTGAGAGAGAGAGGGGGATGAGAGTGAGGGGGTTGAGAGAGAGAGGGGGTTGAGAGAGAGTGGTGAGAGAGAAAGGGGTGAGAGAGAGGGGTTGAGAGAGAGAGGGGTGAGAGAGAGAGGGGTGAGAGAGAGGGGGTGAGACAGCGAGTGGATGAGAGAGTGAGGGGGTTGAGAGAGAGGGTGGTGAAAGAGGGAGTGAGAGAGAGGGGGTGAGGAAGAGAGGGGGTGAGGAAGAGACGGTCTGAGAGAGAGGGGGGTGAGAGAGAGGGGGAGTGCGAGAGAGCGCGGTGAGAGAGAGGGGTTGAGAGAGAAAGAGGGGGCTGAGAAAGAGAGTGGTGAGAGAGAAAGAGGGGGTGAGAGAGAAAGAGGTGGGTGAGAGAGGTGTTAGAAATAGGGGAATGAGAGACAGAGAGGGTGTGGGAGAGAGTGAGGGGGATGAGAGAGCGAGGGTGTGTGAGAGTGCGGGTGAGAGAGAGAGAGAGGGATGTGAAAGAGATTGGGGTGGGAGAGAGAGGGGGTGATAGAGAGAGAGGGGAGAGAGAGGAGGAGTGAGAGAGAGCTGGGTGAGAGAGAGGGGTTGAGAGAGGGGGTGAGAGAGAGAGGGAGTGCGAGAGAGAGGGGTGAGAGAGTGGGGTTGAGAGAGAAAAAGGTGGTGAGAGAGAGAGAGGGGTGAGAAAGAGGGTGAGAGAGAGGGGTGAGAGAGTGAGGGTGTGAGCGAGTGAGGGTGTGAGCGAGTGAGGGGGTGAGAGAGTGAGGGGATGAGAGAGTGAGAAGGATTGAGCGAGGGGTGGTGGGCGGTGAGAGAGAGAGAGATTGAGAGAGAGGAGAGTGAGAGAGAGAGGGGTGAGAGAGAGCGCGGTTGAGAGAGAGGGGTTGAGAGAGAGAGGGGTTGAGAGAGAGAGTAGTTGAGAGAGAGGGGGTGAGAGAGAGAGGGGATGAGCGAGCGAGGGGGTGAGAGAGTGAGAAGGGTTGAGCGAGGGGGTGGTAGGGGTGTGTGAGAGAGAGGGGATGATAGAGAGGGGTGAGAGAAAGCGGGGATGAGAGAGAGCGGTTGAGAGAGAGGGGTTGAGAGAGAGGGAGAGAGAGGTTGAGAGAGAGAGGTTGAGAAAGAGGGGTTGAGAGAGAGAAGGGGTGAGAGAGACGGGGTGAGAGAGAGGGGTTGAGAGAGAGATGCGTTTGAGAGAGGGGGTGAGAGAGAGAGGGTTAGAGAGAGGGGGAGAGAGAGGGGTTGGGAGAGATGGGTTGAGAGAGAGAGAGGACGTGAGGGGAGGACAGAGAAAGAGAGAGACGGAGAGAGAGAGCAACATACAGACAGAGACACAGATAGCTCAAGAGTGACAGAGAAGATGTGAGAGAGGCAGTGAGGACTGAGAGAGAGAGACAGACAGACAGACAGAGAGAGCACGAGCGACAGAGAGTGAGGGCACGAGAGAGAGAGAGTGAGCGAGAGAGACAGTGAGTCAAGAGAGAGAGGGAGGCAAGAGAAAGGGAGAGAGACAGGGAGAGCGAGAGAGCGTGAGATGAGGGTGAGAGAGTGAGAGAGAGAGCGAGAGGAAGAGAGTGAGAGGAAAAGTGAGAGAGAGAGGTTGCGAGAGAGAGATGTTGCGAGAGAGAAGGTGCGAGAGAGAGAGGGTGTCAGAGAGAGAGGGTGCGAGAGAGGGAATGTGCGAGAGAGGCAGGGTACGAGAGAGGGAGTGTGCGAGAGAGGGAGTGTGCGAGAGAGGGAGGGTGCGAGAGAGGGAGGGTGCGAGAGAGGGAGGGTGCGAGAGAGGGAGGCGAGAGAGGAGAGCGAGAGAGGGGGCGAGAGAGGGGGCGAGAAAGGGGGGCGAGAGAGGGGGCGAGAGGAGGGGAAAGAGTGGGGAGAGAGAGAGGGTGAGAGAGAAGTGGGTGACAGAAAGAAAGTGAGAGAGAGGGGTGAGAGAGATTGTGCGAGAGAGGGGGATGAGAGAGAGGGGGTGAGAGAGAGGGGCTGAGAGACAGGGACTGAGAGAGAGAGAGGGAATTGTGAGAGAGAAAGAGCTGGGTGAGAGTGGGTGAGAGAGAGCGGGGAGAGAGGGGTGAGAGGGGGAGTTGGGGGAGAGAGGGAGAGGGATTGGGGTGAGAGGGGTGATAGGTGTGAGTAGAGGGTGAGAGAATGAGAGGGGGTGGGAGAGAGATCGCGATGTGAGAGAGTGGAGGTGTGAGAAAGCGGGGGTGGGAGAGAGAGAGGGGAGAGAGAGGGGAGAGAGAGACAGCGGGTAAGAGAGTGAGAGTGGAGGTGAGAGAGAAAGGGAGGTGAGAGAAGGGGGTGAGAGAGGGGATGAGAGAGATGGCAGTGAGAGCGAGAGGGGGTGTGAGAGAGAGCGGGTGAGAGAGGGGTGTGAGAGAGAGGGGCTGAGAGAGAGGGGTGAGAGAGAGATGGGGTAACAGAGAGATGGGAGTGAGAGAGCGGAGATGGGAGAGAGAAAAAGAGTGTGAGAGAGAGAGGGATGAGAGAGAGGGGGTAGAGAGAGTGGGAGGGAGAGAGGGGTTGGGATAGAGGGGGTGGGAGAGAGGGGGTGGGAGAGAGGGGATAGGAGAGAGAGAGGGGTTGGGAGAGAGGGAACTGGGTGAGGGGGAGAGAGGGGGAGAGAGGGGAAGGATTGGGGAGAGAGGGGTGAGGGGGTGACTGGAGGGTGAGAGAGAGAGGGTGTGTGAGAGAGATCGCGATGTGAGAGAATAGGGGTGTGAGACAGAAGGGGTGTGAGACAGAGCGGGTGGGAGAGAGAGGGGAGAGAGAGAGAGCGGGTGAGAGAGTGAGAGTGGAGGTGAGAGAGAAAGGGAGGTGAGAGAAGGGGGTTGAGAGAGGGGGTGAGAGAGAGATGGCAGTGAGAGAGAGGGGGCGTGAGAGAGAGGGGGCGTGAGAGAGAGGGGGAGTGAGAGAGAGAGGGGGCGTGAGAGAGAGAGGGCATGAGTGAGGGTTGTGAGAGAGAACGCGATTGAGAGAGAGGTAGTGAGAGAGAGGCGCTGAGAGGGGGGGTGAGAGAGAGGAGAGGAGAGAGAAGGGTGAGAAAGAGCAGGGTGATAGAGAGAGCCAGGGGAGAGAGAGGGGTGAGAGAAAGGGGGTTGAGAGAGATGGGATAACAGAAAGAGATGGGAGAGAGAGAGTGTGGGTGAGAGAGAGAGGGGATGAGAGAGGGGGGTGAGAGAGAGTGAGATGAAGAGAGAAAGGGAATGAGAAAAAGACAGAGAGAGAGTGGGAGAGCGAGTGTGTGTATGAGTGTGTGTGTGTGTGAGAGAGAGAGAGGTGAGAGAGAGGTGTGTGAGAGATTGGGGTGGGAGAGAGAGGGTGACATAGAGAGAGGGGGTTGAGAGAGAGAAGGTGAGGGGGTGAGAGAAAAGGAAAGGGGGTGAGAGAGAGAGAGGGTTAAGAGAGAGAGGGGTGAGAGAGTGAATGGTGAGACAGTGAGGGGTTTGAGAGAGGGCGTGGTGAGAGACGGTGTGTTGAGAGAGGGGGGCGAACGAGGGGGGCGAGAGAGGGGTGCTAGAGAAGGGGGCGAGAGAGGGGGGCCGAGGCAGGGGGGGGCGAGAGAGGGGAGAGAGAGGGGGAGAGAGGGGGTTGAGAGAGAGGGGGGGGGTGAGAGAGATGGGCTGAGAGAGGGGCTGAGAGAGAGGGGAGTGAGAGAGAGGGGCTGAGAGAGAGGGGCTGAGAGAGAGGGGGTTGGGAGAGAGAGCTGGGTGAGAGTGGATGAGAGGAGGAGTTGAGGGAGAGAGTGGGGGAGAAAGGGAGAGGGATTGGGGAGAGAGGGGTGAAGGGTTTGAGTAGAGGGTGAGAGAGAGGGAGTGTGAGAGAGATTGCGATATGAGAGAGTGGGGGTGGGAGACAGGAGGGGTGTGAGACTGAGTGGGTGTGAGAGAGATCGCGATGTGATAGAGTGGGGGTGTGAGACAGAGGGGGTGGGAGAGAGAGGGGAGAGAGAGGGGGAGAGAGAGAGCGGGTGAGAGAGTGAGAGTGGAGGTGAGAGAGAAAGGGAGGTGAGGGAAAGGGAGGTGAGAGAAGAGGGGTGAGAGAGGGGTTGAGAGAGATAGATGGCAGTGAGAGAGAGAGAGGGGCGTGAGAGAGAGCGCGCGTGAGAGAGAGCGCGGGTGAGAGAAAGCACGGGTGAGATAGCGTGCGGGTGAGAGAGAGGTAGTGAGAAAGGGGGCTCAGAGAGAGGGTGATGAGAGAGAGGAGAGGAGAGAGAGGGATGAGAGAGAGCAGGGTGATAGAGAGAGCGGGGTGAGAGAGAGGGGTGAGAGAAAGGGGGTTGAGAGAGAGGGGGTAACAGAGAGAGATGGGAGTGAGAGAGAGAGAGGAGGTGGGAGAGAGAGAAAGAGTGATTGAGAGAGGGGGATGAGAGAGAGGGGGTGGAGAAAGAGGGAGAAGAGAGGGGATGGGAGAGAGAGGGGTTGGGAGAGAGAGAACTCGGTGAGGGGGAAGAGAGAGAGGGGTGAGAGAGGTGTGAGAGGGGGTGACGGGGTGAGAGTGGGGTAGAGAGGGGGAAGGATTGGGGAGAGAGGGGTGAGGGGGCGGAGTGGAGAGTGAGAGAGAGAGGGGGTGTGAGAGAGATCGCGATGTGAGAGAATGGGGGTGTGAGACAGAGCGGGTGGGAGAGAGATAGAGGGGAGAGAGAGAGCGGGTGAGAGAGTGAGAGTGCAGGTGAGAGATGGGGTTGAGAGAGGGGGTGAGAGAGAAATGGCAGTGAGAGAGAGAGGGGGCGTGAGAGAGAGCGATGGGGTGTGAGAGAGAGAGGGGGCGCGAGAGACAGAGGGGTGGTGTGAGAGAGAGAGAGGGGTGTGAGAGAGAGACGGGGCATGAGAGAGAGAGGGGGCGTGAGAGAGGGGTGTGAGAGAGAGTGCGGTTGAGAGAGTGGTAGTGAGAGAGAGGGGGTGAGATAGAGGAGAGGAGAGAGAAGAGTGAGAGAGAGCAGGGTGAGAGAGAGGGATGAGAGAAAGGGGGTTGAGAGAGAGGGGGAAACAGAAAGGGATGGGAGTGAGAGTGTGAGTGAGAGAGAGTGGATGAGAGAGGAGGTGAGAGAGAGAGTGAGAAGCAGAGAGAGGGAATGAGAAAAAGACAGAGAGAGGGTGGGAGAGAGGGAGGGGGTGAGACAGCGAGGGTGTGTGTGAGTGTGTGTGTGTGAGAGAGAGAGGTGTGAGAGAGATTGAGGTGGGAGAGAAAGGGTGACTTAGAGAGAGGGGGTTGAGAGAGAGGGTGAGGGGGTGAGAGAAGGAGAGAGGGGTTGAGAGAAGGAGAAAGGGGGTGAGAGAGAGGGTGTTGACAAAGAGAGGGTTAAGAGAGAGAAGGGTGAGAGAGTGAGGGGTGAGACAGTGCGGGGGTTGAGAGAGGCCGTGGTGAGAGAAAGAGCGGTGTGAGAGAGAGGGGTTGAGAGAGAGGGTGAGAGAGAGGGGTTAGAGAGAGAAGGGGCAGTGAGGGGGGGGTTGAGAGAGGGGGGTTGAGAGAGGGAGCGTTGAGAGAGGGGTGGTTGAGAGATTGGGGGTTGACAGACGGGGGGTTGAGAGACGGGGGGTTGAGAGAGGGGGGTTGAGAGGGGGGGACTGGGAGAGATTGGGGTGGGAGAGAGAGGGTGAGAGAGAGGTGTTGAGAGGGAGAGGGGTTGAGAGAGAGAGGGGTTGGGGCTGAGAGAAAGGGGTTGAGAGAGAGTGGGAGAGAGTGAGAGACGGGTTGAGATAGAGGGGATTGAGAGAGAGGGGTTCAGAGCGTGAGCGGGTGGCAGAGAGATGGGGTTGGGAGAGAGAGTGGGTGATAGAGAGGAAGAGAGAGAAGTGTGAGAGAGAGGGGGGTTGGGAGAGAGAGGGTGACAGAGACAGAGGGGGTGGGAGAGAGGGGGGTGGGTGAGGGAGTGGGGTGAGTGAGAGAGGGCGATGTGAGGGGGGTGAGAGAGAAAGGGGTAGAGACAAAGGGGGAAAGACAAAGTGGAGAGAGTGGGTCAGAGAAAGAGTGGAGGTGAGACAGAGAGGGGCTGGGAGAGAGGGCGTGGGAGAGAGAGGGGTTGAGAGTGATAGGGTGAGAGTGAGATGGGACGAGAGAGATGGAGTGAGAAGGAGAGAGAGGGGACGAGAAAGAGACAGAGAGAGGAAAGGGGCGAGAGAGGTGTGTGTGAGAGAGAGTGCGGGTGAGGAGGTAAGAGAGAGTGGAGGCTTGAGAGAGAGAGAGGAGTGAGATGGGGTGGGTGAGGGGTGAGAGAGAGGGGTTTGAGAGAGGGGTGTGAGAGAGAGAAGGGGGTGAGAGAGAGGGATTGAGAAAGAGAGAGAGGTGTGTGTGTGAGAGCGAGGGTGTGTGAGAGAGAGGGGGCGCGAGAGACAGAGGGGTGGCGTGAGCGAGAGAGAGGGGGCGTGAGAGAGAGAGACGGGGCATGAGAGAGAAAGGGGGCGTGAGAGACGGGTGTGAGAGAGAGTGCGTTTGAGAGAGTGGTAGTGAGAGAGAGGGGGTGAGAGAGAGGAGAGGAGAGAGAAGAGTGAGAGAGAGCAGGGTGATAGAGAGCGGGGAGAGAGAGAGGGATGAGAGAAAGGGGGTTGAGAGAGGGGGGTAACAGAAAGGGATGGGAGAGAGAGTGGGAGTGAGAGAGAGGGGATGAGAGAGGGGGTGGGAGAGAGAGTGAGAAGCAGAGAGACGGAATGAGAAAAAGACAGAGAGAGGGTGGGAGAGAGGGAGGGGGTGAGACAGCGAGGGTGTGTGTGAGTGTGTGTGTGTGAGAGAGAGAGGTGTGAGAGAGATTGGGGTGGGAGAGAAAGGGTGACTTAGAGAGAGGGGGTTGAGAGAGAGGGTGAGGGGGTGAGAGAAGGAGAGAAGGGGTGAGAGAAGGAGAAAGGGGGTGAGAGAGAGGTTGTTGAGAGAGAGAGGGTTAAGAGAGAGATGGGTGAGAGAGTGAGGGGTGAGTCAGTGGGGGGTTGAGAGAGGCCGAGGTGAGAGAAAGACCGGTGTGAGAGAGAGGGGTTGAGAGAGAGGGTGAGAGAGAGGGGGGTTGATAGATTGGGGGTTGAGAGACGGGGGGCTTGAGAGACGGGGGGTTGAGAGAGGGGGCTCAGAGAGGGGGGAGTGGGAGAGATGGGGGTGGGAGAGAGAGGGTGAGAGAGAGAGAGAGGGGTTAGAGAGAGAGGGGGAGAAAGAGGGAGTGGGAGAGAGGGAGGAGAGAGAGGTGTTGAGAGGGAGAGGGGTTGAGAGAGAGGGGTTGGGGGCTGAGAGAAAGGGGTTGAGAGAGAGTGGGGAGAGTGAGAGAGGGGTTGAGAGAGAAGGGGGTTGAGAGAGAGGGGCTAAGAGAGGGAGAGAGGGTGAGAGAGGGGTTAGAGAGAGAGGGAGAGAGAGGGGTTGAGAGCGTGAGCGGGTGGCAGAGAGATGGGGTTGGGAGAGAGAGTGGGTGATAGAGAGGAAGAGAGAGAAGGTTGAGAGAGAGAGGGGGGTGGGAGAGAGAGGGTGAGAGAGACAGAGGGGGTGGGAGATAGTGGGGTGGGTGAGGGAGTGGGGTAGTGAGAGAGGGCGATGTGAGGCGGGTGAGAGTGAAAGGGGTAGAGACAAAGGGGGAAAGACAAAGGGGAGAGAGTGGGTCAGAGAAAGAGTGGAGGTGAGACAGAGAGGGGCTGGGAGAGAGGGCGTGGGAGAGAGAGGGGTTGAGAGTGATGGGGTGAGAGTGAGATGGGACGAGAGAGAGGGAGTGAGAAGGAGGGAGAGGGGTTGAGAGAGAGATGAGAAAGAGACAGAGAGAGGAAGGGGGTGAGAGAGGGGGGTGTGAGAGAGAGTGCGGGTGAGGAGGTAAGAGAGAGTGGAGGCTTGAGAGAGAGAGAGGAGTGAGATGGGGTGGGTGAGGGGTGAGAGAGAGGGGTGTGAGAGAGGGGTGTGAGAGAGAGAGAAGGGGGTGAGAGAGAGGGATTGAGAAAGAGAGAAAGGTGTGTGTGTGGGAGAGAGGGGTGAGAGAGAGAAGGGGGTGAGAGAGAGGGGGTATGAGAGAGAGGAGATTTGAGAGAGAGGGTTGAGAAAGAACGCGAGTAAGGGGGTAAGAAAAAGGTGTAAGAGAGAGGGGGGAGAGAGAAGGGGTGAGAGAGCGAAGGGCTGACAAAGGGATAGAAGGGTGAGAAAGAGGGAGAGCAAGGGTTGAGAGAGGGGGTTTAGAGAGATAGGGGGCTTGAGAGAGCGAGAGCGCGGGTGAGAGAGAGAGAAGAGGATGAGGGGGTGAGAGAGAGAGGGTGAGAGAGAGGGGTAGAGATAGAGAAGGAGTGAGAGAGAGGGGACAGCGAGAGAAAGGGTTGAGAGACATGGGACGAGAGAGGGATCGAAATCGGTGAGAGAGGGGGTAAGATAGTGATTGAGGGGTTGAGAGAGAGAGACACAGAGGGAGAGAACGTGTGAACGGATGAGAGAGTTAGAGGGGTGTGGGGGTGAGGTTGTGAGAGAGTGGGCGCTAGAGAGAGAGAGCGAGAGCAAGGAGGAGGGAGGAAGAAAGGGGTCAAAACAGAGAGAGAAATGGGGCGAACGAGAGAAAGAGGGCGTGAGAGAGGGGATATGCAGAGGAGATAGAGGGGTGTGAGGGAGTTGTGAGAGAGAGGTGTGTGAGAGAGAGCTAGGTGAGAGGGTGTGAGGAGACTGAGAGAGAGAGATGGGTGAGAGAGAGAGTGGGGGTGAAAGAGAGAGGTTGGTGAGAGAGGGGGATGAGAGAGAGAGAGGAGGGTGAGAGAGGGAGAGAGAGAGAGAGAGAGTGAGAATGAGGGGAGTGAGAGTGAGAGGGGTGAGAAGGAGAGAGAGGGGATGAGAAAGAAATAGAGAGGGTGGGAGAGAGCGAGGGGGTGTGGGAGTGAGGGTGTGTGTGAGTGTGTGATAGAGAGAGTGAGAGAGGGAGGTGAGAGAGAGGGGATGTGAGAGACATTGGGGTAGGAGGGAGAGGGGAGACAGAGACAGGGTGAGGAGGTGAGAGAAGGAGTGAGGGAGGGAGAGAGTGAGGGGTGTTGAGAGATTGGTGTGGTGAGAGAGAGGGGGTGAGACAGAGCGTGCGAGAGAGAGAGGGTGAGAGAGAGAGGGGTTGAGAGAGAAGTATTGAGAGAGAGAAGATGGGTGAGAAAGAGAAGGGGTGAGAGAGGGGGGTGAGAGAGACAGGGTTTGAGAGAGAGAGGGGTTGGGAGAGAGGGGTTGGGGGTTGAGAGCGACGGGTGTGAGAGAGGGTTCGAGAGAGAGGGTTGGAGAGAGAGGGAGATAGAGAGAGGGTTTGAGAGAGAGGGGTTGGGAGAGAGATGGGTATGGGATACAGAGGGTTGAGAGAGAGAAGAGTGAGAGGGAGAGGGGGTGAGAGGGAGAGAGTGGTAGGAGAGAGAGTGAGAAAGAGAGAGAGGGATGAGAAAGAGAAAGAGAGAGGATGGGAGAGAGGGACGGGGTGAGGGAGCGAGGGTGTGTGTAAGTGTGTGTGAGAGAGAGAGTGAGGGGGGAGGTCAGGGGGGGTGTGAGAGACATTGGGAGAGATAGAGGTGGAGACAGAGAGAGAGAGGGTGACGGGGTGAGAGAGGGAGTGAGGGAGGTAGAGAGTGAGGGGTGTTGAGAGATGGGGGTCGAAAGGGGGGTGCGAGAGAGAGGGTGTGAGACAGAGAGTGAGAGAGAGAGGGTGAGAGAGGGGGAAAGAGAGAAAGGGGGGTTGAGAGAGAGGGGTTGAGAGAGAGATGGGTTTAGAGAGAGAGGGGTTGGGGGTCAGAGCGAGGAGTGTGAGAGAGTGTTCGAGAGAAAGGGTTCGAGAGAGAGGGAGATAGAGAGAGGGGTTGAGAGCGAGGGGGTGGGAGAGAGATGGGGATGGGAGAGAGAGGGGTGAGGGAGAGAGAGGGGTAGAGAGAGAGAGAAGGGTGAGAGAGAGTGAGGTGAGAATGAGTGGAGGTGAGACAGAGAGGGGCTGGGAGAGAGGGCGTGGGAGGGAGAGGGGTTGAGAGAGAGACGGTGAGAGAGAGTGGGTTCGATAGAGAGAGGGAGAGAGAGGGGGTAGAGAGAGAGAGACGGGCTGGAAGAGAGATGGGGATGGGAGAGAGAGGGGTGAGAGAGAGAAGGGGATGGGAGAGAGAGGGGTGAGAGAGAGGGGTGCGAGAAAGAGGTGAGAGAGACTAGGGCATGAGAGAGAGATGGTGAGAGTGAGATGGGATAAGAGAGAGAGGAAGTGAGAAGGAGAGAGGGGAATAAGAAAGAGACAGAGAAAGGGTGGGAGAGAGGAAGGGAGTGAGAGAGCGAGAAGGGTAAGAGAGAGGGGTGTGTGAGATACCGGGTGAGGGCGTAAGAGAGAGTAGGTTTGAGAGATAGAGAGGGGTGAGAGATAGAGCGGGTGAGGGGGCGAGGGGGAGGTGAGAGAGGCGGTTGAGAGAGAGAAGGGGTGAGAGAGAGAGGGCTGAGAAAGAGAGAGAGGGATGAGAGAGAGAGGGTGAGAGAGAGGGATGAGGGGGGTGAGAGAGAGAGGATGACATGAGAGGGTGTGAAAGAGAGAAGAGGATGAGAGAGAGGTTGAGAAAGTGTGGGGTGAGAGAGAGAGAGCGGGTGAGTGAGAGAGAGAGGGGGATGTGAGTGGGGTGTGAGAGAGAAAAGGGGAGAGACAAACGGAGAGAGACAAAGGCGGAGAGAGAGTTGGTCAGAGAAAGAGTGGAGGTGAGACAGAGAGGGGGTGGGAGAGAAAATGTGGGAGAGAGAGAGGTTGGGAGAGAGAGGGTGAGAGAGCGATGATGTGAGAGTGAGAGGCAGTGAGAAAGAAAGAGGGGGAATGAGAAAGAGACAGAGAGAGGGTGGGAGAGAGGGAGGGAGTGAGAGAGAGAGGATAAGAGAGGGGGGTGTGAGAGCGACTGCGAGTGAGGGGGTAAGAGGGAGAGGAGGTTTGAGTGAGAGAGGGGTGAGAGAGCAGGTGAGGGGGTGGGGGAGTGAGTGAGAGAGAAGGGGTGAGAGAGAGGGACTGAGAGAGAATGGTGAGGAGGGGGTAAGAGGGAGGGGAATTGGTGAGAGCGAGAGAGCGGGTGAGAGAGAGGGGATGAGGGGATGTGAGAGAGAGAGGGTGAGATGAGAGGGTGTGAGAGAGGCGATGGTGAGAGAGAGGGTTGAGAGAGAGGGGTTGAGAGAGAGGGGGTGAGAGAGGGAGGGGTGAGAAAGGGAGAGAGGCGTGAGAAAGGGAGAGAGGCGTGAGAGAGGGAGAGGGGGTGAGATAGAGAGAGGGGAGAGAGAGAGCTGAGAAAGAGATTGGAGGAGAGAGAGAGAATGTGAGAGGGGTAAGAGAGGGGGTGTGGGAGAGGGGGTGGGAGAGAGAGCGGGGATGAGAGAGGGGAGGGTGAGAGAGAGGGGGGCTGAGAGAGAGATCGGAGTGAGAGAGAGGGGAGTGAGAGAGAGAGAGGGTGAGATGAGAGGTTGTGAGAGAGGGGTTGAAAGAGAGGGGTGACAAAGAGGCTGAGAGACAGAAGGGTGAGAAATGGATAGGGGGTGAGAAAGGGTGAAAGGGGTGAGAAAGAGAGAGGGGGAGAGAGAGGGCTGAGAAAGAGAGAGGGGGAGAAAGAGAGGTGGTCAGAGAAAAGAGTAGATGTGAGGTGGTTGAAAGAGGGGCTGTGGGAGAGGGGGTGGGAGAGAGAGAGATTGGGGTGAGAGAGAGGTTGGTGAGAGAGCGGAGATGAGAGAATGGAGGGTGAGAGACGGGGGCTGAGAGAGAAAGATGGGAGTGAGAGAGATGGGGTGGGGTGGGAGAGAGAGAGGGTTGAGACAGTGAGCGTGACAGTGACAAGGGGTGAGAGAGAGGGAGTTATAAGGAGGGAGAGGGGATGAGAAAGAGACAGAGAGAGGGTGGGAGAGAGGTGCGAGGGAGCGAGGGTGTGTGTGAGTGTGTGTGAGAGAGTGAGAGAGAGGGGAGGTAAGAGAGAGAGGGGAATAAGAATAAGAGAGATTGGGGTAGGAGGGAGAGGGGGTGACAGAGAGAGCGAGAGGGGGTGAGAGATGGAGTGAGGTGGGAGAGAGTGAACGGGTTGAGAGATGGGGTTGAGAGAGGGGTGTGAGAGAGAGAGGGATTGAGAGAGGGGTGTGAGAGAGAGGGGTTGAGAGAGGAGGGTGTGAGAGAGAGGTTCTGAGACAGAGGGGGCGAGAGAGAGAAGAGCGTGAGAGAGAAGGGGTGAGAGAGAAGTGGTGAGAGAGAGGGGGTGAGAGAAAGGGGTTGAGAGAGAGAGGGGTTGAGAGAGAGGGGATGAGAGAGAGGGATTGAGAGAGATGGAGATGGGAGAGAGAGGTGAGAGAGAGAGAAGGGTGAGAGAGAGAGAGGGTGAGAGAGGGGTGAGACGAAGAGGGGTTGAGAGAAAGAGGGGGTGAGAGAGAGGGGGTGGGAGAGAGAGGGGTTCGAGGGAGAGTGGAGTGAGAGAGAGAGAGTGGGGTGAGAGAGACAGCGGGTGAGTGAGAGAGAGGGATGAGAGAGAGAGAGGGCGATGTGAAGAGTTGTGAGAGAAAATGGGAGAGACAAAGGGAGAGAGACAAATGGAAAGTGAGAGTGGGTCAGAGAAAGAGTGGAGGTGAGACAGAAAGGGGCTGGGAGAGAGGGGAGAGAGAGGGGTTGAGAGAGCGAGACGGTGAGAGTGAGATGGGGTGAGAGAGACAGTGAGTGGGAGAGACGGAGGGAGTGAGAGAGAGAAGAGTAAGAGAGAGAGGAGGTTTGAGGGCGAGAGTGAGCAGGTGAGAGAGTGGATGAGGATAGTGAGAGAAAGCAAGAGGGATGAGAGAGAGGGGGTACGAGAGAGAAGTAGATTGAGAGAGCGAGAGAGCAGGTGAGAGAGAGAGGGTAAGATGAGAGGGTGAGGGAAAGAGAAGGGGTGAGAGAGAGGGTGAGAGAAAGAATGGGGTGAGAGACAGAGCACGGGTGAGTGAGAGAGAGGTGTGAGAGAGGGGGGATGATGTGAGGGGGTGAGATAGAAAGGGGAGAGACAAAGTGGGAGAGACAAAGGGGGAGAGAAAGAGTGGAAGTGAGAGCGAGAGGGAGTGGGAAAGATTGCATGGGAGAGAGAGGGGGTTGAGAGAGAGGGTGAGAGTAAGATGGGATGAGAGTGAGAGGGAGTGAGAAAGAGAGACGGGGAAGAAAAAGAGACAGAGAGTAGGTGGGAGAGAGGGAGTGAGTGAGAGAGAGAGGGGGTGTGCGAGAGAGTGCGAGTGAGGGGATAAGAGGGAGTGGAGGTTTGAGATAGAGAGAGGGGCTGAGAGAGAGAGCGGGTGAGGGGGTGATGGGTGTGAGAGAGGGGCTGAGAAAGACAGAGAGGGTGTGAGAGAGAGAGGGATGAGAGAGAGGGGTGTAAGAGAGAGCGGATTTGAGAGAGCAAGAGAGAGCGGGTGAGAGAAAGAGCGGATAAGGGAGTGTGAGAGAGAGAGGGTGAGATGAGAGAAGGGGATGACAGAGGCAGGGTAAGAGAGAGGGGTTGAGAGAGGGGGTGAGAGAGTGGGTGTGAGAGAGTGGGGGTGAGAGAAAGGGAGTGTGAGAGAGGGTGGAGTGAGAGAGAGGTTGTGAGAGAGAAAGTGTTTCGAGAGAGACGGGGTGGGAGAGAAATGGGGGGTGATGCAGAGAGAGAAGGGTGAGAGAGAGAGAGTGAGAGAGAGGGGGTGAGAGGGAGAGTGGATGAGAGAGGGGCGTGGGGGTGAGAGATGGGGCTGGCCGAGAGGGGGGGGGGTGGGAGAGAGAGTGGAGTGAGAGAGAGTGGGGTGAGAGAGAAGGGGATGAGAGAGAGAGGAGTGTGAGAGAGGGGGTGAGAAAGAGGAGGGTGAGAGAGAGGGTGTGAGAGAGAGTGGGTGTGAGAGAGAATGGGGGTGAGAGAGAGTGGGGGTGAGAGAGAGTGGGGGTGAGAGAGAGTGGGGGTGAGAGCGAGTAGGGGTGAGAGAGAGTGTGGGTGAGAGAGAGTGGGGATGAGAGAGAATGGGGGTGAGAGAGAGTGGGGGTGAGCGAGTTTGGGGGTGAGAGACACGGGGTAAGAGAGGGGGGGGTGAAAGAGAGGGGAGTGAGACGGGGGGTGAGAGTGGGCGGCACGGTGGCACAGTGGTGAGCACTGCTGCCTCACAGCGCCAGAGACCCGGGTTCAATTCCCGCCTCAGGGGAACGTGTGGAGTTTGCACGTTCTCCCCGTGTCTGCGTGGGTTTCCTCCGGGTGGTCCGGTTTCCTCCCACAGTCCAAAGATGTGCAGGTCTGGTGAATTGGCCATGCTAAATTGCCCGTAGTGTTAGGTATGGGGTAAATGTAGGGGTATGGGTGGTTTGCGCTTCGGCCGGTCGGTGTGGACTTGTTGGGCCGAAGGGCCTGTTTCCACACTGTAATGTAATGTAATCTAATCTAATCTAAAGAGTTGCCAGTCCTGCCCCTCCCTCAGCTGTGTTTCTGTGATAACTATAATCTCCCAGTCTGATGTTCCAGTCCATGCCCTGAGTTCAACTTCCTTAGCTGTCAGGCCCCTGGCATTGAAATACATGTAGTTTAATAACCAGTTTTCCCCCATTCCCTGCTGTGTTCTTGCCTGCCTTGTCTTTTGAAATCGCTCTCTTTAACTTGTGCACCAGCCTCTACCTTCTTTCCGGCCTTAAGATCCAACACCTTGCCAGACTAGGTTATATCCTCTCAAGCAGCTCTCGCAATTCACCCCACCAGGATATGGGTCCCTCTCCTGCTCCCAGTTGAGATGCCTTTCCCACCCTGTCTCCCTGTGCTGACACCTTCAGGGATCTATGTACTTGTCCACCAAGGTCCCTGTATTCCTCAGTACTCCGCAAGGACCTACCGTTCATTATGTCTGTCCTTCACTTATCGTACCTCCCCCAGAGTATTACCTCACTTCAATCAGAACTAAACTCTTCTTAGATTATCATCCGATCGACATCGGACTGCAGACGGAGACCATCCTCCTCACTGTGAACAACACCCTTACCTTTCATGTCATCTGCAAACCTACTCTTTATACCTTCTGCTTTCACATCCGAGTTATTAATGTTCAATGGTTCCTGCACAGATCTCTGTGGTACACCCGCTGGTGAAAGTATTCTATCCACCAATTTTGCATCCAATTTGCCAACTTGCCTTGGAGCCCAGTCCTTTTGGACCAGCCTTCCATGTTGGATCTTGTTTTAGGACTTATTCAAGTCCATGTAAACCACATCATCTGCACAGCCCTCATCAATATACTTAAGCACCATTTAAAAAAAAAACTGAACTGAATTCCTCAGACAGTATCTTCCTCCGTGATGACTAAGCCGAGTTGATCCTTACCTTTGCAAGTGTTGATTCATCCTCCAAATGTTTCCAATAATTTCCCTCCCACTGCTGTCAGACTATCTGCTCTGTAATTACCTGGCCTATCTCTGCTGCCCTTCTTAGACAAAGGAACCACATTAGCGATTCTCCAGTCATTCATCGTGTCATTAAACCCTGACAATGATTCCCCTTCCCACTGCCCTCCCCCTGCTAGCAGACACTTTACAATCCCTTCAAAACTTACTCCTAAAACACTCTCTCATTTCAGGATTTTAAGTACTTTGTTGAAATCTTCTCAGCCTGATAATCTAATATGATCCATTTTGTCCTGAGTGAGGGACCGGTGGGGATTTCTTGCTGAAGTTTGGTCTGCTTCAGTGGAATGACCTTTTGAGTGTTTTAAACTGTTCCTTCAAATGTTTTCCACTGTTCATTTACAGACACCTGTTTCAGTCTGTTCAGCCTGTTTACCTTGGTCAGTTATCTCAAACTCATGTAATTGTCTATTTTTGTTTCTCGTTGCAGTTTGTCCTTTCTGTGATTCACTTTAAAACTTTATATTTCTTAAAACTGCACTTTATCACAATTTCCCAGAGGATCTCTCCAAGTGACGTTACTCATTCACGAAGTGTCATTACACAACTGTCGATCTGAGACAGTTATGTCTCTAGCCAGTTGCACAATGTGTTATTCAAAGAAACACTGAAACAAAATCCCCGAACTCCTCTTCCAATATCACTCTTGTCAGTGTGATTGTCCCAGATTATGCGAATATTGACGTTTCACTAAATTTTCACAGTGCCTTTATTAAAAATTCCATTGAATTCCTGCTTATTGCAGTGATGGGCAATGAAATGCTGTTTAGTGGTCTAAAACTGTTCTGCTGCTTGTGTCCCTGGCAAGAAATAGCCAGAATTTACATTCAGACTGACTCTACTTCATGATCTGAGACCAAATGCTTTCTCTGTAAGGCCTTTGTTATCCATTATTGTTAGCGTTGCCCATTTTGCATGAGTTTTCACAAGGTTGTGAACCATTGAATATTTATGTTCCACCTTTTGTTCACCCTGTAACCACAATTCCCTAGTGATAAATCTCTTTTATCTCTGTGTCACAACTCCATCTACCTTGATGCAGAGACCTTGTCCATTAAAATAAAACATAATTTACTCTTTCCCACAATTTCCTGTCACGAATCGATTTGCTGATGTACAGTTTTAGTTAAACTTTGTCCCATTTGTTCCTTTCTGTTGTCTTCGGTCACATTCGCATGCTGCTCTGATGCTTCACCTTTTCTCTTTGGATTTGGAGAGCTCCTTTCACCTGAACCCTGTCCCTGCGTCCTCTCTGTCAGTTTAAAGCCCTGTCAATAAACCTACCGACGTTATTCGCCAGCACACTGGTCGCAGCACGATTCCAGTGGAACAATCTGAATGGATTTTTTAAAAAATCAGGTATGGGCTGTGGATGTCTCTGGCTGACTAGCCTTTATTGCCCATCCCTTGCTGCCCTTGAGCTAAGCAGCTGTCTCGCCCATTTCAGAGGGCAATTGAGAGGCAAACACTTTGCTGTGGGTATGTCCTGCAGACCACGTGAGAGTGAACTGTTGTCTTTCTCTGAAGGTCAGGTGTTTAGATTTTTATCAATACTTATTTATTGATTGTTAATTCCAATTTTTAAAAAGTATATTCATTTAAAATTCCACCATTTCAAATGGTGGTATTCAAACCTGCCTCCCCTGAACATTAGCTGAGGTTTGGGATACATGCTCCAGCAATAATACCACTGGGTCATCACTTCACCTGCTCATTGGTTGTTCATTCCTGACCAGTTTTCCCAGTGCAAGATGAAGCAACATCCGTTCTTCCGACACAATTGTGCGATCCTGCCATCTTCCTGCACTCTCGTGCTATCACTCAGTCTCTCTCCATGTGGTATCCTTCACTGTGAGGGTCTAATTGCTGCCTCTGTCAGCGCCTCTCACTTTTGCATCTACTGAAGATCCAGAGCCAACAGAATTCTCCAATCGAGAGTAACGCCGCAGCACTAACTATAGATGGAGACTGGGATTTTCCAGATCTCTGTGGAACTCAGTGCCCTTCTCCACATGTAACCCTGACTGCATCAGTCTAATTTCCATTCTGTCTATCTTTCTATCTCCTGTAGGTACTCAGGAAGTTCCTGACTCAATAGACTTCCCAACTGCTGGGTGTATCGTCCATCACCTCATTGAAGATGGTCGGTCAGCCAGAGAGACAAAGTGCAGGGAAATCTGGAGCCTTCAATAAATCCTGCAGTGAGGTAAGATCACTCACAGTGTACAGAGCAGAGGGCAATGAGAGGGCTCCAAACATCGGCTAACAAGACATGACATGGATATAGTGCTGGAGGGGGAGCACAGTACAGACATACCCAGGCTCAGTCACTGCCCCGAAGTTTTGTTGTACTAAGTCGGAACCGAGGGTGTCACAGTTATCAATCCAGGCCTGTGCTGTCTTAGCGAACATCAGTACAACAGAGGGGAAAGCAGGCTTCCCATGAGTGGGTTGTAATGCTGACTGGGTACGTCCTGTACTGTGCTGTCCCTCCAACACTGTACCTATGTCACGTCTTATGGACCTAATATCTGACATCTCCCACATATCTGTTGCTCAAATTCCTGCTGACTGCTGAGGACCTGTAGTACAGTCATATCAAACTGACGACACATTCTCATTTCTCAATTGCACTATTTTGCTTCACTGAGTGATCGCCAGGAATATCCTCTCTCAATTCTGCAGTGATGTTTTCACTGATCAAAACATCCGCTCCTCTTCCGCCTCCTCCTCAAATGCCTCTCCTTCTCTTCTTCCTGTAGCATCTGTACCCCGGAACATTAAGTTGCTTGGCCTATCCTTCCCTCAGCTGTACCTCTGTAATTTCTGTGATATCCCAGTCCCATGTTCCTATCCATGCCGTGCATTCATCTGCCTTTCCTGTCAGGCATTTTATATCAAAGTGAATGCAGCTTAATACATCAGTTTTCCCTCATCGCCTGCTGTGCTCTTGCCTGCCTTGTCAATTGAAATGACTCTCTTGAAATTCTGATCCAGCCTCAACCTTCAGACTGTAGCCTAAGACCGTCCCCCTCACTGTGGACAACACCCTCACATTTCATGTCATCTGCAAACCTACTAATGATACCTTCTGCTTTCACATCCAACTCATTAATGTACATAATAAACAGCAACGGTTGCTGCACAGATCCCTGTGGTACACCCGCTGGGCAAAAGCTTTCAATCACAAAACCAATCCTCCACCAATTTTGGATCCAATTTGCCAACTTGCTTTGGATCCCATGGGCTCTTCCCATTTGGATGAGCCCTCCATGTGGGACCTTGTCAAGGACCTTATTGAACTCCATGGAACCCACATCATCTGCACTGACCCCATCAATATTTTTAATTGTAATTTGAAAGAAAAATTAGCTGAATTCATCAGACAGGATATTCTCCTACCAAATCCGGACTGAGCATCCCAAATCGAACCCTACCTTTCCAATTATTGATTCAAATTGACCCTCACAATTGTTTCCAATAATTTCCCTCGCACTGATGTTGGGCTATACACTCTAAATACCTGGCCTATCCCTGCTGCCCTTCTTGAATTTCACCTGTGGCCAGCCAAGTATTACATTTCTCTGTCAGGGCCCCAGCAATCTGCTCCCTTACCTTCCACAGCAGCCTGAGACACAGTTCATTGGGAACTGGGGATTTCTCCACCTTTTATGCCTGTGAAAACATTTAATACCTCCTCCTTATTAATCGAAACATGTTCTGGGACCACACCATTCCACTTAAGTCCCTGGCTACAATGTCTTTCTACTGTGTGAATACCGATGGGAAGTACTCATTGAAGACCTCACCTACTTCCTCTGGCTCCATGTACCGATTGTCCCTTTGGTTTCTAATAGACCCCACTCTTACCCCAGTAATCCACTTACTCGAACAAGCTGATAAAATACCTTGTGGCTTTTCCTCAATCATATCTGCCAAATATATTTCTTGTCTATTGTTTGCCTTTCATTTTCGACAATCCCCTTTCACTCACTGAAATTTTGAAGAGCTTCACCTGTTTTTATTGCACTGTACTTCCTTTATGAAACTCATATTATCGCTGAATCAGTGTTTGAAGGACATGTGGCCTTTACTATTCACTCGATAGGAACACGCTGGCCCTGAATTCTCACTGTATCACTTTAAAATACTCCCACTTTCCGAATATAGATCCAAATGCAGGTAGTTCCTCACAGTCTCTGTCTAATGATACTGATAGGAGATACTGATACTATTGATACTGATAGGTGACTCTGTTGTTAGAGGGACAAGCGGGAGACTGTGTGGCTGCAGAAGCGACCCCAGGATGGTCTGCTCCCTCCCGGGTACCAGGATCAAGAATATCTCTGAGCAGTTGCAGAACATTTTGAAGGGGGAGCATGAACAGCCAGAGGACCTTGTGCAATTCTACACATGCCATGGTTAAACAAAGGGATGGGGTCTTGAGAAATGTGCACAGGTAGTTTGAATGGATTAGATTTGCTACATTATAGAAACATGTCCTTTGGCCCAACAAGTCCACACCGACCCACCAAAGAGTAACTCACCCAGACGCATTCCCCTTCCCTATATTTACTCTTGACTAACGCACCTGGCACTATGGGCAAATTAGCTTGGATTTTGGGAGGAAACCGAAGCACCCAGAAGAACCCCACTCAGTTTGGTAAGACGTTAAAAAGCAAGACCTCAGGAGAAGGGA
This sequence comes from Chiloscyllium plagiosum, assembly GCF_037043375.1. NCBI lineage: Eukaryota > Metazoa > Chordata > Chondrichthyes > Orectolobiformes > Hemiscylliidae > Chiloscyllium > Chiloscyllium plagiosum. The sequence goes on along the minus strand of NW_028270188.1, from coordinate 27,839,926 downwards.
TCTTCCGATTACCCCCAGTACCATGTGCCAGTGAGGATAGAAATAGAAAGATAGGCCAGATGGATATGTGATTGAGGAGCTCTTAAAGTGGGCAGGCTTGTCAGTTCTTGGATCATTGGGACCTCTTCTGAGATAGAGGTGACAGGTTAGACTTGGAGCAGAGGGGCACCAGCACCCCGTGGGGTGATTTGTTCACGTTACCCGGGAGGGTTTAAACTAGTTTGTCAGGGGGTAGGGACTCTGAATAAGAGAGGGACCATCGACCTTTCAGGGGAAAATACATCAGCCATCGCGAGCAAGTTTCCTATTCAGGATATCCAGGGACACAGTCAAGGCAGGGAAAAGACTTCTGGTTTAAAGGGCATTAATTCCAACGCACGAGGCCTGACTGGTAAGGCAGATGGGCTTAGAGCATGGATTAGCTCTGAATACTGGGATATTATAGCCATATCAGAAACATGGCTGAGAGAAGGGCAGGACTGGCTGCTCAGTGTTCCAGGATAAAGAAACTTCAGGAGTATAGAAGGACAAGTATGTGAGGGGGTGAAGAGGGAGATTTGTCCTTTTGATAAGGGAAGACATGGCCACAGTGTTCAGAGAGGATACTCTTAAGTGGTCATCAAATGAGGTCACATGATTAGAAGTTAGAAAGAAGAAGGGGGATGGTCACTTTGTTGGGAGTGTATTGTACACTGTTGTAGACCCAACAGATACCAGAGGAGCAGATGTGTAGAGAGATTGCAGATAACTATAGGAATAATAGAGGAGTATTGGCTGGAGATTTTAATTTTCCCTGTATTGACTGGACCAGCCAGAGTATAAAAGACCTGGAAGGAGAGCATGTTTTTACATGTGTCCAAGAAAGGTTCCTAAATCAATATGCAGAGAGCCCTACTCTACTCAGGCGGGTGCAACACTGGACCTCCCCTCAGAAAACGAGGTCGGGCAAATGACTGAAGTGTCATTCGGAGAGCACTTTGGGTCCAGTGCCCACAACTGTCTTTGTTTTAACATAGTTATGGAAAAAGATCAGCAGGTCCACAAATTGAAGAGGAATATAGGAACAGGGCCAGGTTTGGGGCCATTCTGCAGAATCTGGCCAGCGTCAATGCCGTGAATTTAAAATTGCACAACAGCCAGTTGTAGTCCAACTCGATTTGGAAGCGCTGGTGATCACTGTAAGAGATGAAAGGCTTAAACTAAGTATATTTGATACTATATTCCGTGACCCTGCCATCCTGTTGCTATAAATTCTGTGCCTTAGGATTGTGCTCCACAACTACCTGATGAAGAAGCAGTGCTCTGAAAGCTGGTGCTTTCAAATAAACCGGTTGGACTGGAACTGAATGTCGGGTGAATTTTAACTTTGTACACCCCCAGTCCAACACCGGCACCTCCATATTATGATTCCAATCGACTTGTGAGTCTGTTTGAAGGAAAAGGAACAACTGGCAAATGGGAGGCTTTTCAAAGTGTGATCTCAAGAATCCAGGACAGTATGCCTCATTGGGATAAAGGGAAAAGCTGGCAGGTTTAGGAATCCTTGGCTGATGAGGGATAATAAGGCTCTGGTCTTGAAATGAAGACTGCATGCATTGGGTTTAAGCTTTCCGTACATACATAAACTCTTCCATTCTTAAAGACGCGATCAATCTGTGGAGACCCTATAATCCTCTCAGTCCCTGTAACACTCGAAATCTGCAGAAGTCATTCCAATGCCTGTGACTCTTCCGATCCAGTTCCTACAAGACCAACTATCTATGCGCTTTTCATTGCCAGCACCCACCCTGTCAATGTATGCTCCTCCAGTATCACCATCCATCTGCTCATTTCCATCTCCAGCTCTTACATGTGTAATCATCACCCTCCACTACAATCCTTCCCACTTTGACCAAACTGGAGGAGGTTACAAATGCTCCCTAATCTGTGAAACTGTCTCCAACCAAAATTGCTGTTTTTATCACTTGGAAAGTCTGTATGATTCCACACCCTCCATGTCTAAATAACCCGCAGAATATAAGCCATCCTGTATCTATAAACATCTTCAGTCACGACTATCCTCCATATGTATGTTTGTTTTTTCCAATCTGTACAACCCACTTTATCTCTGTACTCAGCTCCATTCACCTGAAACATTCCTGTCTGTGTTAAACACCCCATCTTATTCTTATCCCTGTAAACTGATCCATACCAACCTCCCCAGCTCCATGAAACCCCTGTAGGCCCGACAGCTCTCCACATTTCTGTAACCTGCTGTGGCTCTGTGCTGCTCCCTCCCTGTGAAACCACCTCCAGTCCCCACAACCCTCTGTCTCTGTTACCTCATACAACCTCAGCAACGCCTCCTCTTTGTGTCTCTTCATTCAGACCCCATCCTCTACAGCTTCCCGAAACCCCTTCCTGCCTTCATACCACTCGCTATTTAGAACATAGAATAGGACAGCCCAGGACAAGTCCTTCAGCGCTCGATATTGTGCTGAACCTTTATCCTACATACCCTACATTTTGCTATAATCGTTGTGCCTATGCAAGAGTTGCTTAGATGTCTGTAATGTGTCTGAATCTACTACCACGGCTGGCAGTCCATTCCACGCACCCACCACACTCTGTGCAAATAAATTACCTCTGATATCTTAGCTAAATCTTCCGCCAATTATCTTAAAAAAATATGTCCCCTTGTTTTAGCCATTTTGCCATGGGAAGTTGTCTCTGGTTATCCACGCAATTGATGCCTCTCTTTCCTGAAGATTCCCGAAGAAGGGCTCATGCCTGAAACCTTCGAAGAGAAAGTGAGGTCTGCAGATGCTGGAGATCAAAGTTGAAACTTTATTGCTGGAACAGCACAGCAGGTCAGGCAGCATCCAGGGAACAGGAGATTCGATGTTTCGGGCACAGGCCCTTCTTCAGGAATGAGCAGAGAGTGTTCAGCAGGAGAAGATAAAAGGTAGGGAGGAGGGACTTGGAGGAGGGGCATTTCCAACGCCCCTCCTTCAAGTCCCTCCTCCCTACCTTTTATCTTCTCCGGTTGAACACTCTCTGCTCATTCCTGAAGAAGGGCCTGTGCCCGAAACGTCGAATCTCCTGTTCCCTGGATGCTGCCTGACCTGCTGTGCTGTTCCAGCAATAAAGTTTCAACTCATGCCTGAAACGTCGATTCTCCTGCTCCTTGGATGCTGCCTGACCTGCTGCGCTTTTCCAGCAACACATTTTCAGCCTCTCTTTACCTTGTACACCTCTATCCTGTCACCATTCTTCTTTCTTCACTCCGATCAGAAAAGCCCGAGCTTCCACAATCTATCTTCAATGGGCATGCCCTCCAGTTCAGGCAGCATCTTGATAAGTATCCTCTGCACTGTCTTTAAAGCTTCCACATCCTTCCTATAATGAGGTGAAAAGAACTGTTCACAGTATTCCAAGTGTGATGTAACTGGGGCTCTGTAGAGCTGCAGCAAAACCCTGGATCTCTTAAACTCAATCGCCCGCTAATGAAAGCCAACACACCGTACGCATTCTTAACACCCTCTCAACTTGGGTAGTAGCTTCAGGGACACACTGTTTGTGAACACTGATAAGTATCCTGCCTTTAACCATGTAAAGTTCTTTTTCTGCAGAATCCTCCAATCTGAAACCATCCCTATCTTTGTAACTTCCTCCAGTCCCTACAACACTCATAAACTGTGAAACCTTCTCAAGTCCCAATATTCCTAATGCCTGCAAAATCTTCCAGTCCCGATATCCCTCCCGAACTCTGTAAATGCCACCGGCCTCCAGTGCCCTGCTGCGGAACATTGCAGAGGAAGGAAGAGTTGTAGAGTCCGGGCCATGTTACAGAGGCAGGAAGGGCTGCAGAACCTGGACGATGGTACAAACATGGGAAGGGACGTGGTCCTGTAGGAGTGTAGATGGAGCGGGATTCATAGAGCCTGCAAGATGGAACCAAGAATGGATTGTGGAACCTGAAGGAAGTTATGATTTGACCACAGATCAATTTTGATTGGACCATTCAGCCCCTCTTCGAGTCAAAGAGATGTACAGCATGGAAACAGACCCTTCGGTCCAACCCGTCCATGCCGAACAGATATACTAATCCAATCGAGTCCCACCTACCAGCATCTCTGGTCAACATTCTTGCAAACCCTTCCTATTCATATACCCATCCAGATGTCTTTGTATCAGCCTCCATCACTTCCTCTGGCAGCTCATTCCGTACACGTAGAACCCTCTGCAGGTTTAAAAAAAAAGCTCTTTAAGTCTCTTTTATATCTTTCCCCTCTAACCATAAACCCATGCCCTCCAGTTCTGGACTGCCACACCCAAGGGTAAAGACTTTGTCTCTTTACCCTCTTCATGCCCGTCATGATTTTATAAACCTCTAGTAGGTCAACCCTCAGCCTTCGAAGCTCCGGCAAAAACAGCCCCAGCGTATTCAACCTCTCTCTATAGCTCAAACCCTCCAATCCTGGCAAAATTCTTGTAAATATTGTCTGAACTGTTTCAAGTTTCACAACATCTTTCCGATAAGAAGGAGACCAGAATTGGGCACAATATTCCAAAAGTGACCTAACCAATGTCCTGTACAGCCACAACATGACCGCCCAACTCCTGTACCCAATACTCAGACCAATAAAAGAAAGCATACCAATCACCTTCTTCACTATCCTATCTACCTGCGACTCTGCTTTCAAGGAGCTATGAACCTGCAGTCCAATTTCCCCATGTTCAGCAACACTTCGTCAGACCTTATCATTACGTGTATAAGTCCAGCAAAGATTTGCTTTTGCGAAATGCAGCACCTCGCATTTATCTGAATTAATCTCCATCTGCCACTTCTCAGCCCATTGGTCCATCTGATCAAGATCCCATTGTAATCGGAAGTAACCTCTTTCGCTGACCATTACACCTCCAATTTTGTTGTCAACTGAACACTTACAAACGATACCTCATATGCTCACATCCAAATTATTTATGTAAATAATGCAAAGTATTCGACCCAGCACCGATCCTTCTGTCACTCCACTGGTCACAGGCCTCCAGCTTGAAAACCAACCCTCCCTCACCACACTCTGTCTTCTACATTTGAGCCAGTTCTGTACCAATTGGCTAGTTCTCCCTGTATTCCGTGAGATCTAACCTTTCTAACCAGTCTCCCATGGGGAACCGTGTTGAACACCTGACTGAAGTCCATATAGATCACATTCACCGCTCTACCCTCATCAATCCTCTATGTTACTTCTTCCAAAATCTCAATCAAGTTTGTGAGACATGATTTACAACTCACAAAGCAATGTTGACTATCCTGAATCAGTCCTTACCTTTCCAAATACGTGTACATCCTGTCCCTTACGATTCCCTCCAACAACTTGCCCACCGATGTCAGGCTCGACAGTCTATAGTTTCCTGGCTTTTCTTTACTGCCTTTCTTAAATAGTAGCAACACGATAGCCAACCTCCAGTCTTCTGGTTCTGATGTCCTGTTTCTATAGATCTTTACCGGAATGGGTGAGCACAGCTTCAAATTCCCAGGCTGGGAGATGTTAATTCCAATGTGAATCTATTTTTCCGTTTTGTCTGTGTGCCTGACACTGACCTGGTGGTGCTCTGGTAGAAAGCACTCTCCGTGAATCTGGTAACATCCAGATCTATGTTACTGACCAGAGCTCACCTCATCACAGCCTTCATTTGGAATGTTCTTTATTTTAACATTTTTAAGTGGCAGTTTTGTGAGATGCAGGAATTGAGGAGTTGTCATTTTTGAAAGAATGAAACTGTTATCATTGACCCTGACCCATGCAACGGGAATTCGTGGATTCTGTTGTTCTCTGCAGACTATCACTCAGAGGGTTGTATCACCAGGGAATCTGAGTGCAGATGGTCTTTGCCTGGTAGAGTGTGAACTTACCAGTTTATGTCGGCTAGGATACAGTGTTGCTGGAGAATGTATAACTGTGTAAATACTTCACCGACTGGTTCAGGGGTGAGTGCACTGGGCTCTGAGCACCAGGAACTGGGAAACCTCATGCTGTTTGTATGTGGGGCATGGCACCAGACTGGGTGAGAGCAGCTCCTTGAATAAATGACAGGTATGGAGCTTGGAATCCTCCTGCTGTGTTGACCTTGTGCCATTTCGTTATCTCCCTCTCATGAGAGAGCGTGTCATGTTCTCCAGTCCTGACAGTGTCCACTCCCTGTAAACCCTTCCAGCTGTTGAACATCTCCCTTCTCTCTCACTCCCTCCAGCCCTTCCAACCTGGTCTTCGTCTCATATCTCCTGCAGTCCCAACCGACCTTGCTCTTTGTTACCGCATTGCTTTCCTTTTAGCTGTGTGGAAACAAACCTGAAGTAGCTTTGGGCCATTGGAAGAAAACGACAACTCCCTCTTCTCCATCTTTTTCAAACAGAGTCTCCTTGTCTGCCTCGCTCCTATAAGGAGAAGGAAGCATCCTTTCAGCATCCACCTGTCCATTCCCCTGAGGATCTGTACAATTTATTGAGGAAGACTGTCCTTCTGTGCTCAGTGGCACAGCACCGAAGTGACATGTTTATGTTCTATAATTTTTGCAACCACTTCCTTTTGCTCGACACCTCCATCAGTCTGAAGCCTCCCCCAGTCTGGACAGTGCTCCAAACCACTAATTACCGAGAATGCTCCAACCCCCTATCTCTGTAAACTCCTCACATTCCTACAATCCTCCTTTTCTGTGAGAAACCCTCCAGCTTCTACAGTCCATCCAAATTATGGCATCTCCTCCAGCCCTCACCATCTCCGTATGCTCCAGTCACTACATTTCTCCATGCATCTGTAAACCCCTCCAGCCCCTCCGAATCTACCTATCTTTCCAAAGTCCAACAGTTCCAAAAACCAACTCTCTAAATGGAACTTCCACGAGAGAACACTGGCCACCATATCTCTGTAATCCCCTGCGCGTCTCTCTATCTCTGATGCCAGCTTCAGCCCCTATAACTCTACTTCCATGTCCAACATCATCAAGTCCCTGCAATCCTCCTGAACTGTGGAACCTCCAAAAGACCTTACAATTCTATCTCGGTCTCTAACTGCCTGCAGTGATTTGAAACTTCGGCAATTAAAGTCAGAGAATCATAGAGATGGTACAGCATGGAAACAAACCCTTTGGTCCAACTTGTCCATGACAATCCAGTCGCACAAAACAGCACCCATCCCATCTCCCTCTGAACCCTTCCTATTGATGTACCCATCCATATGCCTTTTAAGTGTTGCAATTGTACTAGCCTCCACCATCTTCTCTGGCAGCTCATTCCAAACACGTAACACCCTGTCTGAAAACGTAGCCCCTTAGGTCTCTTTTATATCTTTCCCCTCTCACCCTAAACCTATACCCTCTAGTTCTGGACACCCGACCCCAGGGAAAAGACTTTGCCTATTTATCCTATCCATGGCTCTCATGATTTTATAAACCTCTATAAGGTCGCCCCTAATAATTTTATAAACCTCTATAAGGTCACCCATAACCTCTGACGCTCCAGGGAAAACAGCCCCAGCCCTTTCAGCCTCTCCCTGTAGCTCAAATCTTCCAACCCTGGCAACATCCTTGTAAATCATTTCGGAACCCTTTCAAGTTTCATAACATCCTTCTGATAAGAAAGAGACCAGACTTGCACACGGTATTCCAAAAGTGGCCTAATCATGTCCTGTACAGCCGCAACATGGCCTCCCAACTCCTGTTCTCAACACTCTGACCAATAAAGGAATGCACACCAAGTGCCTTCTTTGCTATCCTATCTACCTGTGACTCTCCTTTCGAGGACCTCTGTACTTCATTTGAAAAATTGGGTAGACAGATGGAGTAGCCTGAGGTCTTGTGGGTAAAGCTAGTTCAGTCTAAGCTATTAGGCAGAGCCAGTGAGGTATTTGCAGCGCGCTCTCATGAGTGGTCAAGAGATTATGCATATGCCAAACAGGCTATTCTAAGCGCTTACGGATTAGTACCAGAAGCGCATCGACAGCGGTTCAGAAACATAAAGAAGGAACCAGGACACACTTGTGGATTTCTAAAGCATTAAGCATAGTAATCTTTCTGCAACATCTCCAGTCTCCATGCCCCTCCCTATCATGTTGAGCTGCTCCAAACCCCACAAGTTTTCCTGCCTGTGTGCACGATCAAGTTGATACAACCCTTCTGATTTCTGTCGTGTCCTGCAGACCCGTTTTTGTGAATTCTGCCGATCACTAATACTCTCCCTATCTATGTAAAAACCTCCAGTCTCTACAATCCCCATTACTTTGCAGCCCCCACCAGACCCGAAAGCCATCGCTATCTGTGAAAGCTCCTTCAGGTCTATATCCTCCAACGTGCTCTCACCATTGCAACCCCCATTATTTCTTAACGTTGTTGAGTCTCTAAAACCATCCTTATCAGTTTAATCTCCTCCACTGCATACAACACTCCCAGTCTGTGTAATCTCTTCAATTCCTTCAGTTCCTATATACCTATGTATTGGTGTGACTGCTTTGTGGCCAGTGTATCCTCGTTTATATCTGGAAAAGGCTCTGCTCACTGTAGCACATCCTATGTTCATAAGTGAATCTGGTCTCTCACAAGCCTCTCTATGACTCTCTCTTCCAGTCTCTACATTCTTCCCTATACCTGTCGTAACTTACAGCATGCATGCCATTCACTCTCTCTGAAGTACATTCCAGAACATAAAATCATCTCTCCTTTCAAGTTTATTCAGTCCACATCTTCCTCCCTATCCCTGCAACATTCTCCAGTCTTCCATGTGCTTGCAACATTCTCCAGTCCATACCACCCTCCCTTTCCCTGTAATATTCTCCAGCCCATACCATCCTCCCTAGCACTGTGATATTTTCCAGATCCCACAACTGTTGTTAAATGTACCACATCCTGGAATCATGCGAATGTTTCTACACCCTGATCAGCATAGTCCATGTAATGATTCACAACCCTACACATATCTCTATCTCTGGAATCTAATCAAGGACGCTTTATGTCTCTAACTTCCTTCAAACAATAAAATGTTTTCTCCTGTGAACATTCGCTAGCAACTGTAGCGATGCTTAACCCTGCAACATCGTCGCACTCCCAAACATCTATCCAACTCTGTGACCTCTATCCATCCCTCAAAGGTCCTCTCTCGGTGACACGCGCCATGCATTTGCAACAAGGCAGATGGAATGACAGCATTAACTGAAGAGAACAGATGTGATCGACATGTTGTTATGGAGATGTGGCTGCAGAATGACAATGGCTGGGATGTGATTATTGAGGGGTTGTAGGGAGTTAGGCAGGATGAGCAAAAAACCAAACAAGGTCCCGTTTTGTTATGAAGAAAGGATGAAGTCAGTGCATTAGTGAGACAGCCAATTTAATCTGGGAATCAAAATATAGAGTCATGTTGAATGGACAACTTTCAAATAGCAAGGGAAATCTGGAAGATCAAATCACAATCCATGGAATCCATGGTCGTTGGGAAGTTGGATACAATATTTTCTTGGTGATAGTAGACAGAGGCACGTGCAGTGGTGAATTTCTGATTGGACATCTGTGGCCAATGATGTTTCACAAGGATCAGTGCTGCGATATCTGTTTGGAATTTATGTTTGTGAATAAAATGATAAGGTCAGCAGTTTGAGTGGGAATTTTGCAGACGACATTTGCAAAGGTATGTAATGATTAGGCATAGTTCGGGGAATTGTGGATAGTGAGGAAGAGTGCTAAAGGTTGCAGCAGTGTGTCGATCAGCTGGAACGCTGGGCAGAGAAATGGCAAATCGAATTTCATCGGGACAAGTGTGAAGTGATGCCTTTATGAAGTCAAATAGAAGAGAGAATTACGCCAATTGACTAATTGGAAACATTGATAAACAGATGACCTTGGATGCAAATCCGTAGCTCCCTGAAAATAACAACACAGCAGGATGTGGTGGTAAAAGAGGAGTATGGCATGCTTCCTTTCATTGGTCACAGTATTGAGTACAGACATTTGCATGTCATGTTGTGACTGAATAAAACTTCATTCGGCCATGTTTGGTATGTTGTGTGTAGGTCTCATCGACACACTACAGGATGGGTGTGGAGGCTTTGGGGAGCGTGCAACAGAGGTTTACCAGAAGGTTGCCTGGATGAGAATGTGTTTACTGTAAGGAGTTTAAACACAGTTGGATTGTCTTGCGAGAGTATCAGAATCCTCCTTCCAATGTAGAAATATCAAATACTAGGGCGCCTCGGTTTAAGGTGAGAGTGAGAGTGATGAAGGAGGCCAGTTTTCTTGACAGAGAGAGTGGAAGCTGCTCAGGAGGTGGGAGAAGTGGCAACGAGGGCGAATTTTTGAAGTGGCATTTCGACAGACACATGTACAGGCAGAGAATAGAGGGATATCGCCCATGTGCAGGCAGATGGGATTAATTTAGAATAGCATCATGGTCAGCACAGCCATGGGGGCCGAAGGGCCTATTACTCTGCTGTACTGTTCGATTTTCTAACTTCACGGCATCTACCCTGTCAAAGCCCCTCTGAATCCTCGACGTTTCATTCAATTTCTCTCCCATTCTTCAAAACCCCAATAGGTTCAAGGACAATCTACTCCACCTCTTTTCATTGGAAAACCCCGCCATCTCCAGGATCAGCACAGTGAATCTTCCCTGGTCTGCCTCCAATACAAGAATGTCTTTCCTTAGGGCACGTATACTGTTCATTATAATCTAGGTGTGGTCTGACTTGCACCTTGCATCGTCTTAGCAAGACTTCCCTAATTTTATACAGTATTTCCCTGTAAAAAATGCCAGCATTTGACCTGCCTTCTCTATTACTTGCTGACACTGTAAACTACCTTTTTCAGAATGCTCCACAAGGATTCCCAAAACCCTTTTGTGCAGTCAGTCTGAAACCAAACGGTGTTAGCCTGACAGTAAGTCGGGAACGTGCTGGACAGTGTTATAAAGGATATGACAAAAAATGATAACTGGACGCTTAGAAACAATGGGAGAGGCATGATTTTATAAAACGGAAATATTTTTAAATTTGCATTCTATATTTTGGTGTGACCATAAATGGCAGAATAGTTAAATCTGGGGGAGGCTAGTAACGCTAGGGGGATATTTGAAATTTCAGAAGCATTTTGACAAGTTTCAACAAGGGCTAAAAATTAGATCTGGTGAGAATAGGGCCTCTGCAAGGTCAATGAGGCTGTCTGTGTGGAATCCCTGCTGATGAGGGAGATATTGAACAAGTATTTTGCATTAGGATTTACTTTGGAGAAAGAGATGGAAGCTCGGAACCTTGGGAAAATACATAGTGATGTCTTGAACAGAGTTCACATTGGAAAACAGGAGGTGCTGGATGTCTAAAAATGCAAAACGTTAGATAAAACCTTGGGACATGATCAGATGTATCCCACTGCCTAGTGAGAAGCTAGCGAGGAAAATACCGGGTCCCTCGCAGAGATGTTTGTGTCATCGACAGCCACTACAGACCAGTGAGACTGATGGTAGGGTTGGGTAAGTTTTTGGAGGTGATTCTAAGAGAAAGGATCATCATGCATTTGGAAAGGCAAGGAGTGACTAACAGTAGTCAGCATGGCTTTGTGTATGGGAAATCGTGCCTCAAACCTGAGTGTAGAGGTAGATAAATGACAGATCAAAGCAGAGCAGTACATGATGTCCACATTAACTATAGCAAGGCCTTTGACAAGACTCTGCATGGCAGACTGGTTAATAAGTTTAGAACACACATAACCAGGGAGCGCTCACCAACTGGCTACAAAATTGGATTGACGGTAGGAGACAGAGCGTATTCATGGAGGGTTGCTGTTCAAACTGCAGGCCTGTGACCAACAGTGTGTCATGGGTTTAGTGCTTGGACACTGTGTGCATCATTTATATAAACAATTTGGATGAGAATACAGGAGTCCTAGTTAGCAAGTGTGTGAGTGACACTGAAATAAGTGGTAAAGTTGACAGTGAAGAGAGTTATCGAAGAGTACAATGGGATCAACAGTACTGCTGGGTCAGTGAGGTTAGGAATAGCAGGTGGAGAAATGCACAGTGTTGTATTCTGGTAAAGCAGACCAGGGCTGGACTTGTACAGTTAATGTTAGGACCCTGGGTAGCGTTGTCAATCAGTGACCCAGTGATGCAGGTATACAGTTCTTTGAAGTAGCATCACAGGTAGACAGGCTGATGAAGCCAGCGTTTGGGATAGTTAGCTTCATTGGTCACAGCACTGAGAGTTGGAGGTGGGATGTCAGATTGTATCTGTACCGAACATTCATGAGGTCACCATATAAGCATTGTTGATTATCTGGGAAAACTCACCTTGTTCACATATGTCCATTAGTGAAGGACATCTGACATTCTTACCTGGTCTGGCCTACATGTGAGTCCAGACCAACAGCAATATAGAACATAGAACATGGAACATAGAAGAATACAGCGCAGTAAGGCCCTTCGGCCCTCGATGTTGCGCCGATCCAAACCCAACTAACCTACATTAGCCCACTATCCTCCATATGCCTATCCAATGCCCGCTTAAATGCCCATAATGAGGGAGAGTCCACCACTGCTACTGGCAGGGCATTCCATGAACCCACGACTCGCTGAGTAAAGAACCTACCCCTAACATCTGTCCTATACCTACCCCCCCCCCTTAATTTCAAGCTATGCCCCCTTGTAATAGCTGACTCCATACGTGGAAAAAGATTCTCACTGTCGACCCTATCTAAACCCCTAATCATTTTGTACACCTCTATCAAGTCACCCCTAAACCTTCTTTTCTCCAATGAAAACAACCCCAAGTGCCTCAGCCGTTCCTCATACGATCTTTCTACCATACCAGGCAACATCCTGGTAAACCTCCTCTGCACCCGTTCCAGTGCCTCCACATCCTTCCTATAGTATGGCGACCAAAACTGCACACAATACTCCAGATGCGGCCGCACCAGAGTCTTATACAACTGCAACATGACCTCAGTACTCCGGAACTCAATTCCTCTACCAATAAAAGCCAGTACGCCATATGCCTTCTTCACCGCACTATTTACCTGGGTGGCAACTTTCAAAGATCTGTGTACAAGGACACCAAGATCCCTCTGCTCATCCACACTACCAAGTATCCGTCCATTAGCCCAGTACCCCATCTTTTTATTACTCTTACCAAAGTGAATCACCTCACACTTAGCTACATTGAACTCCATTTGCCACCTTTCTGCCCAGTTCTGCAGCTTATCTATATCCCGCTGTAACCTGCTGCTCGCACTCAAAGTGACCGTTGGCGTCGAAGGGTGAGTATTTATACTCACTGCTTTCCTTCCCGGCTGCCCCTCTGGTCTTCGTCACTTCCCCCTGCTGCTCCCGCTCTTTCTGTCAAGAGAGAAAAAAACACCGCTGCCCGCTACCGGTAGGAAATTTTAAAACAAACTGTCTTACCTTCGCTGCTGCTCGCACTCAAAGTTGGCGTCGAAGGGTGAGTATTTATACTCACTGCTTTCCTTCCCGGCTGCCCCTCTAGTCTTCGTCACTTCCCCCTGCTGCTCCCGCTCTTTCTGTAAAGAGAGAAAAAAACACCGCCGCCCGCTACCGGTAAGTAATTTTAAAACAAACTGTCTTACCTTAGCTGCTGCTCGCACTCAAAAAGTGACTCTGAGCTGCCTCTGGGCAACTAGCAGTCGGGCACTGTATGCTGGTCCAACCGGTGACATCCTCAGGCCATGAATGAATCAATGAAAAATACATTTGTCCATCCCTACCTCTGCAAACAACTCTAGCTGCAGCAATTCTGGTTTTGTCATATTGTTCAGGCCTTTGCCTCTCTTTGTAACAGCCTCGCCACCTCCAGCACCTTCAATTCTCCCTGTTCCAATACTCTCATTAAACGCTGGCAACGTTTCTTCTTTCTACTGTACTCCTCCTGCTAGGAGACTGCCTAGCGATTTCTTTAAAAAATGCGTCCACATTTCTAAACTTTGGCTTCTTCAGAATTGATAGTTTTTTTTTCATCTCTTAATCAATTCTGGTAACTCCTGGGAATTACGGGGCCAAGACCGTCCGAAGTGGAGGAGGAGCATTGTGACGGTGTCGAGAACCTCGAGACTTACTGTTGGGAAAAACGGGAATCCAGGAGAAAACAGCACAAGGAGCGTGCTGTCACACCAACGCCCCACCCACCCTCTTCCCATGGCAACCTGCTACCCCAAGTGTAACAGAATCTATGGAAGGCCCCATCGGTCTGTACAGCTACCTACAGGCTCCACCTGAGAGTGGGAGAGAGTCAGCCTCGTCTGTGACCCATCACCAATGAGATGAAGAGAGAGGAAGGATGAATTCCATCTCAATTATCCCAATACCTTTGTTACAAATTCCAATAACTCCCTGTTAATGTAGTGTCTAATAATGTAATGCGATAAAGGGGCTTTAACACCGTCCTTCCACTTTTATGTTCTGACCCTTATTACCCAGAATTTGGTTTCCTATTCTTGATAATCTGAAGACACCTATTTTGCTGGTAATCCCATTGTAATATCTAACTGTGGGAGTTCCCCATCCTGCTTCCCATTCTGTCTGGCTTTCCACAATGTTGTCTGACCTCGAATATTAATGACTCACCTTTTTTGTTCACCCTGTGAAAATGTCACCCTGATTGTGATGAGACAGAAATCACAGTCACACGTGCATGTAATTTATTGCAAATACTTCATGCATTCAAATTAAGAAACAGCAAATTACTTTTTTTATCACAATTTCCGTCACAAACCTATTTGCTGATGTACAATTTCAGTTAAATGCAGTCCCTTCCTGTTTCTTTCTGTTTGTCTTTAGCCACATCCCATGGTGTTCCAATATTTCAACCTTTCTCTTTGCACTTGGGAATTTCCTTTCCCCCTTGCCGTATCCCTCCTCCTCTGTGTCAGGTTAAAGCAATCTGCATAATCCTGGTCATATGATTGACAAGGACATTTGCCCTAGCAAAGTACCAGTGGAGCTCATTCCAATATAATGGTTGACTCCTCCTTGAGTCATGGTAGCAGTTCCCACTGCATCAGAACCACGTCTTCTGACACCATTGTGTAATACTGGCAACTTTCTGTACTCTGGTGATATCACTCAGTCTCTCTCCATGTGGTACCCCTTGCTGCGTGGGTCTATTTGCTGCCTCTGTCAGCATTTCTCCCTCTTACAGCTCGTCTGATATCCTGAGTCAACAGAATTGTCCACTCCAGAGAGATGCAGCAGCGCAGGCCAGGGACGGAGACTGGGATTTTCGTGATCTCTGGTGGACTCTGTGCCACTCTGCACAAATTATCCTCACTGCATCAGTCTAATTTCCCATTCTGTCTATTTCTCGGCCTGCTGCAGGTAATCAGGATATTCCTAATTCCTGTCTCATCCATCACCTCATTCTCGACGCTTGGTCAGACAGAGACAGATGGAGAGGGAGATCTGGAGCGTTCAGGAAATCCTGCAGCTCGTAAGATCACTCGCAGTAAACAGCACAGGGAGGAGTTCGTGGCCTTCTGTATTCTGACCCGGAAGACAGGACATAGATGCAGAACTCGGCAAGGAACAGCAACATTCTAGGCTTCATTCCCAACATCTTGTGAGGGTCCTGCTCTCACCTCTGCTGTATTGGGCCTCCTTGAGACAGCACAGGCGATCGCAGGCATCAATCCTGGCCCATGCTGTATTAGTTATCTCTGTAATATTCTCCAGTCCCGATAATCCTTCGTCTGTTTGGAATCGCATCTAGTCCACACCATTCTCTCTGTCACTGTCAGGTTCCCTAACCCCTAACGCCCTAATCCCTCACCTTCTCCAGTAGATACTAATTTCCTTCATCCCTGCAAACCCCCGACAGTTCTGTCTATCCCTGAAAGCTCCTCCTACCAATACCACCCTCCATATCAATGTATTTGTCTTTAACCTTGCCATCGGTCCCTACCTAAGTAATCTTCTCCAGATCCGACAACCCTTCCTTAGCTGGAAAAAGATTTGTAATCTCCTTATCTTTCTCCAATTCTTCGATCTGAATTGTTTTAAATTTCACCCTCGTTCCCGACCCCACACCCATCCTGACCATAGGAACCTCTTTCAGTTTGTGCAACCCTCCCCATCTGTGTAACTGTCTCCAACCCAGCAACCTGGCATTCTCCATTGCCTTCTTATCTCTGTAGTCTCCAGAACCTAAAAACCGCCTTGTATCTGTAAACATCTTCTGTCACAGCAACCTTCCATATCTCTGTTAGTATATACAATACTATCCTACTGAAACACACTCCTGTCTGCACAGCTCAGTCTGCCCTCCTCTCCCTACATCCATCCCTATCCCTATCTCCAGAATATAATCCAGCTCCATCTATCACTGTAAATTCCTCCAATCCTCAAACCCCTTTGTCCCACTGAGATTCATGACCAGATGTAACTCTGTTTGACTCAAACGTCCTCGAGTCCCTGTAAGCCTTCCTATCTCTGTAACCTCTACCCATCCGTTCTACTCCCCACTACTGAGGATTGACTACCTGCATTTGCCATAAGGCAGATGGACTGACAGTGAACAAATTTGATGGAACTGTCATTCCGGAGATGTAGATGCAGAATGACCGTCGCTGGGCAGGGAATATTGAAGGGTTGTTGGGATAGAGTCATAGAGTCAATGGGATGTACAGCATGGAAACAGATCCTTCAGTCCAACCCATCCATGCCTACCAGATATCCCAGCCCAATCGAGTCCCAAGAGACAAACTAGGCAAAAAATCAACAAGTTGTGAAGAAAGAATAGGTTAATGCATCAATGAGATAGCCACATGGAAGTGAAGGTCAAAATTTGTATTCTATTTGGATGGAGCTGAGAATAAACAAGGAGCAACAACATTTGCAGGAATTCTTTTATAGGCACCAGACAGTGATGGGAATGTCAATATGGTTACAGTCAGGACACTGAATGTACTTGTAGCAAGGGCAGTACAGTAACTGTGTGTGACTGTGGTCTCCATCCTGACTGGATAACTAATGAGTATCAGCGCTGTAAATGGATGGAATCCTGGATTGGTTACGTGATGGTTTTCTGTGACATCACATCAAGGAGCCATCAACAAAATAGTCTACTGTAGATCAAATGCTGTGTAATAATAAGTATCTAAAAATCCCATTATAAAGGAGTTTTTTGAGCAGAGACCCATAATAGTATGCAGTACATATTGAGTTTGAGTTCGGACAATGTGATGTAGGAGCGGAATGAGGCCATTTGGCCCATTGAGGATGCTCTGCCCTTCAATCAGATCATGGCTGACCTGATGATATTTAACTCTACTTTCCTGCCTTCTCCACAAAACCCTTGTTTCCCTGATTCATTAAAACCTCACCATCTCTGCTGTAACTATTCCTAATGACCCAGCCTCGGCAGCCCCCTGCAGTCAGGAATTCCCACAAAATCACTACCCTCTGAATGAAGACATTCCTCCTCCTCTCCATCTTCAATGGGTGAGCCTTTGCTGGGGTTTTATGCCCTCTGGTTACAGATTCTCACACAATTGAAATGAAAGGAAGTGACAAATATGATTATTGCAGGTGACATGAAAATTGGTGGAGTTGGGGTGAATGAGCAAGGAGATCCAAGGTTGCAGGAGGTTACTGATCAGTTGGAAAGATGTGGAGAGAAATGGCAAAATGAGTTTAATCTGGACAAGTGTGAGGTCATGTCAAAGTCAAGAAGAAAGTTAGGATCCTGAAGGACATTGATATACAGAAGGATCTTGGTGCAAGTCAGGAACTCCCTGAAAATGGCAACAGAAGTGTTTCAGATGGGAAGGAGAGTAAATGGAACACTGGCCTTCATCGGTCACAACGTTGGGTATAGTGGTTTGCATCTGATGTTGTAATGGTATAAAATGTTTTGTTTGGCCACATTTGGAGTACTGTGTGCAGTTCTCATCTCCACACAATAGGAAGGCTGGGGATGCTTTGGAGAAGGTGCAAAAGGGGTTTATCAGCACGTTGCCTGTGTTCGGGTTTTTAAGGGTGTGTTAGGTATAAGAGGAAATTTAACAAAGTTGGATTGTTTTGAGAGATTATCAGAGGGTGACAGGTGACCAGGTACAGGAACAAACATTGGGAGAGGAATAGATAATATGGATAGTCAGAATCTCTTATCCAATGTGTCAGTTTTAAATGCTAGAGCACATAGGTTTAAGGTGAGAAGAGAAAGTTTATACGCGATGTGTGCGGCAAGTTTATTTTTTACATAGAGAGTGGAAGTAATCGAGGGAGGTCGTGGAAGCAAGAATGTGAGCAAAGTTTGAACTGACATTTAGACAGAAACATGAACAGGCAGAGAATAGAGGGATATGGACCATGTGCAGGCAAATGGGATGAGTTAGAATAGCATCATGGACAGCACAGACATGGTGGGCCGAAGGGCCTGTTGCTGTGCTCTACTGTTCTCTTTTCTAACGTCCCAGCACCTGCCCGATCAGAGCCCCTCAGAATCTTGCATGTTTCATTCCATTTCTTTCTCATTTTCTAAACTTCAATGGGTTCAACCTCAATCTACTCCACCTCTTCTCATTAGAAAATTCTTCCATTCCCAGGATCAGCCGAGTGAACCTTTTCTGGACTGCCTCCAGTGCGACAATATCTTTCCTTCGGGCACTCACACTGTTCATAATATTCTCGGTGTGGTCTGACAGGTACCTTGCGTCATTTTAGCAAGATCTCCCTAGTTTTAACTCCATTCCCTCTGTAATAAAAGGCAGCATTTGATTTGCCTTCTCTATTACCTGCTGACCTTGTTAGCTACCTTTTTCAGATTGATCAACAAGAACTCCCACAACCTGCTTCCAGTCTGAAACCAAAGAGTGTTAACCTGACTGTAAGTCAAGAGCGTGTTGAAATGAATGAGAAAGGATAGGTCAATAAAAAATAACTGGACCCTTAGAAACACATTTTATAAAGGAGAATGTGTTTTTGAGCCTGTTGGATTTAATTTGTTGGTGTGAGTATAAATGGCAGCATTGTAAGTGTGTAGGAGGGGTGTAGTGGTACGAGGGATATGGTGTATTTGATTTTTCAGAAGCCTTTACGCAAGTTTCAATAAGGGCTAAAGAGTAACTTAGTAGAGAATAGGGCCTCTTAAATATCAATAAGGTCACCAATGTGTGGAACCAGAGGAGAAGGGTGACATATTGGACAAAACAATCTGTTAGTATTTACTGTGGAGTAAAACATGGATGCTCAGGAACTTGGGGAAAAATATAGTGATGTCTTGGAAAGAATCCTCAACTGAGAAGAGAAAGTGCTGGAATCTTAAAACAAATAAAGCTAGATTCATCCTCAGTAGCTCATTAGCTCTATGCTAGAACATTGTGGGAAGCTAGGGAAGAGCTTGCATGTCCCGAACAGAGATATTTCTATTATCAACAGACACAGTGAGGTACCGGAAGTCTGGAGGGAGGATAATGCTGTTCCATCACTTAAGGGTTGCCGGGAAAAGCCAGGAAATTACAGCCCAGTGAGCCCAGTGATGGGGAAATGGTTGGAGGAGATTCTGAGAAAGGAGCTACATATATTTGGAAAGACAAGGCCTGATTAGAGATATTCAGCATGGCTTTATGAGTGGAAAACCGTGTTTCACAAACTGGACTGACTCTTTGAGGAGGTGGCCAAGAGATAGATAGTCAACGTTGGCCACATGGACTTCAGCAAAGCATTTAACATGGTTTGAAGGGATGTCGAACATCTAGTCAAGAGGAAGAAGGAAGCTTATTTAAGGTTGAGGAAGCAAGAGTCAGACAGGTTTCTAGAGGGTAACATGGAGCAGCACGACGGCACAGTGGTTCGCACTGCTACCTCATAGCACCACAGACTCCATTTCGATTCCAGCCTCAGGCGACTGTCTGTGTGGAGTTTGCACATTCTCCCCGTGTCTGCGTGGGTTTCCCCTAAGTATTCCAATTTCGCCCACAGCACAAGGATGTGCATGTCAGGTGACTCAGCCATGCTAAATTACCCATAGTGTTCACGGATGTGTAGGTTTGGCGAATTAGCTGGGACAACTGGAGAGAATTAGGTTGGGAGAATGGTTCTGGTTGGGGTACAGGTTGGAGGGTTGATATGCAGGTATTGGGCCAAATGGCCTGTTTCAACACTGTAGGGATTCCCTGAAGATAGCCAGGAAGGAACTGAGGAATGGACTTAGGACAGCTAGAAGGGGGCATGAAAAAGCATTATTAGGAAGGATTAAGAAAAACCATAAGGCATTCTCCACTGAGGTGAGGAACAAGAGCATGGCCAGAGTGAGGGTATTGCCGATCAGGATTGTGGAGGGAACTTGTGTTTGAAGTCGGAGGAGGTAGGGGATTTCCTTAATGCATACTGTGCTTCAGTATTCACTCCTGAGAGGGGCCTTTGTTATTTGTGAGGACAGCGTGAACCAGGCTGATATATGTGAACAGGTTGATGTTAAGAATGAGGATGTGCTGAGTATTGTGTAAAACATAAGGATAGATAAGTCTATTGGACCAGACGGGATGTGTCCACAGTTACGACACGAAGTGAGGGAAGACATTGCTGTGCACTTGGCGATGACCTTTGTGCCCTCACTGAGCACTGGAGTTGTACCAGATGGTTGGAGGGCGGCAAATGTTATTCCCTTGTTCAGGAAAGGGAATACCGATAACGCTGGGAATTTCAGACCTGTCAGTCTTATGTCTGTGGTGTGCAGATTATTGGAGAGGACTCTGAGACAGGATTTATAATTCATTGGAAAAACATAGTTTGATTAGAGGTAGTCAGCATGGCTTTGTAAGAGGCAGGTCATGCCTTACAAATCTTATTGAGTCCTTTGAATGCAAAACATTCATCCTGGAGTTCAGTGACCAGTGGTTTTCTGCAGGGAGAGGTTACAGGACTTCTGCTCTTTGTGGTTTTATAAAAGACTTGGATGTGTGATTGGAAAAGTGGGTTAGTAAGTTCGGCAATGACACGAAGGTTGCTGGAATGGCAGATAGTGTGGAGGGCTATTGTAGGTTGCAACTGGGCAATGACAGGATGCAGAGCTGGGCTGAGAAGTGGCAGATGGAGTTGAATCTGCAAAAATGTGAAGTCATTCATTTTGGAAGACTGAATTTGCATAATGCAGGGTTAAAGGTAGGATCCTTGGCAGTGTGGAGGAACAGAAGGATCTTGGGTTCCAAGTCCCTAGATCCCGCAATGTAGCCACCCAAGCTGATAGGCTTGTTAAGAAGGAATATATTGTGCTGGATTTCATTAGCTGGGGGATTGAGTTTTAAAGCCGTGAAGTTATGATGCAGCTCTATAGAGCCCTGGTTACATCCCACTTGGAATATTGTGTTCGGTTCAGGTTCCCTCATTACATGATGGATGTGGAAGCTTGGGAGAGGGTAAAGAGGAGATTTACCAGGATGCTGCCTGTACTGGAGAGCATGTCTTATGAAGAAAGCTTGAGAGAGCTTGGGCTTTTCTCATTGGAGTGAAGAAGGCTGAGGGGTGACTTGGTAGAGGTGAACACGAGAGAGTGAATAGTGAGAGCCATTTTTTACCCTGACATAAATAGCTATTAAAAGGGGGTATAATTTTCAGGTGATTCTCGGATAGTTAAGGGGAGATTTCAGAGGTAGGTTCGTTACATATAGAGTGGTGGGTGAGTGGAATGCTCTGCCAGTGGTGGCAGTAAAATTAGATGCATTTGGGACATTTAACATACTTCTGGATAGGCACATGGATGATAATAAAATGAAGGGGATGTAGGTTAGTTTGATCATACAGTCGGATAAAGGGTTGGCATGGCATCAAGGCCGAAGGGTCTTGTGCTGTACTGTTTTGTTCTGTGTTCTGTGCCTCTATGGTAAACTGGGTAATAAGCTCAGATCAATGTAAAAGGATATGGCATTCAGGAGGAGCGAGGGAACTGGATACAAAATTGGACTTGACGGTAGGAGACAGCGGGTGATGAGAGACATTTTGTTTTTCTGACTGGAGGCATGTGACCAACGGTATAGTGGGCCCACTGTTGTTTGTCGTTTGGATAAGTGGTTTGGATGGGAATATTGGTTTTGTGGTAAGTAAGTTTTCTGGGTGGCACTGAAATTGCTGGCAAAGTGGACAGTGAAGAAGGTTATCTGTGGTTCAACAGGATAAACGGTACTTCTGGGATGATGGCCTGAAGAATAGCAGATGGAGTTTAATTAGATAAATGTCAAATGTTCCATTTTGGTAAATCAAATCAGGGTGAGACTTGTCCGGTTAATGTTCGGGCCCTGGGTAATGTTGTCCGTCAGATACCCAGGGTCGCAGGTACACAGTTCTTTCGAAAGTGGTGTCACAGGTAGACAGGCTGGTGAAGTAGGCGTTTGGGATGGTTACCTTCATTGGTCAGAGCATTGAAAGTAGGAGAAGGATGCCATGATGTATCTGTACAAGACATTGGCAAGACCACCATGAAACCATTGTTGATCAGCAGGAAGAACTCATTAGGTTCACTTACCTCCTTTAGTGAAGGACATCTGACATTCTAACCTGGTCTGGCCTCCACGTGAATCCAGACCCACAGCAATATAGCCGACTCTGATCTGCCCTCTGGGCAATTAGCAGTGGGGGCAAAGAATACTGGTCCAATCAGTGACCCCCACATCCCATGCATGAATAAATAAAAATACATATGCCCCTCCCTACTTCTGCAAACCCCTCCAGCTGCAGCAATCCGGACTGGCTTTGTAACACCGTTCAGGCCACTCTCTGTAACACTCTCACCACCTCCAGCACCTTCATCTCTCCCTGTTCATATCGTGTCATTAAGCCTTGACAATGATTCCCCTTCCCACTGCCTCCTTCCTGCCATCAGACTCGCTGCAATCCCTTTTAAACATGCTCCTAAAACACTCTCTCACTTCAGGATTTTAAGTACTTTGTAGTGATCTTCTCAGCCTCATAATTTAATATGATCCATTTTGTCCTGAGTGAGGGACCGGTGGGTATTTCTTGCTGAGTTTTTGTCTGTTTCAATGGAATGTCCGTTTGTTGAATATTTTACACTGTTCCTTCAAATGTTTTCCTCTGTTCATTTACAGACACATGTTTCAGTATGTTTCGCCTGTTTACCTTGGTCAATTCTCCAATCAAACTCATGTAATTGGCTGTTTTTGTTTCTAGTTGTAGCTTGTCCTTTCTGTGATTCACTTTAAAACTATATATTTTTTAAACTGCACTTTCTCACAATTTCCCAGAGGATCTCTCCAGGTGACATTACTCATTCACTAAGTTTCATCACACATCTCGTCGCTCTGAGATAGTTACATCCCTAGACAGTTCCACAATGTTTTATTCAAAGAAACACTGAAAAAAATCTCTGAACTCCTCTTCTAATATCGCTCTTGTTAGTGTGAATATCCCATATTTTGGGAATATTGAAGTTTCACAAAATTATCACAATGCTTTTATTAAAAATTCTAATTGATTCCTGTTTATTGCAATGATGAGCAATGAAATGCTGTTCCGTGGCTAAAACTGTTCTGCTGCTTGTGTCCTTGGTAAGTAGTAGCCAGAATTTACATTCAGACTGACTCTACTTCATGATCTGATGCCAAATGCTTTCTCTGTATGCCTTTGTTATCCAAAATTGTTAGCGTTGCCCATTTTGCCTGAATTTCCACAATGTTGTGAACCATTGAATATTTATGTTCCACCTTTTACTCACCCTGGAACCATGTCTCACTGCTGTCTAAATCTATTATATCTCTATGACACAAATCCACCTACCCTATTGCAGTGACTTTGTCCATTCCAAACAAAACATAACTTACTCTTTCCCACAATTTCCTGTCAAAAACCGATTCACTGATGTCCAGTTTTAACTAAACATTTTCCCATCCTGTTCCTTTCTGCTTGTCTTCAGGCACATTCCCATGCTGCTCTGATGCTTCATCTTTTCTATTTGGATTTCGACAGCTCCTTTCACCTGAACCCTGTCCCTGCATCCTCTCTGACAGTTTACAGCCCTGTCCATACACCTACCGACATGATTGGCCAGGACACTGGTCCCACCATGGTTCCAGTGGAGCCCAGTGCAACGGGATTGTTTTTATTAACTTATGGGATGTTGGTATCTCTGTCTGACCTGCCTTTCTTTCCCAGCCCTAGCTTCCCTTGAACTGAGTAACTTGCTCAGCCATTTCAGAGGGTCATTGCTGTGGGTATTTTGTGCAGACCACGTGAGGATAGGCAGCTGTCCTTCTCGAAATGACAAGTGTTTGTATTTTTTTGTATATCAGCAATTGTCTCATATTTATTTATGGATTATTAATTATTATCTTTAAAAGTATTGTTTTCAAATTCCCCCATTTCTGATGGTGGGATTCAAACATGTCTCCCCGAACATTAGCTGAGGTTTTGCACACATGCTCTAGCAATAATGCCACAAGGCCATCACTTCGCCTGCTCACTGGTTGCTCCTTCCTGACCAGTTATACCATCATGAAGCGGAACCCCTTCTTCCCACACAATTGATTGATTCTGAGGCCTTCTGACATACTTTTTTGAGCACTCTGGTGATATCACACAGTTTCTCTCTCCATGTGGTATCCCTCACTGTGTGGATCTAATTGCTGCCTCTGTCAATTTCCCTCGCTCTTATAGTTACTCCAGATCCTGAGTCAACAGAATTCTCCACTCCAGAGAGACGCAGCAGCACAGGCCAGGGACGGAGTCTGGGATTTTCCAGATCTCTGTTTTACTCAGGACGATTCTCCATGTGCAATCCTCACTACTTCAGTTTAATTCCCATCCTGTCTATTTCTCTGTCTCCTGCAGGTAATCAGGAAGTTCCTGACTCAATAGACTTCCCAACTACAGGATGTCTCGTCCATCACCACATTGAAGATGGTTGGTCAGCCAGAGAGACAAGGGGCAGGGAAATCCGGAATCTTCAATAAATTCTGCAGTGATGTAAGATCACTCAGTGAACAGAGCAGAGAGCATTGAGAGGGCTCCAAACATCGGCTAACAAGACATCACTTAGATACAGTTCTGGAGGGGGAGCACAGAACAGACACACCCCAGGTGAATCACCAGCCCTACTGTAAGTTTTGTTGCATTGAGACAGCATCAGGAGTGTCACAATTATCAATCCAGGCCTGTGATGTCTTAGCGAACATCAGAGGGGAAAGCAGGTTTCTCATGAGTGTGTGGGAATGCTGCCTGGGATCGTTCTGCTCTGTGTTCCCCAAATGTACGTATACAATGTCTCGTGGACCAGTGTCTTCAATAATTTTTAACTCCTATAACAGTTCCTGTCCCTGTAACCTCCTCCCTTCCCGATAGTCCCTCCACATATTTGAAATATACTGCATTCCAGACTACCATCTCTATCTCTGTAACTTGCTTCAGTGCCCACAACATGCCTTATCTCAGTAGTCTCCTCCTCCAATAACTGGAGAAAGAGCCATGCTGACCACGGTTCCTGGACGAGTCCCATTTGCCTGCGTTTGGTCCCGATCCCGTCAAACCTTCTCCTCTCCATGTACCTGCCCAAATGTCATTTCCATGATGTAATTGTACTTTTCTCTACCACTTCCACGGCAGCTCATTCAATATGTGCACCATTCTCTGTGTGGAAATGTGCTCCTCTGGTCTCTTTTAAGTATTTCCTCTCCCACTCATATTTTTACCCTCTAGTTATGGATTCCCCTACCCTGTTGTAGAGACCTTCACTGTTCAACCTACGTATACCCCTCATGTTTTTATAAACCTTTATAAGGTCACCCCTCAACCACCTACACCCAATGGAAATACGAAGGATAATGATACAAATATCTCTGCCACGTTTCCCACTGCAACTTTGCCACAATGTTCTGGGATACACTTGTTCAGGACCTAGGGCTTTCTCTACCTTTGTGTGCTAAGACCTCCAGCATCACCTCTTCTGTAACGGAGACTCTTTTCAAGACATCACTATTTATTTCCTTTTGTTTCCTAGTCTTTGTCCACAGTACGTTCTGACATGAAAAATTGATTTCGGATCGCGCCCATTTCCTGTGGTTCCAGGCATGGATGGCCTTATTGATCTTTGAGGGGCCCTATTCTCTCTCTAGTAGCTTTTTTGTACTAGTATGCTGTAGAATCACTTTGGATTCTCCTTAACCTTATCTGCCAAATCTATCTCATTCCACCCATGTTTCTTTCCAGCTTATCCAGCCTCTCTGTTTCTGTCAAACGCTCCAGTATCAGTTACATCTTCGTCAATATTTGCTCCATTTACAGTTTCAGAATATGCTTCCTAAAGCAGGAGGATCAGAATTCGATACAGTACCCCAACTGGTGTCCCAGCAATGTCTGAAACAGCTGTATCATGATGTACCAACTCATGTGCTCAATGCTCTGACCCATGGGGGCAAGTGTGCCAAATGTTGTTTTCACCACACTGTCCACCTGTGACACCACTTCCAAGGAACAATGTAACTGGACCCCTTGGTCTCTCTCCGTTCGACAACACTGTCTAGAGCTCTGCCATTAATTGTGTTAGTCGTCCCTGGTTGATCTTAACAAAATCCAATACCTGAATTCTGCTCCATCTTTCATTTCTTGATCCATTGGCTCAGTTGGTTAAGAGCACCTTTGATAACTGTATTCACTGTCCACTATAACACTTATTTTACTATCCACAAACTTACTAACAAAAAATTATATATTCTTGTTTATGTCAATAATGCACACGCGTGACCCCAGCACCAATGCTTATGGCACACCGCTGGTCAGAGGCCTCCAGTCTGCACAACAACCCTCTCCATCCATCCTCTGTCTCCTCCTGTCAAGCCAATTTTGTGTGCGTTTGTCTTGCTCTCCCTGATCCCATGCGATCTAACCTTACAAACCAGTGCACCACGCTTAACCCTGTCAAAGACCTTGCTGAAGTCAGGATAGACAACGTCTACTGCTCTGCCTTTATCCATCTTCTTGGTCACGTCTTCAACAAACTCTATCAAATTTGAGAGACACGACTTTGTATGCACAAAGCTGTGCTGACTCTCCCTAATCAAGCGTTGCCTTCCCACATGCAAGTCCTGTCCTGCGGAATTGCTTCCAACAACATTTGCACCACTGACATCAAGCTAATTGGTGCTTATGTCCCTGGCTTTCCGTCGCAGCCTTTCCTAAATACTGGCACAACATTAGGCAACCTCCAGGCTCCGAGCTCACCACTCGTGGCTGTCAATGATAGAAATATCATTGTAAGTTTCTTCCCTAACTTACCCCAATGTCCTGGGATATACTTGATTGGTTCTCAGGGAGTTGTCTAATTTTAATGTGTTTGAAAACCTTCAGCACCTTCTGTTCTCCAATGTGGACTCGTTTGAAAATATCACTGTTTATTTCCCTGGTTCCCCACTGTGTTTTCCACAGTAAGTTCTGACGTGAAGTGTTTGTTTTGGATCTCACCCATTTCCTGTGGGTTCACACATAGATGACTTTAAGGGGTCACATTCTGTCCCAAGTTAATCTTCTGTTGTTAATATACTTTTAGAATCTCTCTGGATTTTCCTGAACCTTCTATGCTAAAGCTCTGTCAGTTCCCCTTCAGGTCCTCATGGTTTCCCTCTTAAGAGTATTACTACACCCGCAATGTTCTTCAAGGGATTGACTTAATCCAGCTGGCTATATAGGACATGTGCCCCCTTTTGTCTTGACCAGACCCTCAATATCCCCAGTCATCCAGTGTATTCCACTTGTGTCAGCATTGTTCTTCACATTAACAGGAATATGCTGGCCCTGAAATATTAATTTATCTCTCTTTTGAAAGAGTCCCACTTGCCCGACGTTCCTTTACTTGCAAATAGCCTCCACGATTCAATTTTTGGACAGTTTTGCCTAATACCTTCTGGACGGGGCAAGGCCAGTTTTGATCTTTGACTTGTGGACGAGACCTGTCCTTTTCCATCGCTATTTTCAAACTAATAGAATTGTGGTGACTTTGAAAAAGTGCTGCCCCACAAACTCTTCAGCCCCTTTCTCTACCTTGTTTCCCTAAGAGAGGTTAGGTTTTATCCTTTTCTCCAGTCGGGCCAGTTACAAACTGATCGAGACAGTTTTCTTGAACACATTGAACAAATCCCTCCCAACCAAGCTATGAACACACTGACAGTCCCCCAGTCTAGGTTTCGAAAGTTAAAATCCCCGACCATTACAACCCTATCCTTTTTACAGATATCTGAGATCTCCGACATATTTGCTGCTCAATTTCCCGCTGACTACTGCAGGCTTGTAGTACAGTCATATCAAACTGATTATTCATTCTTATTTCTCAGTTCCATAACAGCTTTACTGGGCGATCCCCAGGAATATCCTCTCTCAGTGCTGCAGTGATGTTTTCACTGATCAAAAACTCCACTCCCCCTCCTCCCTTGCCTCCCCTTCTATCCTTCCTGTTGAATCTGTCCTCTGGAACAATGATCTGCGAGGCCTGTCCCTCCCTCAGCTGTGTTTCTGTAATTCCTGTGATTTCCCAGAGCCATGTTTGTATCCATGCCGTGCGTTCGTCTGCCTTACCTGTCAGGCATTTTACATCAAAGTAAATGCAATTTAATTCATCAGTTTTCCCTCATTGCCGGCTGTACTCGAGCCTGGTTATCAATTGAAATTACTCTGTTGAAATTCTGTCCCAGCCTCAACCTTCAGACTGCAGCCTGAGACCATCCCCCTCACTGTGGACAACACCCTCACCGTTCATGTCATCTGCAAACCTAATAATGATACCTTCTGCCTTCATATCCGAGTGATTAATGTCCCTAAGGAACAGCAATGGTTCCTCCATAGGTCTCTGTGGTACACCCGCTGGGCAAAGGCTTTCAATCACAAAAACAACCCTCCAGCAATTGTGGATCCAAATTGCCAACTTGCCTTGGATCCCATGGACCCTTCCCTTTTGGACCAGCCTTCCATGTGGGACTTTATCAAAGGCCTTAATGAACTCCATGGAACCAACATCATCTGCACTGAACTGATTTCACCAGACAAGATCTTCCTGTATCAAATCCGTGCTGACTAACCCTAATGAATCCCTGCCTTTCCAGTTATGAATTCAAACTGTCCCTCAGAATTGTTTCCAATAATTTCCCTTCCCCTGCTGTCAGACTATCTGCTCTGTAATTACCTGGCCTACCCCTGCTGCCCTTCTTGAACAAAGGAACCACATTAGCGATCCTCCAGTCATTCGGCACTTCACCTGTGGCAAGCACAGTATTAAATATATCCACCAGGGCCCCAGCAATCTCCTTCCTTACCTCCCATAGCAGCCTGGGGTACATTTCATTGGGCACTGGGGATTTCTCCACCTATTTATACCTGTGAAAACATTTAATACCTCCTCCTTATTCATCTTACCATGTTCTAGAACCTCACCATCACGACTGAAATCCCCGGGTACAATGCCTTTCTCCTGTGTGAATACAGATGGGAAGTATTCATTGAAGACCTCACCTACATCCTCTGGCTCCATGCACAGATTGTCCCTTTGGTTTCTAACAGGCCCCACTCTTTAGCTGGGAAGCCTCTTATGCTAACGATGGTGATGAAACACCTTGTGGTTTTTTTCTCGGTTGTATCTGCCAAATGTACTTCATGACCAATGTTTGTCCCTCATTTTCTACAATCCCCTTGCCCTCTCTATACTTGTGAATGGCTTCTCCTGATTTTATTGAACTGGATTTTCTTTATCAAACTCACGATATGACTTGATCAGTATTCGCTGGAGTTGCTGCCTTTACTATTCACTCTTCAAGGAACGCACTGGCCCCGAGTTTTCACAGTATCACTTTTAAATCCTCTCACTTTCCTATCGACCCAACTGCAGGAAGTTCCTCCCTGTCTGTTTGCCAGATTCTGTCTAATGATCGCAATACTGAAAAGAGACTCAGTTGTGAGGGGGACAGACAGGAGACTCTGTGGCTGCAGAAGAGACCCCCGATGGTGTGCTCCCTCCAGGGTGCCAGGGTCAAGGATGTCTCTGAGCGGTTACTGAACATTCTGAAGGGGAAGGTGAACATCCAGAGGTCATTGTGCACATCGGTCCACGTGACCGAGGTAGACAAAAGGATAGGCCCCTATGAAATAAGTACAGGGAGTTAGGTAAGAAGTTAAAAAACAGGATATTGAGGTTACTCATCTCCAGATTACTCCCAGTGCCACGTGCCAGTGAGCTTAGAATTAGTAAGATCGGCCAGATGGATGTGTGGCTGAGGCGCTAGTATAGGGGGTAGGGTTTTCCGTTCTTAGGTCATTGGGATCTCTTCTGGGGTCGAGGTGACGTGTACCAGGGGGATGGTTTGCACTGGAAGCAGAGAGGCACCAGTATCCCTGGGAGGAGATTTGCTAGTATTACCCGGCAGGATTTAAATTAGTTTGGCAGGGAGTTGAGACTCTGAGTAAGACAGGGGCCATCAACTTTTCAGGGGAAAATACATGAGCCATCGAGAGCAAGTTTCCTATCCAGGATATCCGAGCACAGTATAGGGAGGGAAAAGACTCCTGGTTTAAAGGGCATTAATTTCAACGCACGAGGCCTGACTGGTAAGGCAGACAAGTTCAGATCACGGATTAGCTCTGGGGACTGGGATATTACAGCCAAAACAGAAATATGGCTGAGAGAAGGGCAGGACTGGCAGCACAGTGTTCCAGGATACAGAAGCTACAGGCGTGACAGAAGAACAAGTAAATGAGGAGGGTAAGTTGTCTCTTTGATTAGGGAGGACAGAAAAACAGTGCTGAGAGACAATATTGTTAAGTGGTCATCACATGAGGCCATATTTTTAAAAGTTAGAAACAAATAGGGGGTGATCAGTCTGCTGGGATGGTGTTCTAGTCCCCCAAATTGCCAGCGGGTACGAGAGGAGAAAATGCACAGTGAGATTGCAGGTACCGATAAAAATAATAGTCGTATTGGATGGAGATTTTAACTTCCCATGGATTGACTGGGTCACCCAAAGTGTAAAAGGACCATACGGGGTGAAATTTGTCAAATATGTCTAAGAATGTTTCCTAAATCAAGATGGAGAGGGCTCTATGCTACTCAGGTGGAGGCAACACTGAACCTCCCCTCAGAAACCGAGGTCGGGCAAGTGACTGTAGTGTCAGTCAGAGAGCACTTTAGGTCCAGTGACCACAACTGTCTTATTTTAAACATAGTTATGGAAAAAGATCAGACAGATCCACAGAATAAGGTCTTAAACTGGAACAGGGCCAACATTGGGGCCATTCAGGAGGATCGAGCAAGGGTTGATTAGGTGAAGGTAAAACTCACACAACACCAGGTTAACATCCTGCTGGTTTACACAGGAACCTCGATTATCTGAACGAGATAGGCGGGCAATAGAACATTCAGATAATTGGTTACTCGATTAATCAATTCCATGCCTTTCCTCTGGTGCTTGGAGTTTTCGGTAGTGTCTCGTCCCTGTTGAGGTGACTAGGCAGCAGCAAACAATGCGTGAGCCCTCACGCCCCGCCAACCCCCCAAAGCACCCCGCTGCTCGCCCCCAAACCCTTCCAACATCCCCCACCCACACCTCAACATCGCCCCCACCCGTTCTCAAACCTTTCCAACAATACCCCACACCAGCCCCCCATCACAAAAACTGCCCAACGCCACCCTCCACTTGCCACCCGCCCCGACCCAAACCCTCCAACATCGCCCTCCACCCGCCTCCAACAGAGAACCCCGCCTGCCCCCAAACCTATCCATCATCACCATCCGCCCGCCTCCAACAGAGCACCCCGCCCGCCCCAAACCCATCCAACATCACAATTCGCCCGCCTCCAACAGAGCACCCCACCCGCCCCCAAACCCATCCAACATAACCCTCCGCCCGCCTCCAACAGAGCACCCCGCCCGCCCCAAAACCATCCAACATCACCTCCGCCCGCCTCTGACAGAGCACCCTGCCTGCCCCCAAACCCATCCAACATCACCCTCCACCCGCCTCCGACAGAGCACCCTGCCCCCAAACCCATCCAACATCACCCCCCACTGCCCCCATCACCTCGCCAGCCCCCAAACCCTCCCTGTGAAGCCACCTCCAATCCCCACACCCATTCCAGTCTGGGTCATCTGTTTCAGATCAGGCCATTGGTGTTTCTGTTACCTCTGGCACTCCGAGCAAATCTTCCTAATTGTGTCTATTCGTTCAGATCTCATCCTCTTCAGCCTCCTGAAACTTCTTCCTGCCATTATAACCCTCCTTATTTAGAACACAGCAGAGTTTCTCTTGTAAACACATCTTTCTGGTGACCAAATCTTATTTATCCCTGTGTCACAAGTTATTGCTGATACTTTGACAATTCCAAAAATAAACTTTTTCCCAGAAATTGCTGTCACAGTCGAATTCACTGGTGTACAGTTTTAGTTAAACTCTGCCCCTTTCCCGTTCCCTTCTGCTTGTATTCAGTCACGTCCTTATGCTGTTCTGATGCGTCACCTTTTCTCTTCAGATTTGGAAAGCTCCATTCACCTGAACCCTGTCCCTGCATCCTCTCTGTCAGTGTAAAGCCCTGTCCATAAACCTACCGACATGATTGGCCAGGACACTGCTCCCTGCAGTGTTGTTTTTAATTCACTCGTGGGATGTATCTGTCTCTGGCTGGTCAGCATTTCATGCCCACCCCCGAGCTGCCCTTGATCTGAGTGGCTTGCCAGATCATTTCAGGGGGCAGTTGAGAGTCAACCTCCTTGCTCTGCGTCTCGATTCATATGTAGGCCAGACCAACAGCCCATAACAGATTTCCTTACTTAAAGGGTATTAAGCAGTCAGATGGGTATCCCTGCTACTGGCATTAAATTCTGGATGAACAGTCGAGTGAGAGTAACACTAGGCCATTGCCTGGACAACTGATAGCTCCCTCATCCCTGAGTACTTCTCCCAGTGCACCTTCTTCCTGACCGTGTTTTGATCCTGATACCTTCCTGCACTCTCATGATATCACTCAGTATCTCTCCATGTGGTATCTGTCACAGTGAGGGTCTAATTGATGCCAGTGACTGCACCTTTTGCAGCTACTCCAGATCCTGAGGCAACAGAATTCTCCACTCCAGAGAGACGGGCAGCACAGGCCAGGGATGGAGACTGGGATTTTCCAGATCTCTGTGGGATTCAGTGCCATTCTCCCTGGGTAATCCTCACTGCATCAGTCTAATTTCCAATTCTGTTCATTTCTCTGTCTCCTGTAGGTACTCAGAATGCTCCGGACTCAGCAGAATTCCCAATTCCTGTTTCCTTCATCACCACATTGAAGACAGTTGGTGAGCCAGAGAGAGATGGAGAGAGAGATCTGGAGCCTTCAGTAAATCCTGCAGATCGGTAAGATCACTCACAGTGAACAGAGCAGAGTGTATTTAAGGGATCAAACTTTGGTCCAGAAGACATGACATAGATACGGTGTTGAAGAATGAACACAGAGCACGATGGTCCCTGGTACAATCCCCACCGTCTTGTTAATTTTCATCTCTGCTGTACTGAGCCTTCCTCTGACAATATAGGAAGTTCACAGTTAACAATCCAGACTTGTGCTGTCTTAGTGAGGATCAGTTCAACAGAGGGGAAAGCAGGCCTCTCTCAATGAGATGGTATTGAAACCTGGGATAGTTCTGTTCTATATTCCCTCCTCACGCTGAGTCTTGTCGTGTGACGCAGTTATACAGCATAGAAGCATGCCTTTTGGTCCAACTTGTTGTCTTGAATGCTTGTTATTCCTAGAAATTTTCCTATTTCTGTAACCTCCACCCCTCCCATATTCCTGCTGTATATTTGAAACCTACTCCAATGCTGACGACTCTCCCTATGTGGAAATTGCTCCAGTGTCGATAACATGCTCACTAATCTCAGTACAATAATCCCGATTTATGTAATCTTGCACAATACTTACAGTCCCCCGTCACGTAAAATCCTCCAGCCTGGACCAAAGTACCCACCTATGTACCTTCCTTAATCCCCAAGAAAACATTATATCACTGTAACCTTCTGCAAGCCCTAAAACACTCCTGGCCTATAGCACCACACGACCTCAGGAACCTTCTCCCATCCCTACCGACCTCCTTATCTGTATTAACATCTCCAGCCCCTTTTCAGGGCGCAACAGCACTCCACATCTCTGTTTGCCCCTCCACTCCCGACAGCCCTCGCAGCACCTCAAACAATATCTCTCCATGTAATTCTGCATTTGGGGTAGCACGGTGGCTCAGTGCTGAGCAATGGTGTCTCACAGCGCCAGGAAACCCAGGTTCTATTCCAGCGTTGGGTGACTGTCTGTGTGGAGTTTGCACATTCTCACTATGTCTGCGTGGGTTTCCTCCAGGTGCTCCGATTTTCTCCCACAGTCCAAACATGTGCAAGTCAGGTGGATTGGTCATTCTAAATTGCCCATAGTTTTAGGTGCATTGTCAGCGATAAGTGGACCTGGGTGGGTTACCCTTTGGAGGATCGGTGTGGCCTTGTTGGAGCTGTGGGAGTTCACAGAGACTTGGAGGTTTGAAGGGTTTGGGGCTGTTTATGGATATATTTAGGGACAGTAAAACGGAACGCAGAGAGAGAGTTTAGATTAGATTCCTTACAGGATTCCCAAGTGGGGAGTTCCAGATGCAGTTTGGTGTGTGGAAATCTAATATACTGATCACCGAGAACTGGCTCAAGGAATAGCAGGACTGGGTGTTAAATATTGCTGGGGATAAAGGATTCAAAAATGATAGAAGGGAAGAGAAAGGATGCAGGTACTGGTTGAGATTAGCTTTAGTTAAGGAGTCCAAGAGAAAGAGGATCCATCCAAGGACATAATGAATTTGGCTGGAGCTACAGAACAAAAAGTGTACAATTAAACTGTGAGGTACAGTCTATCAGCCAGCAACCATTGGAAAGGATGGAGAGAATAAATATGCAGGGTCATTTGAGAGCGATGACAATACTACAGATTAGTTATACTGAGAGACTTAATTTATCCAGATGTTGACACGGTTACTGTTAGTGCAGGGTCATGAGCGGCCAACGTCCCTGGATTACATGAAGGAGAGCTCACATCAGGAGTATGTGTCCAGCCTAAGAGAGCATGTAGTGTTGGACCTGGTCCTTGGGAAAGAGGTGGGGCAAGTGGATCCAGTGTCAGTAGGGGAACGTTTTGGCGCGCAGCGGTCTTACTTTTGTAAAGTTCAGAATGATGATAGAGAATGATATGCAATAATTGAGAGTGTGAAACATTAGTTGACTGTGTGCAGCCTTCAATGGAGCAAGAATGAAGCTGGGAACTTTTCAACAAGGCTAGTGAAATGGTAGCTTTAAATAGTGTGAACCAGGTCAGATTGAGCTGGGATTATGGAGATGGGGCTGCAGTGTGACCACGACTAAGAATTGGATAATCAACGGTTTTCCCCATTTCTACAGGAAGGGTAAATAGGCCAACACAGTGAAGTAGCATTGTGTATAAAGGATGGGATCAATATTATTGTGATGCTAATCAATTCACACACTGCTCCTCCCTGTCTTCATCCATCATCACTGCGTATTGATGCTATCAGATATTGGTAACCTTTAAAAACTTCAGGAAATAGCACAGTATAGAGGAGATCACTCTGTCCACTGTCTGCATTGGACAAGATGTAACGTTTGTTAAAGCCCTAGTTCTGTCTCCCTGGACAGTGTAGGACTTCAGGTGTAGATCCCGGCACCTTTTTAAAATGGTTTGAGAATTTCTGCCTCTACTCCGCTTCCATGTGTGACTCCCAGGCCCCTACGGTACTCTGGGTGAAATAACGACTTTCCTCACCACTTCTCTAATATTTCATCCAATTACATTAAAGATTCACCGCTGGTAACTGAGCTCTCTAACAGCAACAAGATGTTGTCTCCCTTTCTACCCAGGTCCCTGACAATTTGTGCATCCCACCAAATCTCCTCTCAGCATCCTCCGTTCCAATCTTTCCCCATAACTGCACTTCCCCGTTCACAGGGTGGAGAATCTCTTCTGTACCCTCTCCAGTCCAATTCCATCCTTCCATGTGATGGAGTGACCAGAACTGTACACAGTCCCCAAGCCGTGACTGAACTCATTACTTATACAATTCCTGCATAAGCTTCCTGCTCTGAAGTTCATTATTTTGGCTGATAGAGGAAATAATGCCATTTGCTACATTAACGAGATTATTGATGTTTCAGCTACCTTCGTTTATCTGCCCACACTGACCATATTCTCATTTTATTGTACATTCCTCTCTATTGTCGATGTCCCCAAATGCCTTGCTTTGCACTTCTATGGGTTGTTCGCTACATTCACCTAGACCCCATACTTTCTGTTTTTAAATAGTCTGTCATGGGTTCTCTCCTTAAATCCAAGTAAGTCACATGCAGTTACAGGTTATTGCCTCAAACCGACATTCAGATTAATTACACACGATCTTCCTTGAATAAATCCAGACCCACTGTCCTGGAGTCCGTGGGACTTCCTCAGTGACACTTTATCCACTGTCTCAGAATTCCAGCCTCGATATTTTCAGTCAGTCCCTTGCTCCACATTAAACAAAGCTGCGGTGTTAGCCATTCTCCAGTCCTCCGGCACCATCCCTGCATCCAGTGAGGATTGGATAATGTGGTTAACTATAAGGAAGCAAATTTTCGCCGGTTCTTTTAACAGTCTGGAACATTGTGTTACCCCATTTTAAGGATTTGAATCTCCTATAAAATTCTCTGCTCCAAGTTTGTCGCTCCCAATATTTAACACTGCATCCCTATTTTGATTCAGACAGAGAGAGGCCTGAACCATCTCATGATGTGGTCAAGTCTCATTTTAGTCCCGTTTCATGGAGAGTTTCTCTCCACAAGGTGAAGTGCATTTTCTCATGATACAATCCGCAATCTGACTCATTAACTACCCTCCATGCCCATGTAGTCTTCCTCTCATCTGACACTAACGCAATGATTTTCCCCCTACGTCATAACAACTGCCCACTGCCTGGATATCCCAGAATGAACCTGCCTCGCTGTTCTAGGTGCCATTATTAAAATTACAGTACAATCTTAGATTGGCAAGCCAAAACTGGCTTGGACATGGCAGACACGGTAAACCTGGGGCCCCACTTTGTGGCCAAGTCCCTGAGGTCCTGGTGGATTGCATGGTGCAGGAGAGGGACATTATCTTCCTCCAGGACTGGCAGGGGAGGCCACAACACCAGACCCTGCCTGCTTGGTCCGAAGCTGACCCCTGGGTCAGTGAGGTGCCAGCCTTCTGGGTGAATGCCCAGAAGTGTAGGAAGGAGGTCAATGACCTTCTCCCCTCCACAAGGGTAAGTGCAACCATCTACATTTCGTGCCCTCTCCCTCACTCTCTCTCTGTTACCGCACCCACCTCCCACCAAGGTGCATGTTCTCCCACTCTCCCTAAATGCAGCATCTTCTCTCGGTCTCTCTCTAACCTCTTATCGGTCCCTCTCCCCAGCTCTGCCTGTTGTATGTGCTGCCCACTCACTCACTCGGGACACCTCCCCTCCTTTCCCTCAGCTGTCTCAGCACTAACAGCTGTACCAACCGTTTCCATCTCCTTTAATACCTCTTGCTAATTTTCACATTCCAGATGGAACCATCCCACAATAGGAGAGAAAGAGCCAAGAGGATTAAGGTTCTCTCCAACATTCAGCTCCACACCCCCTCACAGGGGATTTATCCTGACCCTAACAACCACGATAGGCTGACTGACCGTGTCCAAGCTCCCGGACTGGGATCTGAGACTCCCCCTGACTCACTGTGCTGGGCACCGTGGCTGACTGTGGACAATGATATCAAGCTTCCTGGTTTGTGTCTGTGCGAAACACCAAGACAATACAGCAGGCGGGTGAGCCTGGTAGCGCTGGCTGAGGGGAAACACTGCTGAGGGCTGGGTAAGGCAAGGCAATAATTCTTTGAGCATTCAAGTCAACTCAAAGTGAATGTGTATGAACAAGAACTGAGCAGCCCATGAGCTGGGGGTGTGTCCCTGAGCACAGTGTCCTTGCGGCAGCATTCAGTGCGTACAAACATGGAGTGATCAGCCCAGAGGGATAGCCCATGAGCTGGGTGTGGGTCCCTGAGCACAGTGTCTTTGCAGTAGCATTGAGTGTGTACAAACACGGAGTTAGCAGCCTAGACTGACAGTACATGAGCTGGGTGTGTGTCCCTGAGCACAGTGTCCTTACAGCAGTATTGTGTATGTACAAACACGAAGTGAGCAGCCCAGAGGGACAGGCCATGAGCTGGGTTTGTGTCCTTGAGCACAATGTCCTTGCAGCAGCATTGCAATGAGAGTTGTCAGTGCACCATGAACTGCATCTTTGAAGTACACGTGTACTGTCAGTGGGTCGGAGATGTGCTGAGATGGCATGGTGAGGCTGGCATGTGTCAGATGCCAATGTCGGGGATGTGGCATACGTGCAGCTTCTGTTAGTGCAGTGTCCCCTGAGACGTTGGTGTCCAAGATAGAAGGCCGTAGGAGCGAGGGGCGAGATGGAGTTACTAGTTAGCAGCTCGGACTTTCACGTCAAATTCTCCGTATTGAGTTTCCCGACAGTGGAAGGGAGGACATGAACCTGCAAGTTCAAGACGAGAGATCAACAATAATGTGGTTATTGATCATCAGTAATCATTCACTGAGCATCTCGCCATTGCTGTACACAAATCTTGACATAATGAACAGTCCAGCACAGAAACAGGTCCTTCAGCCCAGCAAGCCCACACTGACACATGATGCCCTTCTAAAGTTAAAACGAACGCTTTTGCTTCTGCACATTCTTTGTAATTTGATTCGTTGCTGTCTCTACTCTGTGTCTAGATGCCTCTTAAACCTTGCGATATTAGCTTCTTCCCCTCTTATCAGTGTATTCCAGTCACTTTCACATTCTACCTGGAAAAGCAAAAAAAAACTTGCCAAGTATATCTCCTGAACTTTCTCCTTTACCTAAAACCTACGGTCCTGAGTAATTGATATTTCTACTCTGGGAAAAAGTCTTTAACTGTCCTTCTCTCTATGTCTCTGATAATTTTGTAAATATCTATCAGGTAGCCCCATAGCCAATGATGTCCAGCTGCACACAAACCATGTTTGTTCAATTTCTCCTTCTGGCTAATACCATCCAAACCAGACAACATCCTGGTAAAACGTTTCCATACCCTCTCCAACACTTCCATATCGTTCTGCTGGTGTGGCAACCAGGACTGTACACAATTTTCTAAATGTGCCCGAACTAAGTTTCTCTACAACTGCAATATGACCTGCTAATTTTCATACTGCATGCTCTGATGCTTGTCTGCAAGTTTGCCATCAGTCTTCTTGATCACCCTATCCACCCATGTTGCCACTTTCCGGAAACTGTGAAGCTGTACACCTAGATCCCTTTGGATGTTGATGCAGGCAGTAGTTTATCCATCCACTTTATACTTCTCTCCTGCATTAGAGCTTCTAAAATGCATCACGTCGCAACTGTCCAGATAAAGTTACGTCTGTGTTTTCTCTGTCCAAGTCTGCAGCTGACCGACATCCTGTTGTATTCTCTGGCAATAATCCTCACAAGCTGCAACTCCGCCAATCTATTTACAGATCTCCAGTCACAAAAACACTGTTCCACCAATACTCTGTCTTCTATGACCAAGCAGTTCTCTAAGCATCTTACTAACTATCCATCTTCACTTCACCTTCTGTATGAGCCTGCCATAAGGAACCATATCAAAGGCCTTGCTGAGGTCCAAAAGGCCAACATCCAGCCCCATGCCCTCATCAATCAATTGTCTCACTTCCCTAAAATAATCAAGTTTGTAAGACAGGATATTCTCCACAAAACTATGTTGCCTGTTGCGAGTAAGTCCATACTAGAATACTGTTGGAGTTGCACTCATTCAGACAAGTGTTTATTCCATCACATTCCTGACTTTAACCTTGGAGTTAAGTTTAGATTCCCTACAGTGTGGAATCAGGCCCTTCAGCCCAACCAGTCCACACCAACCCTCAGAAGAGTAACCCACCCAGACCAATTCCCCTGCACGATATTGAACCCTGACTAATGCACCAAACACTATGGGCAGTTTAGAATGGCCAATTCACCTGACCTGCACATCTTTGGACTGTGGGAGGAAACCAGAGCACCCGGAGGAAACCGATGCAGACACGGGGTAAATGTGAAAACTCCACACAGTCACCCAAGGGCAGAATTGAACCTAGGACTGAGGTGAGGCAGCAGTGCAAAGCACTGAGTTCTTGATGGTGACTGTACAGTGGGAGGTATATCTGGCCGTGATGGTTACTGGACAGTGGGAGATATGTCGGGCCGTGATGGTGACTGTACAGTGGGAGGTATGTCGGGCCGTGATGGTTACTGTATAGTGGGAGGTATCTCGGGCCGTGATGGTTACTGTACAGTGGGTGGTATTTGGGGCCGTGATGGTGACTGTACAGTGGGAGGTATTTGGGGCCGTGATGGTTACTGTACAGTGGGAGGTATGTCGCGCCGTGGTGGTTACTGTACAGTGGGAGGTATGTTGAGCTGTGACGGTTAATGTACAGTGGGGGATATGTCGGGACGTGAAGGTTACTGTACAGAGGGAGGTATGTCAGGCCATGATGGTTACTGTACAGTGGGAACTATGTTGGCCCGTGGTGGTTACTGTACCGTGGGAGGTATATGGGGCTGTGATGGTTACTGTACAGTGAGGGGTATGTCGGGCCGTGGTGGTTACTGTACAGTGGGACTTATGTCGGGCCATGACTGTTACTGTACAGTGGGAGTTATGTTGGGTCATGATGGTAATTGCACAGTGGGAGTCATGTCGGGTGTTACAGTTACAGTACAGTTGGATGTATGTCGGGCCGTGTTGTTTACTGTGCATGGGATGTATATCTGGCCGTGACAGTTACTGTACAGTGGGAGGTATGTCGGGCCATAATGGTTACTGTACAGTCGGAGGTAAACCGGCCGTTAAGGTTACTGAACAGTGGGTTGTATTTGGGGCCGTGATGGTTCCTCTGCAGTGGAAGGTATTTGAGACCTTTATAGTTATTATACAGTTGGAGGTATGTCAGGCCGTGACAGTTACTGTGCAGTGGGAGGTATGTCGGGGTGTAATGGTTACTGGACAGTGGGAGGTATGTCGGGCCGTGGTGGTTACTGTACAGTGGGAGGTATGTCGGGCGTGATGGTTACTGTACAGTGGGAGGTATGTCGGGCCGTGGTGGTTACTGTACAGTGGGAGGTATGTCGGGCCGTGGTGGTTACTGTACAGTGGGAGGTATGTCGGGCGTGATGGTTACTGTACAGTGGGAGGTATGTCGGGCCGTGGTGGTTACTGTACAGTGGGAGGTATGTCGGGCCGTGGTGGTTACTGTACAGTGGGAGGTATGTCGGGCGTGATGGTTACTGTACAGTGGGAGGTATTTGGGGCCGTGATGGTGACTGTACAGTGGGAGGTATTTGGGGCCGTGATGGTTACTGTACAGTGGGAGGTATGTCGGGCCGTGATGGTTACTGTACAGTGGGGAGTATGTCGGGCCGTGACGGTTACTGTGCAGTGGGAGGTATGTCGGGCCGTGATAGTTACTGTACAGTGGGATGTATGTCTGGCCGTGATGGTTACTGGATAGTGGGGGGTATGTTGGGCCGTTTAAGTTACTGAACAGTGCGTTGTGTTTGGGGCCGTGATAGTTACTATGCAGTGGGAGGAATTTGAGGGCTTTGTGGTTATTATACAGTGGGAGGTAT
The DNA here is from genome assembly GCF_037043375.1 of Chiloscyllium plagiosum. Taxonomy (NCBI): domain Eukaryota; kingdom Metazoa; phylum Chordata; class Chondrichthyes; order Orectolobiformes; family Hemiscylliidae; genus Chiloscyllium; species Chiloscyllium plagiosum. The sequence goes on along the minus strand of NW_028270188.1, from coordinate 27,798,185 downwards.
GTCGGGGCCATCATGATTACTGTACAGTTGTAGGTATGTTGGGACATGATGGTTACTGTACAGTGGGAGGTATGTTGGGCCGTGATGGTTACTGTACAGTGGGAGGTATGTCGGGCCGTGACGGTCACTGTACAGTGGGAGGTATGTCGGGCCGTTAAAGTTCCTGAACGGTGCGTTGTATTTGGGGCCGTGATAGTTACTACGCAGTGGGAGGAATTTGAGGGATTAGTGGTTATTATACAGTGGGAGGTATGTCTGACCGTGATGGTTACTGTACAGTGGGAGGTATGTCGGGCCGTGAAGGTTACTGTACAGTGGGAGGTATGTCGGACCGTGGCAGTTACTGTGCAGTGGAGGGTATGTCGGGCCGTGGCGGTTACTGCACAGTGGGAGGTATGTTGGGCCGTGGTGGTTATTGTACAGTGGGAGGTATGTCGGGCCGTGGTGGTTATTGTACTGATGGAGGTAGTTCGAGCCGAGATCGTTACTGTACACTAGATGGTATGTCGCGCCATGGAGTTGCAGACTGAATGCGTTGTACATAGCACGATTCTTCTACTGTCGCTGGCCCATTGCATCTCATGGATGCCTCATCAATTTGTTGCTCAATCTGTTTAAAGTTTGTCCCATTCATTGCCCAGAGGGCTTCATATCATGAGGAGTGTCTGCAAAATGTGCCCTTGGTTCTCATTGTGCAGAGACCATTCTTACCGATATATGAAATGGAGAAGTGTATCTGCAGCAGGCAGATCGGTGACGATGTGGTCAATGATATGTTTCCCTTTTATTTATTTCCCCATAACCTGCAACAGAGCAGTCTACCAGCCACAGGATCCAGCATCAATGCTGAGCACTGTATTGACGATATACCAAGGAGCTGCCCTCTCTGCCTGGCTGTGTCATGTTCGTAGGACAGACCCTACCAGAGAGGATGGTGATGTTGCCTGGGACATAGTCCTGTTCACATAATCCTGCTTTAGAGGCAATTTTTAACTTTTGCTTGGTTACTCTGAGGGAAATATACAGCAGGTCACTTTTACAGTTTGTATAATGAAGAGTTAATATCACTTTGTTTCTTACATATTTTAAAATAAACCAAACATCATTGTTTTTCCGTTGAAAACAATTGAAGTGAACAATAATTAAAATACCAGAGTACACAGCTAACTATTACACAATTCAGTGACTGTAGTAAACAGCCGATTCATGTTCAGATCAGTGAACACTCCATCTTGCAGGCAGCAATGCTGTCGAAAATGACTTTGAGAAAAAAGCCTGAATTCAGATACCGTGTTATTGAGCCTCATCATGACCTCCAGAACACTGGCCATCTTCACAATCTGTTCAGAGAGCTTCTAAACCAGAGCTGGGCTGTTACTCACACAATGCCTCACAACAGACTGGTTAGAGACATACCTGAACAACGGGGAGATGTGTGTGGGGCATACTGGTCAATGGAGCTGGTCCAGACGCAGTCCAATATTTGTAACAATGACCTGTAAACAACCATGTCTTCCAAATATATTTCTTCTGTGTGCCACCTAAACTCTGTAATCCTATACCTTAGACCCGATCCTGAATGAAGGTGTTATAAAGGTAGTGGGCTCCTGCAGCACATGGCATCTTACACTGAATCCCTCATAAACCATATCCAGTGTATGTTCGCCCCACAATGTCAGTATCCAAACAGAATTGTGCAGCTCCTTTGATGGACAGTATGATCCCAGCCCAACATCCTTGTTTGTGACTTGAGCTGGAAATCTCTGTGTAAATGATTGCAGCATTGTTCTCACATTGAACAGTAAAGTCTCTTTGCTGAAGTTTGATAGCCTTTATTAATACCAACTTTTAGATTGTCCAATAAACATTATATCCCCCCTTTATTCAGTTCACTTTTATAACAACAATATGATGAAAACAGTGCCCAACTCACAGTAAGGAACATTGAAATGATGAGTCTCATTACCACTACCAAGACCACATTATTATTAAGTACAAGGACTTTGAAAATATACAATTATTTTCCCTTATATTAGTATTGTGAACGAATAGTCGACACTCCTGCTCCTCAGATGCTGCCTGAACGGGTGTACTTTTTCAGAACCACACTTTTTGAGTCTGATCTCCAGCATCTGCAGTGCTCACTTTCTCCCTGTTAATGCGCACTCAATTATTTTCGTGGCAACAATATCACTGTGTGTTTAAACATGTTATAGTCTGATAGGAGTACATTTTGAATTGCTTCTGTCTATCTCAGAGCTCATTAATGTGGGATATGAATGGCAGTGTCTGTGTGATGCTTGGTATGTAGATCATGCATCTGAGAGATGGACAGATTGTTTCAAACATCATTTTCCTTCAGCTGTTCACGAAAAGCAAGTTACTGCCTGGACATCACCAGCCTGAGCAGACAAAACCCAAAGCACAGAGTCCAGCATTGGGCATGACAATAGTTTTCATTTTAATTTATTCATGGACTATGATTGGGATGGTATTTATTGCCCATCCCGTATTGCCTTTGGAAGGTGGGAGTGAGCTGCCGCATTGACCCGCTGCAGTCCATGTGTTGTAGATGTGCATTACGGAAGGACATTGAAACAGTGACACTGAAAGAACCGCAATATGCTTCCCAATCAGGATAGTGGGTGGCTTGGAATGGAACGTGAACATGGTGATGATCCCATGTGTCTACTTCCCTTGTCCTTCTTGATGGTCTTGGTTTCGGAGGTTCATTGTAAGGAGCCTTGGTAAATGTCTGCAGAGCACCGTGTAGATGGCCGAAATTTCTGCTACTGAGTGCCAGTGGATGAGGGTTGAAGCTGCACTCACACAGGCAAATGGGGCTATTCCATCACACACACATTCAATGTGTGTCTTATAGATGGCATGCAGGCTTTCGGAAACCACAAGGTGAGTTTATTCTGCAGGATTCCTAGCTCCTGACATATTCTTGTTGCCAATCAATTTATATGTATCAAATTGTGGCACTGGAAAAAAGCACAACAAGTCAGGCAGCATCTGCGGTACAGAAGAGTCGACGTTTTAGTATAAACCCTTCACAGGAATGGGTAATGAAATTATATAGTCAGTCCAGTTCTGGATAACGGGAATCCCCGGGATATTGCTAGGTGGCTGTTCAGTGATGGTGGTGGCATTGAACATTGGAAGGTATGGTTCCATTTTCTATTGTTACAGGTAATCGTTGTCTGGCACATGGGTAATGGAAATGGCACTTGTCACTGTAAAGCACACTCCTTCATATTTCCAGGTCCTTGTTGCATTTGGATAAGGATTGCTTCAATATCTGAGTAAATCACGAATGGTGTTGAACATTGTCCAATCATTGGCAAACATCCCCAGTTGTGACTTTACAGTGTCGTGATGGTCATTTATGATTGGGCCTGGGGCAGAGAGCACTCTGAGAGCTCACTGATGCTGTCCCTCTGTCTGAGCTAGGAAGCTTGCTTCTAGTTCCACCTGCTCCAGAGGTGTCTAACAACATATCTGAGCAGAGTAATGTTACAGTATCTTCCCCATGAGGTCGAGGGAGGACTTGGTTAGCTCAATCTATTGGACGGCTAGATATTAATGCTAACAGTGTGGATTTACTTTCTTCATTGGCTGGGGTGACTAAAGGTCTGTCCTACTCAACCTCCTACTTACTTGAGGCATGACGACTGTCCGGTCAAACTGCCACCAGTCGTATCTGTAGGAGTATGGTGCCTTATCTTTCCAATTTTGATCTACAGGTTTACTCAGAAACCCCTCTCCCGGGAAACTGCTGCAGAGCTGTCCTGGAGCTGAGATGTCTGCTCCCCACCAACCCCAGCCACCTTCCTTTCAGGTATAGCTTCAGCCAGTGCAGATGATTCCTATTTGCTCCGGTTTTGCCGTTAATCCTGGGTACGACATTTGGTCAAATGCAGTTATGATGATGTTAAGTGCAGTCACTGCCGCCTCCCCTCTAGATTTCAGCTGTGTGTTTTCTTGTTTTGCATCATTAAACCCAGGGTTCAATGAGCCCAAGGGATGAGAGCCCAAACTGAGCTTCAGTGTTCAGGTTGGTGTTGAGGAAGTGCTGCTTGATCCCACTGGAGATGACATCTTGATCACTTTATTAATGATTGGGATTAGAGCAATGGGGCAATCATTGATTGCCTGATGTTTTGACAGTGTGTGTACAGGACACACCCGGACACACCCATATCTTCCAATCTTCAATGCCACCATCACTGAATACCCACCAAGCAATATCCCAGGGATTACCGTTACCAGAACTGGACTGACCATATCATTGAACCCACACCCGGATAGTTTCCCACATTGTCAGGTAGGTGCCAGTGCTGTATCCCAGCAGGAACAGCTTGATTGGAATGTTTTCAGGGCCCACAGCCTTTGCATTCTCCAGTCCCTCCAGCCGTTTGTAGATTCCACACACAGTGAATCGAATTAGCTGAAGAATGCCACATGGAGGGGACTAAAATTGATCATCCCATCGATACTTCTGTCTGAACATTACTGTGAATGATAGAGCCTAAATTTTTCTATTGCTGTTCTAGGCTTTTCCATCATTGAGGAAGTTGGTATGTGGGATCCTCTTTCTCTATGAGTTGTTTGATTGACCACACAATTCAACCTGACTGCATGTGACAGGATTGCAGAGATTAGGTCGGATTTGTTGGTTAGGTTTGTCTACCACTAGCTGTTTATGCTACTTGGTGAGTAAGTGGTCCTGTTTGATAACATCACCTCATTTTGAGGTGTACCTGGTGCTGCTCTTGGATCGTCCTCCTGTATTCCCCATTGAACAAGGGTTTATCCCTGGCCTGATTATCAGGGTAAAGTGGAGCATATGCCAGGCATGGACAGTGAAAATTATGCAAGAGTACAAATCTGCTTCTGTAGGTAATAACCCACATCACCTCACACAGGCCAGTGCTGAGTCCGTTTCCAATGGTGATAGCATCTCTCACATGTGCGCTCATGCGCGCGCACATACACACACAAACACACACACACACACAATATTCACAATGGGAAAGTGGGGCTTTGTCTCCAGAAATACTGTGTGCAGTAGACACTGTTCCCAATATGGCCATCGTCAATGTGTCCGCAGCCGGTAGATTGCAGAAGATGAGGTAAAGTATGGTTCTCCCTGTCAGTCATTCCCTCCCGATCCGGTGCAGACCTAGTCAAGCAGCCATGACCTTATGGACACGACCATGTCGATCAGCAATGCTGCTGCTGAGCACCTCTGGGTGGTGGATTTGAAGTGGTCCACCCAGTATAGATTCTCCAGACTTGCATTCCACTCTCTGTAACATCTCCAGCCCTGCCTTCTTCTCTCTGTAACATCTCCAGCCTTTCTTTCCCATCTCTGTAACATCTCCAGCCTTGCTTTCCTCTCTGTAACATGTCCAGCCTTGCTTTCCTCTCTCTCCGAAACATTTCCAGCCTTGCATTCCTATCTCTGTAACATCTTCAGCCTTGCTTTCATCTATCTGTAACATCTCCTGCCTTGCTTTCCTCACTCTGTAAAATCTCCAGGCTTGCTTTCCTTACTCTGTAACATCTCCTACCTAGCCTTCCTATCTCATTAACATCTCCAGCCTGGCATTCGTATCTCTGTAAGCTCTCCAGACTTGCTTTCCTTATCTCTGTAACATCTCCTGACTTGTTTCCTCTCTCTGTAACTTCTCCAGCCTTGCTTTCCTATCTCTGCAACATTAACAGAATGCTTTCCTATCACTGTAACATCTCCAGCCTTGCTTTCTGTACAATCTGCAACCTTGCTTTCCACTCTATGTAACAACTCCAGCCTTGCATTCCTATCTGTGAAGCATTTTCGGCCTTGCTTTCCTCCCTCTGTAAAATCTGCAGCCTTACTTTCCACTCTCTGAAACATCTCCAGACATACTTTCCTATCTCTGTAACATCTCCAGCCTTGTTTTCCTGTCTCAAAAATATCTCCAGCCTTTCTATTCACTCTCTGTAACATCTCCAGCCTTGCTTTCCTCTATCTGTAACATCTCCTGCCTTGTTTTCCTATCACTGTAACATCTCCAGGCTTGCTTTCCTCCCTCTATAACGTTTCCAGCCTTACTTTCCTATCCCTGTAACATCTCTAATCTTGCTGTCCTCTCTCTGAAACATCTCCAGCCTTGCTTTCCTATCTCTAACATCTCCAGCCTTGCTTTCCTATCTCTGTAACATCTCCAGCTTTGCTTTACACTCTCTAAAACATCTCCAGTCTTGCTTTTCTATCTGTGTAACATTTCCAGCCTTGCGTTCCTATGTCTGTAGCATCATCGGCCTTGTCTTCCTCTCCGTGTAACTTCTCCAGCCTTGCTTTCTGTACAATCTGCAACCTTGCTTTCCACTCTATGTAACAACTCCAGCCTTGCATTCCTATCTGTGAAGCATTTTCGGCCTTGCTTTCCTCCCTCTGTAAAATCTGCAGCCTTACTTTCCACTCTCTGAAACATCTCCAGACATACTTTCCTATCTCTGTAACATCTCCAGCCTTGTTTTCCTGTCTCAAAAATATCTCCAGCCTTTCTATTCACTCTCTGTAACATCTCCAGCCTTGCTTTCCTCTATCTGTAACATCTCCTGCCTTGCTTTCCTATCACTGTAACATCTCCAGGCTTGCTTTCCTCCCTCTATACCGTTTCCAGCCTTACTTTCCTATCCCTGTAACATCTCTAATCTTGCTGTCCTCTCTCTGAAACATCTCCAGCCTTGCTTTCCTATCTCTAACATCTCCAGCCTTGCTTTCCTATCTCTGTAACATCTCCAGCTTTGCTTTCCACTCTCTAAAACATCTCCAGTCTTGCTTTTCTATCTGTGTAACATTTCCAGCCTTGCGTTCCTATGTCTGTAGCATCATCGGCCTTGTCTTCCTCTCCGTGTAACTTCTCCAGCCTTGCTTTCTGTACAATCTGCAACCTTGCTTTCCACTCTATGTAACAACTCCAGCCTTGCATTCCTATCTGTGAAGCATTTTCGGCCTTGCTTTCCTCCCTCTGTAAAATCTGCAGCCTTACTTTCCACTCTCTGAAACATCTCCAGACATACTTTCCTATCTCTGTAACATCTCCAGCCTTGTTTTCCTGTCTCAAAAATATCTCCAGCCTTTCTATTCACTCTCTGTAACATCTCCAGCCTTGCTTTCCTCTATCTGTAACATCTCCTGCCTTGCTTTCCTATCACTGTAACATCTCCAGGCTTGCTTTCCTCCCTCTATAACGTTTCCAGCCTTACTTTCCTATCCCTGTAACATCTCTAATCTTGCTGTCCTCTCTCTGAAACATCTCCATCCTTGCTTTCCTATCTCTAACATCTCCAGCCTTGCTTTCCTATCTCTGTAACATCTCCAGCTTTGCTTTCCACTCTCTAAAACATCTCCAGTCTTGCTTTTCTATCTGTGTAACATTTCCAGCCTTGCGTTCCTATGTCTGTAGCATCATCGGCCTTGTCTTCCTCTCCGTGTAACTTCTCCAGCCTTGCTTTCTACTTCCTGAAACATCTCGACCCTTGCTTTCCTGTGTCTGTCACATCTCTGCCCTTCCTTTCCTATCTCTGTGACAACTCCAGCCTTGCTTTCCTATCTCTTTAAATTCTCCATCTTGCATTCCTCTCTCTGTAATCTCTCCAGACATGCTTTCCTATCTCTGTAACATCTCCAGCCTTGTTTTCCTGTCTCAAAAATATCTCCAGCCTTGCTATTCACTCTCTATAACATCTCCAGCCTTGCTTTCCTCACTCTCCTCATCATCACCAGACTTATTTTCCTATCTCTGTAACATCTCCTGCCTTGCTTTCCAATGTCGATAACATCTCCAGCCTTGCTTTCGTTTCTCTGTAACATCTGCAGCCTTGCTTCCCTCTCTCTGTAACATCTCCAGCCTTGCTTACCACTCTGTAACATCTCCAGCCTTGCTTTCTTCTCTCTGTAACATCTCCAGCTTTGCTTTGCACTCTCTGCGTAACATCTCCTACCTTGCCTTCCCATCTCATTAACATCTCCAGCCTTGCTTTCCTCTCTCTCCGTAACATGTCCAGCCTTGCATTCCTATCTCTGTAGCATCTTCAGACATGCTTTCCTATCTCTGTAACATGTCCAGCCTTGTTTTCCTGTCTCAACAAATATCTCCAGCCTTGCTATTCACTCTCTGTAACATCTCCAGCCTTGCTTTTCTCACTCTCCTCAACATCACAAGACTTATTTTCCTATCTCTGTAACATCTCCAGGCTTGCATTCCTATCTCTGTAACATCTCAAGCCTAGCTTTCCAATCACTGTAACATCTGCAGCCTCGCTTTCTTCTCTCTGTAACGTCTCCAGCATTACTTTCCATCCCTGTAACATCTCCAGCCTTGCTTTCCTCTCTCTGCAACATCTCCAGACTTGTTTTCATATCTCTGTAACATCTCTACCCTTGCTTTCCTTTGTCTGTCACATCTCCAGCCTTGCTTTCATATCACTGTAACATCCCCGGCCTTGCTTTCCTCTCTCTGTAACATCTCCGGCTTTGCTTTCCTATCTCTGTAATATCTCCAGCCTTGCTTTCCTCTCTCTGTAACATCTCTGTCTTTGCCTTCCTATCTCTGTAACATCTCCGGCCTTGCATTCCTATCTCTGTAACACCTCCAGCCTTGCGTTCCACTCTCTGTAACATCTCCAGCCTTGCTTTCATATCTGTGTAACATCTCCGGACTTGCATTCCTATCTCTGTATCATCTCCAGCGTTGCTTTCCTCTCTCTCCAAACAATCTCCTACCTTGCTTTCCTATGTCATTAACATCTCCAGCCTGGCATTCCTATCTCCGTAACCTCTCCAGATTTGCTTTCCTTTATCTGTTACATCTCTTGACTTAATTCCTCTCCCCGCAACGTCTCTAGCCTTGCTTTCCTATCTCTGCAACATTACCAGCTTTGCTTTCCTATCTCTGGAGCAATTTCGGCCTTGCTTTCCTATCTTTGTAACATCTCCAGCCTTGCATTCCACTCTATGTAACATCTCCAGTCTTGCTTTCCGCTCTCTGTAACATCTCCAGCTTTGCTTTCCTCTCTCTCCGTAACAACTCCTACCTTGCTTTCCTATCTCATTACCATCTGCAGCCTGGCATTCTTAATGTCTGTAACATCTCCAGCCTTCCTTTCCTATCAATGTGACATCTCCAGGCTTGCTTTCCTCTCTCTGTAACGTCTCCAGCCTTACTTTCCTATCCCTGTAGCATCTCTAGCATTGCTTTCCTCTCTCTGTAACAACTCTAGCCTTGCTTTCCCTATCATTGTAACATCTCCAGCCTCGCTTTCTCCTCTCTCCATAACATATCCTATCTTGCTTTCCTATCTCATTAACATCTCCAGCCTTGCATTCCTATCTTTGTTACCTCTACAGACATGCTTTCATATCTGTGTAACATCGCCAGCCTTGCTTTCCTATCTCTGCAAAATCTCCAGCCTTGCTTTCGTATCTCTGTAACATTTTCGCCATTCCTTTCCTCTCTACATAAGATCTCCAGCCTTGCATTCCTATCTCTGTAACCTCTCCAGACGTGCTTTCCTATATCTGTAACATCTCCTGATTGCTTTCCTCTCTCTGTAACATCTCCAGCCTTGCTTTCAATTCTCTGTAACACCTCCAGAGTGTTTTCCTATATCTATAACATCTCCAGCCTTCCTTTTCTCTCTCTCCGTAAACATGTCCAGCCTTGCTTTCCTATCTCATTAACATCTCAAGCCTTGCAATCCAATCTCTTTAACATCTCCAGCCTTGCATCCCTATCTCAGTAACCTCTCATGACTTACTTTCCTGTCTCAGAATTATCGCCTGCCTTGCTATTTACTCTCTGTAACATGCCCAGCCTTGCTTTCCTCACACTCCTAAACATCTCCAGACTTATTTTCCTATCTGTGTAACTTCTTCAGCCTTGCTTTCCCATTCTCTGTAATATCTCCAGCCTTGGTTTCCTCTATCTATAACATCTCCTGCCTTGCGTTCCAATCTCTATAACATCTCCGGCCTTGCCTTCCACTATCTGATCCATCTCCAGCCTTGCTTTCCTCTCGCTGTAACATCTCCAGCCTTGCTTTCCTCTCTCTGTAACATCTCCAGTCTTGCTTTCCTCTCTCTGCAACATCTGCAAACTTGCTTTCCTATCTCTGTAACATCTCCAGCCTTGCTTTCATATCTCTCTTACATCTCCAGCCTTGCGTTGCACCCACTGTAACATCTCCAGCCTTTCTATCCTATCCCTGTAACATCTCCGGCCTTGCTTTCCTCTCTCTGTAACATCTCCAGTCTTGCTTTCCTCTCTCTCTAACATCTGCAAACTTGTTTTCCTATCACTGCAACATCTCCGGCCTTGCTTTCCTATCTCTGTACAATCTCCGGCCTTGCTTTCCTCTCTGTGTAACATCTCCAGCCTTGATTTCCTCTCTCTGTAATATCTCCAGCCTTGCTTTCTATCTCGGTAACAACTCCAGACTTGTTTTCCTATCTCTATAACATCACCAGCCTTCCTTTCCTCTCTGTCCGTAACATCTCCAGCCTTGCTTTCCTGTCACATGCACATATCCAGCCTTGCATTCCAATCTCTTTAACATCTCTAGCCTTGCATTCCTATCTCTTTAACCTCACCAACCTTGCTTTCCTCTCTCTGTAACATCTCCAGCATTACTTTCCTTTCTCTGTAACATTACCAGAATGCTTTCCTATCTCTGTATCATCTCCAGCCTTGCATTCCTGTCTCAGCAATTTCTCCAGCCTAGCTTTCCTCTCTCTGTAACATCTCCAGCATTTCTTTCCTACCTCTGTAAAGTCTCCAGACTTGTTTTCCTATCTCCGTAACATCTCCAGATTTGCTTTTCTATCTCTGTGACATCTCCACACTTGTATTCCCCTCTCTGTAACATCTCCAGCCTGGCATTCCTATCTCTGTAAGCTCTCCAGATTTGCTTTCCTATCTCTAACATCACCAGCTTTGCTTTCCTATCTCTTTTGCATCTCCAGCCTTGCTTTCCTCTGTCTGTAACATCTTCTGCCTTGCTTTCCCATCTCTGTAACATATCCAGCCTTGCTTTCCTATCACTGTAAGATCTCCAGCCTTGCTATCCTATCTCAGTAACATCTCCAGTCTTGCTTTCCTCTCTCTGTAACGTCTCCAGCCTTACTTTCCTATCCCTGTAGCATCTCGAGCATTGCTTTCTTATCTCTGTAACAACTCTAGCCTTGCTTTCCTATCTCATTAACATCTCCAGCCTTGCATTCCTATCTTTGTTACCTCTACAGACATGCTGTCATATCTGTGTAACATCGCCAGCCTTGCTTTCCTATCTCTGCAAAATCTCCAGCCTTGTTTTCGTATCTCTGTAACATTTTCGCCCTTCCTTTCCTCTCTACATAAGATCTCCAGCCTTGCATTCCTATCTCTGTAACCTCTCCAGACGTGCTTTCCTATATCTGTAACATCTCCTGATTGCTTTCCTCTCTCTGCAACATCTCCAGCCTTGCTTTCAATTCTCTGTAACACCTCCAGACTTGTTTTCCTATATCGAAAACATCTCCAGCCTTCCTTTTCTCTCTCTCCGTAAACATGTCCAGCCTTGCTTTCCTATCTCATTAACATCTCAAGCCTTGCAATCCAATCTCTTTAACATCTCCAGCCTTGCATCCCTATCTCAGTAACCTCTCATGACTTACTTTCCTGTCTCAGAATTATCGCCTGCCTTGCTATTTACTCTCTGTAACATGCCCAGCCTTGCTTTCCTCACACTCCTAAACATCTCCAGACTTATTTTCCTATCTGTGTAACTTCTTCAGCCTTGCTTTCCCATCTCTGTAATATCTCCAGCCTTGATTTCCTCTATCTATAACATCTCCTGCCTTGCGTTCCAATCTCTATAACATCTCCGGCCTTGCCTTCCACTCTCTGATCCATCTCCAGCCTTGCTTTCCTCTCGCTGTAACATCTCCAGCCTTTCCTTCCTCTCTGTGTAACATCTCCAGTCTTGCTTTCCTCTCTCTGCAACATCTGCAAACTTGCTTTCCTAACTCTGTAACATCTCCAGCCTTGCTTTCATATCTCTCTTACATCTCCAGCCTTGCTTTGCACTCACAGTAACATCTCCAGCCTTTCTATCCTATCCCTGTAACATCTCCGGCCTTGCTTCCCTCTCTCTGTAACATCTGCAAACTTGTTTTCCTATCACTGCAACATCTCCGGCCTTGCTTTCCTATCTCTGTACAATCTCCGGCCGTGCTTTCCTCTCTGTGTAACATATCCAGCCTTGATTTCCTCTCTCTGTAATATCTCCAGCCTTGCTTTCTATCTCTGTAACAACTCCCGACTTGTTTTCCTATCTCTGTAACATCACCAGCCTTCCTTTCCTCTCTGTCCGTAACATCTCCAGCCTTGCTTTCCTGTCACATTCACATATCCAGCCTTGCATTCCAATCTCGTTAACATCTCTAGCCTTGCATTCCTATCTCTTTAACCTCACCAACCTTGCTTTCCTCTCTCTGTAACATCTCCAGCATTACTTTCCTTTCTCTGTAACATTACCAGAATGCTTTCCTATCTCTGTATCATCTCCAGCCTTGCATTCCTGTCTCAGCAATATCTCCAGCCTAGCTTTCCTCTCTCTGTAACATCTCCAGCATTTCTTTCCTACCTCTGTAAAGTCTCCAGACTTGTTTTCCTATCTCCGTAACATCTCCAGATTTGCTTTTCTATCTCTGTGACATCTCCACACTTGTATTCCCCTCTCTGTAACATCTCCAGCCTGGCATTCCTATCTCTGTAAGCTCTCCAGATTTGCTTTCCTATCTCTAACATCACCAGCTTTGCTTTCCTATCTCTTTTGCATCTCCAGCCTTGCTTCCCTCTGTCTGTAACATCTTCTGCCTTGCTTTCCCATCTCTGTAACATATCCAGCCTTGCTTTCCTATCACTGTAAGATCTCCAGCCTTGCTATCCTATCTGAGTAACATCTCCAGTCTTGCTTTCATATCTCTGTAACGTCGCCGGCATTGCATTCCTATCTCTGTAACATCTCCGGCCTTGCTTTCCCCTCTCCGTAACATCTCCAGACTTTGCTTTCCACACTCTGAAACATCCCCATCATTGCTTTCCCCTCTCTGTAACATCTCCAACCTTGTTTTCCTCTCTCTGTAACATCTGCAAACTTGCTTTCCTATCTCTGTAACATCTCCAGCCTTGCATTCATATCTCTGTAACATCTCCAGCCTTGCTTTCATATCTCTGTAACATCTCTAACCTTGCTTTCCACTCTCTGTGACATCTCCAACCTTGCTTTCCTCTCTCTATAACATCTGCAACCTTGCTTTCCTATCTCTGTAACATCTCTCGCCTTGCTTTTCTCTCTCGGTAGCATCTCCAACCTTGCTTTCCTATCTCTCTAACATCTCCAACCTTGCTTTCCTATCTCTGTAGCATCTTCGGCCTTGCTTTCCTCTCTCCGTAACATCTCAAGCCTTGCAATCCAATCTCTTTCGAATCTCCAGCCTTGCATTCCTATCTCTGTAATCACTCCTGACTTGCTTTTTAATCCCTGTAACATGTCCAGCCTTGCTTTCCTCACACTCCTCAACATCTCCAGACCTATTTTCCTATCTGTGTAACATATCCATCCTTGCTTTCCTTTCTCTGGAACATCTCCAGCCTTCCTTCCCTCTATCTGTAACATCTCCAGCCTTCCTTTCCTCTATCTGTAACATCTCCAGCCTTGCTTTCCTATCTCTGTAACATCTGCAAACTTGCTTTCCTCTCTCTGTAACATATCCAGCCTTGCTTTCATGTCTCTGTAACATCTCCAGCCTTGCTTTCCTCTCTCTGTGACATCTCCAACCTTGCTTTCCTCTCTCTATAACATCTGCAATCTTGCTTTCCTATCTCTGTAACATCTCCAGCCTTGCTTTCCTATCTCTGTAACATCTCCAGGCTTGCTTTCCTCTCTTTGTAACGTATCCAACCGTGCTTTCCACTATCTGAAACATCTCCAACCTTGCTTTCCTCTCTCTGTAACATCTGCAAACTTGCTTTCCTAACACTGTAACATTTCCGGCCTTGCTTTCCTATCCCTGTACAATCCGCGGCCTTGCTTTCCACTCTCTGTAACATCGCCATCCTTGCTGTCCTCCCTCTGTAAGATCTGAAAACTTGCTTTGCTAACTCTGTACCATCTCCAGCTTTGCGTTTCTCTCTGTGTAACATCTCCAACCTTGCTTTCCACTCTCTGTAACATCTCCAGCCTTGCTTTCCTATATCTGTAACATCTCCAGCCTTGCTTTCCTCTATCTGTAACATCTCCAGCCTTGCTTTCCTCTCTCTGTAACATCTCCAGCCTTGCTTTCCTATCTCTGTAACATCTCCAGGCTTGCTTTCCTATCTCTGTCACATCTCCAGCCTTCCTTTCCTCTATCTGTAACATCTCCAGCCTTCCTTTCCTCTCTCTGTAACATCTGCAAACTTGCTTTCCAAACACTGTAACATCTCCGGCCTTGCTTTCCTATCCCTGTACAATCTGCGGCCTTGCTTTCCACTCTCTGTAACATCGCCAGCCTTGCTGTCCTCTCTCTGTAACATCTGAAAACTTGCTTTGCTAACTCTGTAACATCTCCAGCTTTGCGTTCCTCTCTGTGTAATATCTCCAGCCTTACTTCCCTCACTCTGTAACATCTCCAGCCTTGCTTTCCTCTCTCTGTAACATCTCTAGCCTTGCTTTCGCATCTCTGTAACATTGCCAGCCTTGCTTTCCTCTATTTGTAACATCTGCAAACTTGCTATACTATCTCTGTAACATCTCCGGACTTGCTTCCCTATCTCTGTATCATCTCCAGCCTTGCTTTCCTACCTCTTTTGCATTTCCAGCCTTGCTTTCCAATCTCTGTAAATTCTCCAGCCTTGTTTTCCTCTCTCTGTAACATCTGCAAACTTGCTTTACTATCTCTGTAACATCTCCAGTCTTGCTTTACACTATCTGAACCACCTCCAGCCTTTCTTTCATCTCTCTGTAACATCTCCAGCTTTGCGTTCCTCTCTCTGTAACATTTTCAACCTTGCTTTCCTCTCTCTGTAAGATCTGCAAACTTGCTTTACTATATCTGTACCATCTCCGGCCTTGCTTTCCACTATCTGAACCATCTCTAGCCTTGCTTTCCTTTCTCTGAAACATCTCCAGTCTTGCTTTCTTGTCTCTGTAACATCTTTAGCCTTGTTTTCCTCTCTCTGTAACATCTGTAAACTTGCATTCCTCTCTCTGTACCATCTCCAGCTTTGCGTGCCTCTCTCCGCAACACCTCCAGCATTGCTTTGCACTCTCTGAAACATCTCCAGACTTGCTTTCCTATCTCTGTAACTTCTCTCGCCTTCCTTCCTCTCTCTGTAACATGTGGAAACTTGCTTTCCACTTTCTGAACCATCTCCAGCCTTGCTTCCCTCTCTCTGTAACATCTCCAGATTTACTTTCCAGTCTCTGTAACGTCTCCAGCCTTGCTTTCCTCTCTCTGTAACATCTACAGCTTTGCGTTCCTCTCTCTGTAACATTTCCAACCTTGCTTTCCTCTCTCTGTAACATCTGCAAACCTGCTTTACTATCTCTGTATCATCTCCAGCCTTGCTTTCTTATCTCTGTACCATCTCCGGCCTTGCTTTCCACTTTCTGAACCATATCCAGCCTTGCATTCCTATCTCTGTAACCTCTCCTGACTTGCTTTTCTCTCTCAGAATTATCTCCAGCCTTGCTATTTACTCTCTGTAACATGTCCAGCCTTGCTTTCCTCACACTCCTCAACATCTCCAGACCTATTTTCCTATCTGTGTAACATATTCAGCCTTGCTTTCTTATCTCTGTCACATCTCCAGCCTTCCCTTCCCTTATCTGTAACATCTCCAGCCTTGCTTTCCTATCTCTGTCACATCTCCAGACTTGCTTTCCTCTCTCTGTCACAACTCCAGGCTTGCTTTCCTATCTCTGTAACACCTCCAGGCTTGCTTTCCTCTCTTTGTAACGTCTCCAGCCGTGCTTTCCACTATCTGAAACATCTCCAACCTTGCTTTCCTCTCTCTGTAACATCTGCAAACTTGCTTTCCTAACACTGTAACATCTCCGGCCTTGCTTTCCTATCCCTGTACAATCTGCGGCCTTGCTTTCCACTCTCTGTAACATCGCCAGCCTTGCTGTCCACCCTCTTTAACATCTGAAAACTTGCTTTGCTAACTCTGTAACATCTCCAGCTTTGCGTTCATCTCTGTGTAACATCTCCAGCCTTGCTTTCCACTCTGTAACATCTCCAGCCTTGCTTTCCACTCTGGAACATCTCCAGCCTTGCTTTCCACTCTCTGTAACATCTCCAGCCTTGCTTTCCTCTCTCTGTAACATCTCTAGCCTTTCTTTCGCATCTCTGTAACATTGCCAGCCTTGCTTTCCTCTATCTGTAACATCTGCAAACTTGCTATACTATCTCTGTAACATCTCCGGACTTGCTTCCCTATCTCTGTATCATCTCCAGCCTTGCTTTCCTATCTCTTTTGCATTTCCAGCCTTGCTTTCCTATCTCTGTAAATTCTCCAGCCTTGCTTTCCTCTCTCTGTAACATCTGCAAACTTGCTTTACTATCTCTGTAACATCTCCAGCCTTGCTTTCCACTATCTGAACCTCCTCCAGCCTTTCTTTCATCTCTCTGTAACATCTCCAGCTTTGCGTTCCTCTCTCTGTAAAATTTCCAACCTTGTTTTCCTCTCTCTGTAGCATCTGCAAACTTGCTTTACTATCTCTGTACCATCTCCGGCCTTGCTTTCCACTATCTGAACCATCTCTAGCCTTGCTTTCCTATCTCTGAAACATCTCCAGCCTTGCTTTCCTATCTCTGTAACATCTCCGGCCTTGCTTTCCTCTCTCTGTACCATCTCCAGCTTTGCGTTTCTCTCTCCGCAACACCTCCAGCATTGCTTTGCACTCTCTGAATCATCTCCAGACTTGCTTTCCTATCTCTGTAACATCTCTCGCTTTCCTTTCCTCTCTCTGTAATATGTGGAAACTTGATTTCCACTTTCTGAACCATCTCCAGCCTTGCTTCCCTCTCTCTGTAACATCTCCAGATTTGCTTTCCAGTCTCTGTAACGTCTCCAGCCTTGCATTCCTCTCTCTGTAACATCTCCAGCTTTGCGTTCCTCTCTCTGTAACATTTCCAACCTTGCATTCCTCACTCTGTAACATCTGCAAACTTGCTTTCCTATCTCTGTACCATCAAGGCCTTGCTTTCCACTATCTGAACCATCTCTAGCCTTGCTTTCCCATCTCTGAAACATCTCCAGCCTTGCTTTCCTATCTCTGTAACATCTCCGGCCTTGCTTTCCTCTCTCTGTAACATCTGTAAACTTGCTTTCCCATCTCTGTAACATCTCCGGCCTTGCTTTCGTCTCTCTGTACCATCTCCAGCTTTGCGTTGCTCTCTCCTCAATACCTCCAGCATTGCATTGCACTCTTTGAAACATCTCCAGACTTGCTTTCGTCTCTCTGTAACATCTCTCGCCTTGCTTTCCTCTCTCTGTGACATTTCCAACCTTGCTTTCCTCTCTCTATAACATCTACAAAATTGCTTTCCTGTCTCTGTAACATCTCTCGCCTTGCTTTCCTCTCTCTGTAACATCTCCAACCTTGCTTTCCTATCTCTGTAGCATCTTCGGCCTTGCTTTCCTCTCTCCGTAACATCTCAAGCCTTGCAATCCAATCTCTTTCGCATCTCCAGCCTTGCATTCCTATCTCTGTAAGCTCTCCTGACTTGCTTTTCTCTCTCAGAATTATCTCCAGCCTTGCTATTTACTCTCTGTAACATGTCCAGCCTTGCTTTCCTCACACTCCTCAACATCTCCAGACCTATTTTCCTATCTGTGTAACATATTCAGCCTTGCTTTCCTTTCTCTGGAACATCTCTCGCCTTCCTTTCCTCTCTCTGTAACATGTGGAAACTTGCTTTCCACTTTCTGAACCATCTCCAGCCTTGCTTCCCTCTCTCTGTAATATCTCCAGATTTGCTTTCCACTCTCTGTAACGTCTCCAGCCTTGCCTTCCTCTCTCTGTAACATCTGCAACCTTGCTTTCCTATCTCTGTAACATCTCCAGACTTGCTTTCCACTCTCTGAACCATCTCCAACCTTGCTTTCCTATCTCTGTAGCATCTTCGGCCTTGCTTTCCTCTCTCCGTAACATCTCAAGCCTTGCAATCCAATCTCTTTCGCATCTCCAGCCTTGCATTCCTATCTCTGTAAGCTCTCCTGACTTGCTTTTCTCTCTCAGAATTATCTCCAGCCTTGCTATTTACTCTCTGTAACATGTCCAGCCTTGCTTTCCTCACACTCCTCAACATCTCCAGACCTATTTTCCTATTTGTGTAACATATTCAGCCTTGCTTTCCTATCTCTGTAACATCTTCAGCCTCCCTTTCCTCTATCTGTAACATCTCCAGCCTTGCTTACCTATCTCTGTACATCTCCAGCCTTGCTTTCCTATCTCTGTAACATCTCCAGGCTTGCTTTCCTCTCTTTGTAACGTCTCCAGCCTTACTTTCCACTATCTGAAACATCTCCAACCTTGCTTTCCTCTCTCTGTAACATCTGCAAACTTGCTTTCCTATCACTGTAACATCTCCAGCCTTGCTTTCCTATCTCTGTAACATCTCCGGCCTTGCTTTCCTCTCTCTGTAACATCTGTAAACTTGCTTTCCCATCTCTGTAACATCTCCGGCCTTGCTTTCGTCTCTCTGTACCATCTCCAGCTTTGCGTTGCTCTCTCCGCAATACCTCCAGCATTGCATTGCACTCTTTGAAACATCTCCAGACTTGCTTTCGTCTCTCTGTAACATCTCTCGCCTTGCTTTCCTCTCTCTGTGACATTTCCAACCTTGCTTTCCTCTCTCTATAACATCTACAAAATTGCTTTCCTGTCTCTGTAACATCTCTCGCCTTGCTTTCCTCTCTCTGTAACATCTCCAACCTTGCTTTCCTATCTCTGTAGCATCTTCGGCCTTGCTTTCCTCTCTCCGTAACATCTCAAGCCTTGCAATCCAATCTCTTTCGCATCTCCAGCCTTGCATTCCTATCTCTGTAAGCTCTCCTGACTTGCTTTTCTCTCTCAGAATTATCTCCAGCCTTGCTATTTACTCTCTGTAACATGTCCAGCCTTGCTTTCCTCACACTCCTCAACATCTCCAGACCTATTTTCCTATTTGTGTAACATATTCAGCCTTGCTTTCCTATCTCTGTAACATCTTCAGCCTCCCTTTCCTCTATCTGTAACATCTCCAGCCTTGCTTACCTATCTCTGTAAATCTCCAGCCTTGCTTTCCTATCTCTGTAACATCTCCAGGCTTGCTTTCCTCTCTTTGTAACGTCTCCAGCCTTGCTTTCCACTATCTGAAACATCTCCAACCTTGCTTTCCTCTCTCTGTAACATCTGCAAACTTGCTTTCCTATCACTGTAACATCTCCGGCCTTGCTTTCCCCTCTCTGTAACATCTCCAGACTTGCTTTCCACACTCTGAAACATCTGCAAACTTGCTTTCCTATCTCTGTAACATCTCCAGACTTGCTTTCCTCTCTCTGTAACATCTCTAGACTTGCTTTCCTCTCTCTGTGCCATCTCCAACCTGGCTTTTCTCTCACTAGAACATCTGCAAACTTACTATCCTATCTCTGTAACATCTCTCGCCTTGCTTCCCTCTCTCTGTAGCATCTCCAATCTTGCTTTCCTATTTCTGTAACATCACCAACCTTGCTTTCCTATCTCTGTAGCATCTTCGGCCTTGCTTTCCTATCTCTGTAACCTCTCCTGACTTGCTTTTCTGTCTCATAATTATCTCCAGCCTTGCTATTTACTCTCTGTAACATGTCCAGCCTTGCTTTCCTCACACCCCTGAACATCTCCAGACCTATTTTCCTATCTATGTAACATATTCAGCCTTGCTTACCTATCTCTGCAACATCTCCAGCCTTCCTTTCCTGTATCTGTAACATCTCCAGCCTTCATTTCCTCTATCTGTAACATCTCCAGCCTTGCTTTCCTATCTCTGTAACATCTCCAGCCTTGCTTTCCTATCTCTGTAACATCTCCAGCCTTGCTTTCCTATCTCTGTAACATCTCCAGCCTTGCTTTCCTATCTCTGTAACATCTCCAGGCTTGCTTTCCTCTCTTTGTAACGTCTCCAGCCGTGCTTTCCACTATCTGAAACATCTCCAACCTTGCTTTCCTCTCTCTGTAACATCTGCAAACTTGCTTTCCTATCACTGTAACATCTCCGGCCTTGCTTTCCTATCCCTGTACAATCTTCGGCCTTGCTTTCCACTCTCTGTAACATCGCCAGCCTTGCTGTCCTCTCTCTGTAACATCTGCAAACATGCTTTGCCAACTCTGTAACATCTCCAGCTTTGCGTTCCTCTCTGTGAAACATCTCCAGCCTTGCTTTCCAATCTCTGTAACATCTCCAGCCTTGCTTACCTCTCTCTGTAACATCTCCAGCCTTGCTTTCCTCTCTCTGTAACATCTCTAGCCTTGCTTTCGCATCTCTGTAACATTGCCAGCCTTGCTTTCCTCTTTCTGTAACATCTCTAGCCTTGCTTTCCTCTATCTGTAACATCTGCAAACTTGCTATACTATCTCTGTAACATCTCCGGACTTGCTTCCCTATCTCTGTATCATCTCCGGACTTGCTTCCCTATCTCTGTATCATCTCCAGCCTTGCTTTCCTATCTCTTTTGCATTTCCAGCCTTGCTTTCCTATCTCTGTAAATTCTCCAGCCTTGCTTTCCTCTCTCTGTAACATCTCTAGCCTTGCTTTCGCATCTCTGTAACATTGCCAGCCTTGCTTTCCTCTTTCTGTAACATCTCTAGCCTTGCTTTCCTCTATCTGGAACATCTGCAAACTTGCTTTACTATCTCTGTAACATCTCCAGCCTTGCTTTCCACTATCTGAACCACCTCCAGCCTTTCTTTCCTATCTCTGTAACATCTCCAGTCTGGCTTTCCTATCTCTGTAACATCTCCGGCCTTGCATTCCTCTCTCTGTAACATCCCTGGCCTTGCTTTCCACTCTCTGAACCATCTCCAGCCTTGCTTTCCTCTCTCTGTAACGTCTCCAGCTTTGCTTTCCTATCTCTGTAACATCTGCAAACTTGCTTTCCTCTCTCTGTAACATCTCCAGCCTTGCATTCCACTCTCTGAAATATCTCCAGCTTTGCTTTCCTCTCTCTGTCACATCTCCAGCCTTGCTTTCCTATCTCTAACATCTCCAGCTTCGCGTACCTCTCTCTGTAACATCTCCAGCCTTGTTTTGCACTCACTGTAACATCTCCAGCCTTCCTTTTCTCTCTCTCCGTAAACATGTCCAGCCTTGCTTTCCTATCTCATTAACATCTCCAGCCTTGCATCCCTATCTCAGTAACCTCTCATGACTTACTTTCCTGTCTCAGAATTATCGCCTGCCTTGCTATTTACTCTCTGTAACATGCCCACCCTTGCTTTCCTCACACTCCTAAACATCTCCAGACTTATTTTCCTATCTGTGTAACTTCTTCAGCCTTGCTTTCCCTTCTCTGTAATATCTCCAGCCTTGGTTTCCTCTATCTATAACATCTCCTGCCTTGCGTTCCAATCTCTATAACATCTCCGGCCTTGCCTTCCACTCTCTGATCCATCTCCAGCCTTGCTTTCCTCTCGCTGGAACATCTCCAGCCTTGCTTTCCTCTCTCTGTAACATCTCCAGTCTTGCTTTCCTCTCTCTGCAACATCTGCAAACTTGCTTTCCTATCTCTGTAACATCTTCAGCCTTGCTTTCATATCTCTCTTACATCTCCAGCCTTGCTTTCCTCTCGCTGTAACATCTCCAGCCTTGCTTTCATCTCACTGTAACATCTCCAGTCTTGCTTTCCTCTCTCTCTAACATCTGCAAACTTGTTTTCCGATCACTGCAACATCTCCGGCCTTGCTTTCCTATCTCTGTACAATCTCCGGCCTTGCTTTCCTCTCTGTGTAACATCTCCAGCCTTGCTTTCCTCTCTCTGTAATATCTCCAGCCTTGCTTTCTATCTCTGTAACAACTCCCGACTTGTTTTCCTATCTCTGTAACATCACCAGCCTTCCTTTCCTCTCTCTCCGTAACATCTCCAGCCTTGCTTTGCTGTCACATTCACATATCCAGCCTTGCATTCCTATCTCTTTAACCTCACCAACCTTGCTTTCCTCTCTCTGTAACATCTCCAGCATTACTTTCCTTTCTCTGTAACATTACCAGAACGCTTTCCTATCTCTGTATCATCTCCAGCATTGCATTCCTGTCTCAGCAATATCTCCAGCCTTGCTTTCCTCACTCTGTACCATCTCCAGCATTTCTGTCCTACCTCTGTAAAGTCTCCAGACTTGTTTTCCTATCTCCGTAACATCTCCAGATTTGTTTTTCTATCTCTGTGACATCACCACACTTGTATTCCCCTCTCTGTAACATCTCCAGCCTGGCATTTCTATCTCTGAAAGCTCTCCAGATTTGCTTTCCTATCTTTAACATCACCAGCCTTGCTTTCCTATCTCTTTTGCATCTCCAGCCTTGCTTTCCCCTGTCTGTAACATCTTCTGCCTTGCTTTCCCATCTCTGTAACATATCCAGCCTTGCTTTCCTATCACTGTAACATCTCCAGCCTTGCTTTCCTATCTCATTAACATCTCCAGCCTTGCATTCATATCTCTGTAACATCGCCGGCATTGCATTCCTATCTCTGTAACATCTCCGGCCTTGCTTTCCCCCCTCCGTAACATCTCCAGACTTGCTTTCCACACTCTGAAACATCCCCATCCTTGCTTTCCTGTCTCTATAACATCTCCAACCTTGCTTTCCTCTCTCTGTAAAATCTCCAACCTTGCTTTCCTATCTCTGTCGCATCTTCGGCCTTGCTTTCCTCTCTCCGTAATATCTCAAGCCTTGCAATCCAATCTCTTTCGCATCTCCAGCCTTGCATTCCTATCTCTGTAAACTCTCCCGACTTGCTTTTCTGTCTCAGATTTATCTCCAGCCTTGGTATTTACTCTCTGTAACATGTCCAGCCTTGCTTTCCTCACACTCCTCAACATCTCCAGACATATTTTCCTATCTGTGTAACATATTCAGCCTTGCTTTCCTTTCTCTGGAACATCTCTCGCCTTCCTTTCCTCTCTCTGTAACATGTGGAAACTTGCTTTCCACTTTCTGAACCATCTCCAGCCTTGCTTCCCTCTCTCTGTAATATCTCCAGATTTGCTTTCCACTCTCTGTAACGTCTCCAGCCTTGCCTTCCTCTCTCTGTAACATCTGCAACCTTGCTTTCCTATCTCTGTAACATCTCCAGACTTGCTTTCCACTCTCTGAACCATCTCCAGCCTTGCTTTCCTCTCTCTGTAACATCTCCAGCTTTGCGTTCCTCTCTCTGTAACATCTCCGGCCTTGCTTTCCTCTCTCTGTAACATCTCCAGCCTTGCATTCCACTCTCTGAAATATCTCCAGCCTTGCTTTCCTATCTCTAACATCTCCAGCTTCGCGTACCTCTCTGTGTAACATCTCCAGACTTGCTTTCCACTCTCTGAAATATCTCCAGCCTTGCTTTCCTATCTCTGTAACATCTCTAGCTTTGCTTTCCTCTCTCTGTAACGTCTCCAGCCTTGCTTTCCTCTCTCTGTAACATCTCTAGCCTTGCTTTCCTCTATCTGAAACATCTGCAAACTTTCTATACTATCTCTGTAACATCTCCGGCCTTGCTTTCCTCTCTCTGTAACATCTATGGCCTTACTTGCCTCTCTCTGTAACATCTCTAGCCTTGCTTTCCAATCTCTGTAAAATCTCCAGCCTTGCTTTCCTCTCTCTGTAACATCTGCAAACTTGCTTTACTATCTCTGTAACATCTCCAGCCTTGCTTTCCAAGATCTGAACCACCTCCAGCCTTTCTTTCCTATCTCTGTAACATCTCCAGTCTGGCTTTCCTATCTCTGTAACATCTCCGGCCTTGCTTTCCACTATCTGAACCACCTCCAGCCTCTCTTTCATCTCTCTGTAACATCTCCAGCTTTGCGATCTTCTCTCTGTAACATTTCCAACCTTGCTTTCCTCTCTCTGTAACATCTCCAGCCTTGCATTCCACTATTTGTACCATCTCCAGCCTTGCTTTCCACTATCTGAACCATCTGCAGCCTTGCTTTCCACTCTCTGAAACATCTCCAGCCTTGCGTTCCACTCTCTGAAACATCTCCAGCCTTGCTTTCCTCTCTCTGTAACATCTGTAAACTTGCTTTCCCATCTCTGTAACATCTCCAGCATTGCTTGGCACTCTCTGAAACATCTCCAAACTTGCTTTCCTATCTCTGTAACATCTCTAGCCTTCCTTTCCTCTCTCTGTAACATGTGGAAACTTGCTTTCCACTTTCTGAGCCATCTCCAGCTTTGCTGTCCAGTCTCTGTAACGTCTCCAGCCTTGCTTTCCTATCTCTGTAACATCTCCGGTCTTGCTTTCCTATCTCTGAACCATCTCCAGCCTTGCTTTCCTCTCTCTGTAACATCTGCAAACTTGCTTTCCTTTCTCTGTAACATCTCTGGCCTTGCTTTACTATCTCTGTAACATCTCCAGCTTTGCTTTTCTCTCTCTGTAACCTCTCCAGCTTTGCGTTCCTCTTTCTGTAACATCTCCAGCCTTGCTTTCATATCTCTGTAACATCTCCAGCATTGTATTCCTATCTCTGTAACATCTCCTGTCTTGCTTTCCTCTTTTTCTAACACCTGCAAACTTGCTTTACTTATCTCTGTAACATATTCGGCCTTGCATTCCTATCTCTGTAACATCTTCCGCTTTGCTTTCCTATCCCTCTAACATCTCCAGCTTTGCTTTCCACTCTCTGAAACGTCTCCAGCCTTGCTTTCCTCTCTCTGTAACATCTGCAAACTTGCTTTCCGATCTCTGTAACATCTCCAGTCTGGCTTTCCTATCTCTGTAACATTTCCAACCTTGCTTTCATATCCCTGTAACATCTCCGGTCTTGCTTTCCTCTCTCTGTAACATCTCCAGCCTTGCTTTCCACTCTCTGTAAAATCTCTGGCCTTGTTTTCCACTCTCTGTAACAACTCCAGCCTTGCTTTGCTCTCTTTGTAACATCTGCCAACTTGTTTTTTTAACTCTGTAACATCACCGGCCTTGCATTCCTATCTCTGTAACATCTCCGGCCTTGCTTTCCTATCTCTGTCGCATCTTCGGCCTTGCTTTCCTCTCTCCGTAATATCTCAAGCCTTGCAATCCAATCTCTTTCGCATCTCCAGCCTTGCATTCCTATCTCTGTAAACTCTCCCGACTTGCTTTTCTGTCTCAGATTTATCTCCAGCCTTGGTATTTACTCTCTGTAACATGTCCAGCCTTGCTTTCCTCACACTCCTCAACATCTCCAGACATATTTTCCTATCTGTGTAACATATTCAGCCTTGCTTTCCTTTCTCTGGAACATCTCTCGCCTTCCTTTCCTCTCTCTGTAACATGTGGAAACTTGCTTTCCACTTTCTGAACCATCTCCAGCCTTGCTTCCCTCTCTCTGTAATATCTCCAGATTTGCTTTCCACTCTCTGTAACGTCTCCAGCCTTGCCTTCCTCTCTCTGTAACATCTGCAACCTTGCTTTCCTATCTCTGTAACATCTCCAGACTTGCTTTCCACTCTCTGAACCATCTCCAGCCTTGCTTTCCTCTCTCTGTAACATCTCCAGCTTTGCGTTCCTCTCTCTGTAACATCTCCGGCCTTGCTTTCCTCTCTCTGTAACATCTCCAGCCTTGCATTCCACTCTCTGAAATATCTCCAGCCTTGCTTTCCTATCTCTAACATCTCCAGCTTCGCGTACCTCTCTGTGTAACATCTCCAGACTTGCTTTCCACTCTCTGAAATATCTCCAGCCTTGCTTTCCTATCTCTGTAACATCTCTAGCTTTGCTTTCCTCTCTCTGTAACGTCTCCAGCCTTGCTTTCCTCTCTCTGTAACATCTCTAGCCTTGCTTTCCTCTATCTGAAACATCTGCAAACTTTCTATACTATCTCTGTAACATCTCCGGCCTTGCTTTCCTCTCTCTGTAACATCTACGGCCTTACTTGCCTCTCTCTGTAACATCTCTAGCCTTGCTTTCCAATCTCTGTAAAATCTCCAGCCTTGCTTTCCTCTCTCTGTAACATCTGCAAACTTGCTTTACTATCTCTGTAACATCTCCAGCCTTGCTTTCCAAGATCTGAACCACCTCCAGCCTTTCTTTCCTATCTCTGTAACATCTCCGGCCTTGCTTTCCACTATCTGAACCACCTCCAGCCTCTCTTTCATCTCTCTGTAACATCTCCAGCTTTGCGATCTTCTCTCTGTAACATTTCCAACCTTGCTTTCCTCTCTCTGTAACATCTCCAGCCTTGCATTCCACTATTTGTACCATCTCCAGCCTTGCTTTCCACTATCTGAACCATCTGCAGCCTTGCTTTCCACTCTCTGAAACATCTCCAGCCTTGCGTTCCACTCTCTGAAACATCTCCAGCCTTGCTTTCCTCTCTCTGTAACATCTGTAAACTTGCTTTCCCATCTCTGTAACATCTCCAGCATTGCTTGGCACTCTCTGAAACATCTCCAAACTTGCTTTCCTATCTCTGTAACATCTCTAGCCTTCCTTTCCTCTCTCTGTAACATGTGGAAACTTGCTTTCCACTTTCTGAGCCATCTCCAGCTTTGCTGTCCAGTCTCTGTAACGTCTCCAGCCTTGCTTTCCTATCTCTGTAACATCTCCGGTCTTGCTTTCCTATCTCTGAACCATCTCCAGCCTTGCTTTCCTCTCTCTGTAACATCTGCAAACTTGCTTTCCTTTCTCTGTAACATCTCTGGCCTTGCTTTACTATCTCTGTAACATCTCCAGCTTTGCTTTTCTCTCTCTGTAACCTCTCCAGCTTTGCGTTCCTCTTTCTGTAACATCTCCAGCCTTGCTTTCATATCTCTGTAACATCTCCAGCATTGTATTCCTATCTCTGTAACATCTCCTGTCTTGCTTTCCTCTTTTTCTAACACCTGCAAACTTGCTTTACTTATCTCTGTAACATATTCGGCCTTGCATTCCTATCTCTGTAACATCTTCCGCTTTGCTTTCCTATCCCTCTAACATCTCCAGCTTTGCTTTCCACTCTCTGAAACGTCTCCAGCCTTGCTTTCCTCTCTCTGTAACATCTGCAAACTTGCTTTCCGATCTCTGTAACATCTCCAGTCTGGCTTTCCTATCTCTGTAACATTTCCAACCTTGCTTTCATATCCCTGTAACATCTCCGGTCTTGCTTTCCTCTCTCTGTAACATCTCCAGCCTTGCTTTCCACTCTCTGTAAAATCTCTGGCCTTGTTTTCCACTCTCTGTAACAACTCCAGCCTTGCTTTGCTCTCTTTGTAACATCTGCCAACTTGTTTTTTTAACTCTGTAACATCACCGGCCTTGCATTCCTATCTCTGTAACATCTCCGGCCTTGCTTTCCTATCTCTGTCGCATCTTCGGCCTTGCTTTCCTCTCTCCGTAATATCTCAAGCCTTGCAATCCAATCTCTTTCGCATCTCCAGCCTTGCATTCCTATCTCTGTAAACTCTCCCGACTTGCTTTTCTGTCTCAGATTTATCTCCAGCCTTGGTATTTACTCTCTGTAACATGTCCAGCCTTGCTTTCCTCACACTCCTCAACATCTCCAGACATATTTTCCTATCTGTGTAACATATTCAGCCTTGCTTTCCTTTCTCTGGAACATCTCTCGCCTTCCTTTCCTCTCTCTGTAACATGTGGAAACTTGCTTTCCACTTTCTGAACCATCTCCAGCCTTGCTTCCCTCTCTCTGTAATATCTCCAGATTTGCTTTCCACTCTCTGTAACGTCTCCAGCCTTGCCTTCCTCTCTCTGTAACATCTGCAACCTTGCTTTCCTATCTCTGTAACATCTCCAGACTTGCTTTCCACTCTCTGAACCATCTCCAGCCTTGCTTTCCTCTCTCTGTAACATCTCCAGCTTTGCGTTCCTCTCTCTGTAACATCTCCGGCCTTGCTTTCCTCTCTCTGTAACATCTCCAGCCTTGCATTCCACTCTCTGAAATATCTCCAGCCTTGCTTTCCTATCTCTAACATCTCCAGCTTCGCGTACCTCTCTGTGTAACATCTCCAGACTTGCTTTCCACTCTCTGAAATATCTCCAGCCTTGCTTTCCTATCTCTGTAACATCTCTAGCTTTGCTTTCCTCTCTCTGTAACGTCTCCAGCCTTGCTTTCCTCTCTCTGTAACATCTCTAGCCTTGCTTTCCTCTATCTGAAACATCTGCAAACTTTCTATACTATCTCTGTAACATCTCCGGCCTTGCTTTCCTCTCTCTGTAACATCTACGGCCTTACTTGCCTCTCTCTGTAACATCTCTAGCCTTGCTTTCCAATCTCTGTAAAATCTCCAGCCTTGCTTTCCTCTCTCTGTAACATCTGCAAACTTGCTTTACTATCTCTGTAACATCTCCAGCCTTGCTTTCCAAGATCTGAACCACCTCCAGCCTTTCTTTCCTATCTCTGTAACATCTCCGGCCTTGCTTTCCACTATCTGAACCACCTCCAGCCTCTCTTTCATCTCTCTGTAACATCTCCAGCTTTGCGATCTTCTCTCTGTAACATTTCCAACCTTGCTTTCCTCTCTCTGTAACATCTCCAGCCTTGCATTCCACTATTTGTACCATCTCCAGCCTTGCTTTCCACTATCTGAACCATCTGCAGCCTTGCTTTCCACTCTCTGAAACATCTCCAGCCTTGCGTTCCACTCTCTGAAACATCTCCAGCCTTGCTTTCCTCTCTCTGTAACATCTGTAAACTTGCTTTCCCATCTCTGTAACATCTCCAGCATTGCTTGGCACTCTCTGAAACATCTCCAAACTTGCTTTCCTATCTCTGTAACATCTCTAGCCTTCCTTTCCTCTCTCTGTAACATGTGGAAACTTGCTTTCCACTTTCTGAGCCATCTCCAGCTTTGCTGTCCAGTATCTGTAACGTCTCCAGCCTTGCTTTCCTATCTCTGTAACATCTCCGGTCTTGCTTTCCTATCTCTGAACCATCTCCAGCCTTGCTTTCCTCTCTCTGTAACATCTGCAAACTTGCTTTCCTTTCTCTGTAACATCTCTGGCCTTGCTTTACTATCTCTGTAACATCTCCAGCTTTGCTTTTCTCTCTCTGTAACCTCTCCAGCTTTGCGTTCCTCTTTCTGTAACATCTCCAGCCTTGCTTTCATATCTCTGTAACATCTCCAGCATTGTATTCCTATCTCTGTAACATCTCCTGTCTTGCTTTCCTCTTTTTCTAACACCTGCAAACTTGCTTTACTTATCTCTGTAACATATCCGGCCTTGCATTCCTATCTCTGTAACATCTTCCGCTTTGCTTTCCTATCCCTCTAACATCTCCAGCTTTGCTTTCCACTCTCTGAAACGTCTCCAGCCTTGCTTTCCTCTCTCTGTAACATCTGCAAACTTGCTTTCCGATCTCTGTAACATCTCCAGTCTGGCTTTCCTATCTCTGTAACATTTCCAACCTTGCTTTCATATCCCTGTAACATCTCCGGTCTTGCTTTCCTCTCTCTGTAACATCTCCAGCCTTGCTTTCCACTCTCTGTAAAATCTCTGGCCTTGTTTTCCACTCTCTGTAACAACTCCAGCCTTGCTTTGCTCTCTTTGTAACATCTGCCAACTTGTATTTTTAACTCTGTAACATCTCCGGCCTTGCATTCCTATCTCTGTAACATCTCCGGCCTTGCTTTACTATCTCTGTAACATCTCCAGCTTTGCTTTTCTCTCTCTGTAACCTCTCCATCTTTGCTTTCCTCTTTCTGTAACATCTCCAGCCTTGCTTTCATATCTCTGTAACATCTCCGGAATTGTATTCCTATCTCTATAACATCTACGGCCTTACTTGCCTCTCTCTGTAACATCTCTAGCCTTGCTTTCCTCTCTCTGAACCATCTCCAGCCTTGCTTTCCTCTCTCTGTAACATCTCCAGCTTTGCGTTCCTCTCTCTGTAACATCTCCAGCCTTGCTCTCCTCTCTGTGTAACATCTGCAAACTTATTTTCCTATCTCTGTAACATCTCTGGTCTTGCTTTCCACTCTCTATAACATCTCCAGCCTTGCTTTCATATCGGTGTAACATCTCCTGACTTGTTTTTCTCTCGCATTAACATCTCCAGCTTTGATTTCCTCTCTCAGGAATATATCCAGCCTTGCTATACACTATCTGGAACACATCTCGACTTCCTTTCCTATCACTGTAACATCTTCAGCCTTGCTTTCCTATTTCATTAACATCTCCAGCCTGACATTCCTATCTCTGTAACTCTCCAGAATAGCTTTCCTTATCTCTGTAACATCTCCTGACTTATTTCCTGTCACTGTAACATCACCAGCCTTACTTTCCTATCTCTTTTGCATCTCCAAATTTGCTTTCCTATCTCTGTAACATCTCCTGACCTGTTTCCCTCTCTCAGTAACATCTCCACCTTTGCTTTCCTGTCTTAGTAATATATCCAGCCTTGGTATTCACTCTCTGTAACACCTCTCGCCTTGCTTTTCTATATCTGTAACTTTCCCAGCCTTGCTTTTCTCTATCGGTAACATCTCCAGCATTGCTTTCCTATCACTGTAACATCTCCAGGCTTGCTTTCTTCTCCCTGTAATGTCTCCAGCCTTACTTTCCTATCCCTGCACAATCTCTGACCTTGCTTTCCTATCTCTGTATCATCTCCAGCTTTGCCTTCCTATCTCTGTAGCATCTCCAGCCTTGCCTTCCTATCTCTGCAGCATCTTCGGCCTTACTTTGCTTTTTCTGTAACACCTCCAGACTTGCTTTCCTCTCTGTAACACCTGCAAACTAGCTTTCCTATCTCTGTAACATTTCCGGCCTTGCTTTACTATCTCTGTACCATCTCCGGCCTTGCTTTCCATTATCTGAACCATCTCCAGACTTGCTTTCCTCTCTCTGTAACATCTGCAAACTTGCTTTACTATCTCTGTAACATCTCCAGCTTTGCTTTCCTCTCTCTGTAACATCTGCAAACTTGCTTTACTATCTCTGTATCACCTCTCGCCTTGCTTTCATATCTCGGTAACATCTCCGGTCTTGCTTTCCTATCTCTTTAACATCTCCAGCCTGGCATTCCTCTCTCTGTAACTCTCCAGACTTGCTTTCCTTATCTATGTAACATTTCCTGACTTATTTCCTATCTCTGTAACGTCTCCAGCCTTACCTTCCTGTCACTGTAACATCACCAGCATTGTTTTCCTATCTCTTTCGCATCTCCAGCCTTGCTTTCCTATCGCTGTAAAATCTCCAGACTTGCTTTCCTATCTCTGTAACATCTCGTGACTTGTTTCCCTCTATCAGTAACATCTCCACCTTTGCTTTCCTGTCTCAGTAATATATCCAGCCTTGCTATTCACACTCTTTAACCCCTCTCGCCTTGCTTTTCTATCTCTGTAACTTCCCCAGCCTTGCTTTTTTCTATGGGTAACATCTCCAGCATTGCTTTCCTCTCTCTGTAACATCTGCAAACTTGCTTTCCTATCTCTTTAACATCTCCAGCCTGGCATTCCTCTCTCTGTAACTCTCCACCCTTGCTTTCCTTATCTCTGTAACATCTCCCGCCTTGCTTTCCTATCTCTTTAACATCTCCAGCCTGGCATTCCTCTCTCTGTAACTCTCCAGACTTGTTTCCTTATCTATGTAACATCTCCTGACTTATTTCCTATCTCTGTAACGTCTCCAGCCTTACCTTCCTGTCACTGTAACATCACCAGCCTTGCTTTCCTATCTCTTTTGCATCTCCAGCCTTGCTTTACTCTCGCTGTAACCTCTCCAGACTTGCTTTGCTATCTCTGTAACATCTCGTGACTTGTTTCCCTCTCTCAGTAACATCTCCACCTTTGCTTTCCTGTCTCAGTAATATATCCAGCCTTGCTATTCACACTCTGTAACACCTCTCGCCTTGCTTTTCTATCTCTGTAACCTCCGCGGCCTTGCTTTTCTCTACCTGAAACATCTCCAGAATTGCTTTCCTATCACTGTAACACCTCCAGGCTTGCATTCTTCTCCCTGTAATGTCTCCAGCCTTACTTTCCTATCCCTGTACCATCTCTAACCTAGCTTTCCTATCTCTGTAACATCTCCAGACTTGCTTTCCTCTCTCTCTCTGTAACACGTGCAAACTAGCTTTACTATCTCTGTAACATCTCTGGTCTTGCTTTACTATCTCTGTAACATCTCCGGCCTTGCCTTCCACTATCTGAACCATCTCCAGCCTTGCTTTCCTCACTCTGTAACATCTCCAGCTTTGCTTTCCTCTCTCTGTAACATCTACAACCTTGCTTTCCTCCCTCTGTAACATCTCCAGCTTTGCTTTCCTCTCTCTGTAACATCTGCAAACTTGCTTTCCAATCTCTTTAACATCTCCAGCCTTGCATTCCTCTCTCTGTAACTCTCCAGCCTTGCTTTCCTTATCTCTGTAACATCTGCCGCCTTGCTTTCCTCTCTCTGTAACATCTACGGCCTTACTTGCCTCTCTCTGTAACATCTCTGGTCTTGCTTTCCACTCTCTATAACATCTCCAGCCTTGCTTTCATATCGGTGTAACATCTCCTGACTTGTTTTTCTCTCGCATTAACATCTCCAGCTTTGATTTCCTCTCTCAGTAATATATCCAGCCTTGCTATTCACTCTCTGTAACACCTCTCTCCTTACTTTCCTATCACTGTAACATCTTCAGCCTTGCTTTCCTATTTCATTAACATCTCCAGCCTGGCATTCCTATCTCAGTAACTCTCCAGACTTGCTTTCCTTATCTCTGTAACATCTCCTGACTTATTTCCTATCTCTGTAACGTCTCCAGCCTTACTTTCCTGTCACTGTAACATCACCAGCCTTGCATTCCTATCTCTTTTGCATCTCCAAATTTGCTTTCCTATCTCTGTAACATCTCCTGACCTGTTTCCGTCTCTCAGTAACATCTCCACCTTTGCTTTCCTGTCTTAGTAATATGTCCAGCCTTGGTATTCACTCACTGTAACACCTCTCGCCTTGCTTTTCTATCTCTGTAACTTCCCCAGCCTTGCCTTTCTCTATCGGTAACATCTCCAGCATTGCTTTCCTATCACTGTAACATCTCCAGGCTTGCTTTCTTCTCCCTGTAATGTCTCCAGCCTTACTTTCCTATCCGTGTACAATCTCTGACCTTGTTTTCCTATCTCTGTATCATCTCCAGCTTTGCCTTCCTATTTCTGTAGCATCTCCAGCCTTGCCTTCCTATCTCTGCAGCATCTTCGGCCTTGCTTTGCTTTCTCTGTAACATCTCCAGACTTGCTTTCCTCTCTGGAACACCTGCAAACTAGCTTTCCTATCACTGTAACATTTCTGGCCTTGCTTTACTATCTCTGTACCATCGCCGGCCTTGCTTTCCATTATCTGAACCATCTCCAGACTTGCTTTCCTCTCTCTGTAACATCTACAACCTTGCTTTCCTCTCTCTGTAACATCTGCAAACTTGCTTTACTATCTCTGTATTATCTCCAGCCTTGCTTTCATATCTCGGTAATATCTCCGGCTTTGCTTTCCTATCTCTTTAAGATCCCCAGCCTGGCATTCCTCTCTCTGTCACTCTCCAGACTTGCTTTCCTTATCTACGTAACATCTCCTGACTTATTTCCTATCTCTGTAACGTCTCCAGCCTTACTTTCCTGTCACTGAAACATCTCCAGCCTTGCTTTCCTATCTCTTTTGCATCTCCAGCCTTGCTTTCCTATCGCTGTAACCTCTCTAGACTTGCTTTCCTATCTCTGTAACATCTCGTGACTTGTTTCCCTCTCTCAGTAACATCTCGACCTTTGCTTTCCTGTCTCATTAATATATCCAGCCTTGCTATTCTCACTCTGTAACACCTCTCGCCTTGCGTTTCTATCTCTGTAGGCTCCCCGGCCTTGCTTTTCTCTCCCTGTAACATCTCCAGCATTGCTTTCCTATCACTGTAACACCTCAGGCTTGCTTTCTTCTCCCTGTAATGTATCCAGCCTTACTTTCCTATCCCTGTACAATCTCAATCCTTGCTTTCATATCTCTGTATCATCTCCAGCCTTGCCTTCCTATCTCTGTAGCATCTCCAGCCTTGTCTTCCTATCTCTGTAGCATCTTCGGCCTTGCTTTGCTTTCTCTGTAACATCTCCAGACTTGCTTTCCTCTCTCTGTAACACCTGCAACCAAGCCTTACTATCTCTGTAACATTTCCGGTCTTGCTTTACTATCTCTGTAACATCTCCGGCCTTGCCTTCCACTATCTGAACCATCTCCAGCCTTGCTTTCCTCTCTCTGTAACATCTCCAGCTTTGCTTTCCTCTCTCTGTAACATCTACAACCTTGCTTTCCTCTCTCTGTAACATCTCCAGCTTTGCTTTCCTCTCTCTGTAACATCTGCAAACTTGCTTTCCTATCTCTTTAACATCTCCAGCCTGGCATTCCTCTCTCTGTAACTCTCCAGCCTTGCTTTCCTTATCTCTGTAACATCTCCCGCCTTGCTTTCCTCTCTCTGTAACATCTCCAGCTTTGCGTTCCTCTCTCTGTAACATCTCTAGCCTTGCTTTCCACTCAGTGTACCATCTCCAGCCTTGCTTTCCTCTCTCTGTAACATCTCCAGCCTTGCTTTCCTCTCTCTGTAACATCTCCAGCTTTGCGTTCCTCTCTCTGTAACATCTCCAGCCTTGCTCTCCTCTCTGTGTAACATCTGCAAACTTGCTTTCCTATCTCTGTAACATCTCCAGTCTTGCTTTCCACTCTCGAAAACATCTCCAGCCTTGCTTTCATATCGGTGTAACATCTCCTGACTTGTTTTTCTCTCGCATTAACATCTCCAGCTTTGATTTCCTGTCTCAGTAATATATCCAGCCTTGCTATTCACTCTCTGTAACTACTCTCGCCTTACTTTCCTATCACTGTAACATCTTCAGCCTTGCTGTCCTATCTCATTAACATCTCCAGCCAGGCATTCCTATCTCTGTAACTCTCCAGACTTGCTTTCTTTATCTCTGTAACATCTCCTGACTTATTTCCTATCTCTGTAACGTCTCCAGCCTTACTTTCCTGTCACTGTAACATCACCAGCCTTGCTTTCCTATCTCTTTTGCATCTCCAAATTTGCTTTCCTATCTCTGTAACATCTCCTGACTTGTTTCCCTCTCTCAGTAACATCTCCAGCTTTGCTTTCCTGTCTCAGTAATATATCCAGCCTTGGTATTCACTCTCTGTAACACCTCTCGCCTTGCTTTTCTATATCTGTAACTTCCCCAGCCTTGCGTTTCTCTATCGGTAACATCTCCAGCATTGCTTTCCTCTCTCTGTAACATCTCCAGCTTTGCTTTCCTCTCTCTGTAACATCTGCAAACTTGCTTTCCTATCACTGTAACATCTCCAGGCTTGATGTCTTCTCCCTGTAATGTCTCCAGCCTTACTTTCCTATCTCTGTACAATCTCTAACCTTGCTTTCCTATCTCTGTATCATCTCCAGCCTTGCCTTCCTATCTCTGTAGCATCTCCAGCCTTGCCTTCCTATCTCTGCAGCATCTTCGGCCTTGCTTTGCTTTCTCTGTAACATCTCCAGACTTGCTGACCTCTCTGTAACACCTGCAAACTAGCTTTCCTATCTCTGTAACATTTCCGGCCTTGCTTTACTATCTCTGTAACTTCCCCAGCCTTGTTTTTTTCTATGGGTAACATCTCCAGCATTGCTTTCCTCTCTCTGTAACATCTGCAAACTTGCTTTCCTATCTCTTTAACATCTCCAGCCTGGCATTCCTCTCTCTGTAACTCTCCAGACTGGTTTCCTTATCTATGTAACATCTCCTGACTTATTTCCTATCTCTGTAACGTCTCCAGCCTTACCTTCCTGTCACTGTAACATCACCAGCCTTGCTTTCCTATCTCTTTTGCATCTCCAGCCTTGCTTTCCTCTCGCTGTAACCTCTCCAGACTTGCTGTCCTATCTCTGTAACATCTCGTGACTTGTTTCCCTCTCTCAGTAACATCTCCACCTTTGCTTTCCTGTCTCAGTAATATATCCAGCCTTGCTATTCACACTCTGTAACACCTCTTGCCTTGCTTTTCTATCTCTGTAACCTCCCCGGCCTTGCTTTTCTCTACCTGAAACATCTCCAGAATTGCTTTCCTATCACTGTAACACCTCCAGGCTTGCTTTCTTCTCCCTGTAATGTCTCCAGCCTTACTTTCCTATCCCTGTACCATCTCTAACCTTGCTTTCCTATCTCTGTATCATCTCCAGCCTTGCCTTCATATCTCTGTAACATCTCCAGACTTGCTTTCCTCTCTCTCTGTAACACCTGCAAACTAGCTTTACTATCTCTGTAACATTTCCGGCCTTGCCTTCCACTATCTGAACCATCTCCAGCCTTGCTTTCCTCTCTCTGTAACATCTCCAGCTTTGCTTTCCTCTCTCTGTAACATCTACAACCTTGCTTTCCTCCCTCTGTAACATCTCCAGCTTTGCTTTCGTCTCTCTGTACCATCTGCAAACTTGCTTTCCTATCTCTTTAACATCTCCAGCCTGGCATTCCTCTCTCTGTAACTCTCAAGCCTTGCTTTCCTTATCTCTGTAACATCTCCCGCCTTGCTTTCCTCTCTCTGTAACATCTACGGCCTTACTTGCCTCTCTCTGTAACATCTCTGGTCTTGCTTTCCACTCTCTATAACATCTCCAGCCTTGCTTTCATATCGGTGTAACATCTCCTGACTTGTTTTTCTTTCGCATTAACATCTCCAGCTTTG
Organism: Chiloscyllium plagiosum; assembly: GCF_037043375.1. Taxonomy (NCBI): domain Eukaryota; kingdom Metazoa; phylum Chordata; class Chondrichthyes; order Orectolobiformes; family Hemiscylliidae; genus Chiloscyllium; species Chiloscyllium plagiosum. The sequence continues at coordinate 27,761,274 of NW_028270188.1, read as the reverse complement.
ATTTCCTCTCTCAGTAATATATCCAGCCTTGCTATTCACTCTCTGTAACACCTCTCTCCTTACTTTCCTATCACTGTAACATCTTCAGCCTTGCTTTCCTATCTCATTAACATCTCCAGCCTGGCATTCCTATCTCTGTAACTCTCCAGACTTGCTTTCCTTATCTCTGTAACATCTCCTGACTTATTTTCTATCTCTGTAACGTCTCCAGCCTTACTTTCCTGTCACTGTAACATCACCAGCCTTGCTTTCCTATCTCTTTTGCATCTCCAGCTTTGCTTTTCTATCGCTGTAACCTCTCCAGACTTGCTTTCCTATCTCTGTAACATCTCGTGACTTGTTTCCCTCTCTCAGTAACATCTACACCTTTGCTTTCCTGTCTCAGTAATATATCCAGCCTTGCTATTCACACTCTGTAACACCTCTCGCCTTGCTTTTCTATCTCTGTAACCTCCCCAGCCTTGCTTTTCTCTATCTGTACCATCTCTAACTTTGCTTTCCTATCTCGGTATCATCTCCAGCCTTTCCTTCATATCTCTGTTGCATCTCCAGCCTTGCCTTCCCATCTCTGTCGCATCATCGGCCTTGCTTTGCTTTCTCTGTAACATCTCCAGACTTGCTTTCCTCTCTCTGTAACATCTGCAAACTAGCTTTACTATCTCTGTAACATTTACGGTCTTGCTTTACTATCTCTGTAACATCTCCGGCCTTGCCTTCCACTATCTGAACCATCTCCAGCCTTGCTTTCCTCTCTCTGTAACATCTCCAGCTTTGCTTTCCTCTCTCTGTAACATCTGCAAACTTGCTTTCCTATCTCTTTAACATCTCCAGCCCGGCATTCCTCTCTCTGTAACTCTCCAGCCTTGCTTTCCTTATCTCTGTAACATCTCCTGACTTATTTCCTATCTCTGTAACTTCCCCAGCCTTGCTTTGCTATCTCTGCAACATTACCTGAATGCTATCCTGTCACTGTAACATCACCAGCCTTGCTTTCCACTCTGTGTAACATCTCCAGCCTTGCTTTCCCCTCTCTGTAACATCTCTAGCCTGGCATACCTACCTCTGTAACCTCTCCAGACTTGATTTCCTATCGCTGTAACATCTCCTGACTTGCTTTCCTCTCTCTTTAACATCTCCAGCCTTGCTTTCCTATCTATGTAACATCGGAGGAGAAATTGAGCACAGCAGATGCTGGAGATCAGAGCTGAAAAATGTGTTGCTGGAAAGGCGCAGCAGATCAGGCAGCATCCAAGGAGCAGGAGAACCGACGTTTCTGGCATACGCCCTTCTTCAGGAATGAGGAGGGTTTTGCCAAGCAGGCTAAGATAAAAGGTAGGGAGGAGGGACACGGGGATGGGGCGTTGGGAATGTGATAGGTTGAAGGAGGTTAAGGTGAGGGTGATAGGCCGGAGAGGGGGTGGGGGTGGAGATGTCGGGAAGAATATTGCAGGTCAACATGGCGGTGCTGAGTCCGAGGGTTGGGACTGAGATAAGGTGGGGGAGGGGAAATAAGGATGCTGGAGAAATCTGCATTCATCTCTTGTAGTTGGAGTGTTCCTTGGCGGAAGATGACGCGCTCTTCCTCCAGGCGTCGTGTTGCCATGGTCTGGTGATGGATCAGACCAAGTACCTGCATGTCCTTGGCGGATTGGGAGTGGGAGTTAAAGTGTTCAGCCACGGGGTGGTTGGGTTGGTTGGTGCGGGTGTCCCAGATGTGGTCTCTGAAATGATCCACAAGTAAGCGACCTGTCTCCCCAATGTATACGAGGCCATATCGGGTGCAGCGGATGCAGTAACTGATGCGTGTGGAGATGCAGGGGAATTTGTGACGGATATGGAAGGATCCCTTGGGGCCTTGAAGGAAAGTGAGGGGGGAGGTGTGGACGCAAGTTTTGCATTTCTTGCGGTTGCAGGGGTAGGTGCTGGGAGTAGAGGTTGGGTTGATGGGAGATGTGGACCTGACGAGGGAGTCACGCAGGGAGTGGTCTTTCCGGAATGCTGATAGGGGAGGGGAGAGAAATATATCCTTGGTGCTGGGGTCTGTTTGGAGGTGGCGGAAATGACGACCGATGATCCGATGTATGTGGTGTTTGGTGGGCTGGTAGGAGAGGACCAGTGGGGTTCTGTGCTGGTGGTGATTGGAGGGGCAGGGCTCAATGGCCGAGGAGCGCGAAGTGGAGGAGATGCGGTGGAGGGCATCGCCAACCTCGTCTGAGGGGAAATTGTGGTCTTTGCAGAAGGAGACCATCTGGGTTGCTCAGTATTGGAACTGGTCCTCTTGGGAGCAGATGCGGGGAGGCGAAGGAATTGGGAATATAGGATGGCGTTTTTTACAGGGGGCAGGGTGGGAGGAGGTGCAATCTTGGTCGCTGTGGGAGTCGGTCGGTTTATAGTAAATGTCTGTGTTGATTCGGTCGCCCAAGATAGAAATGGAGAGGTCTTTTTAACATCTCCAACCTTGCTTTCCACTCTCTGCAACATCTCCAGACTTGCTTTCCTATCTCATTAATATCGCCAGCCTTGCTTTCCTCTCTCTATAACATCTCCAGCCTAGTTTTCCTATCACATTAACATCTCCCACCTTGCTTTCCTATCTCTGTAACCTCTCCAGACTTGCTTTCCTATCTGTCTAACATTACCACAATGCTTTCCTATCTCCAGCCTTACATTCTTGTCTCAGTAATATCTCCAGCCTTGCCTTTCTATCTCTGCACCGTCTCCAGACTTGCGTTCCCCTCTCTGTAACATCTCCAGCCTTGCTTTCCTCTCTGTGTAACATCTCCAGCCTTGCTTTCCTCTCTGTGTAACATCTCCAGCCTTGCTTTCCTATCTCTGTAACATCTCCAGCCTTGCTTTCCTATCTCTGTAACATCTCCAGCCTTACTTTCCTATCTCTGTAACATCTCCAGCCTTGCTTTCCTATCTCTGTAACATTACCAGACTTGCATTCCCCTCTCTGTAACATCTCCAGCCTTGCTTTCCTCTCTCTGTAAGATCTCTGGCCTGGCTTTTCTATCTCTGTGACATCTCCAGACTTGCATTCACCTCTCTGTAACATCTCCAGCCTTTCTATGAAGTTCTCAGTATCTCGGATGATTGGGAGTGCATCCAGCTCCAACTCCTGAACGCGGTCTCCCAGAAGCTGCAGCTGGGTGCACTTCCCACACACGTGTACTCATCAAAAAATTGAAATCTCCCTTAACTCCCACATCCTGCAGGAAGAACATGCGACTGCCCTAACTGCCATCTCGACTGCTGTAAGACTAGAGTTAAAAGGAGTTTACCTGAACTTATCAGCACCGTTTGTTAAGCTGCTGCTCACTGAAACCGCTCAAATCAAAGCACGACGACCTACTCTGCTCCTGACAGCATATTTATGGACCGCTCCACATTTAGTTTTGGCGAGGGAAGAAGGGAGTCACTACAGTGATGTAGTGATTGGGTCTTAAGCACTCCTTCACACCACATACACATACCTTTTCGTCAGTGCAGGTCACTGCTTGACCTTGGAAGGTGCCTTACTGAGGTCTTCCTTCTGGTCGTGGTGACTGCGTTGAAGCAAATACTCCCCCTGACATCCAATCCGCGTTGTCGCAGTCCTCTGGCATTTTCTGCCTAATAGTACTGCATTTATGAATACCTTGAATCTCTTCATTGCATTCCAAACTGTGTCTCACTCCCCAGGGAGAGAGGTTGAAATTCCACTGAATACAGGCTATTGGATAAAAAGCTGACCATTGGTCATATGAGTGGCAGTATGGTGATCTGCTCACTGATTCTGCTTTTCCTTTTAGTTAGCGTATATTTATTCTGATAACCCTCCATTCCACTTTCCTGCATTTTCGCCCTAACACTTGTTTAAAAATCTGTCCATCTCAGCCTTGAAGATATTTAGTGATCCAGCCTCAACAGCCTTCACAATTTTCTACAGTGGTTTTGCTCCCACTGATGTGGGACTTGGTGATCTTTAAACCCATGGCTTTTTTATAACACTGTGTGAAAATTGAACATACGGTAAATGCTGTCCTATTCGATCACACCACCTCTGTGACCAGATGCAAAATCAAAAACGCAAAGTTTAGGAGCCTGCAATCTCTTCCCTCATCTTCCACATCAGGCTCAGGTACAGTTCATCCGGATCTAGGGATTTGCCCGCTTTTTATCCTGCATAAACTTCCAATTCTTCCTCAGCTTGTGTGTCATTTTGCTCAAAGCACTCTATTAGAGACTGACAGTGAATCCAGGAACTGCTTCTCCAAAGTGAAGACAGATATGTAATCCGTGTTTAAAATATTCTATGGCTCTGTGCACAGGCTGCTTCCTCGGGCCTGAAGACTCTCTATTGTTTCTCTTCTTAACTTCTTGCCCTTAATAAACCGATAAAATGTCTTTGGATTATTGAAACTATTGCCTGCAAATGCTTTTGTTAACCCCATTTTTGTTCTTCTACTAATTTTCTCGGGTTTAGCCCTACACGTTCACTGCTCTTCTGGCACCCATTTTGGTATCTGCTACATATTGATATAAGAAGTTCTCTGGAATAAATGTCTAGGCATGTTTCCCCTCTTAAAAAAAAACATTCACTGCCCTAATGAATGTTTGGAATTGAAATGCCTCAATACAATGATCCTATTATTGGATTTACACAACTCAATGAATTGGTTACATGTGTGCTCCTGTACACACGTGGTAGGGGAGCAGTATATCTCTGTAACAGCCCCGAGGGCTGAATTGAGGAACAACGCATGACGTAGGGGCAGCAGTTGACCATTTGGCTGTACCATTCAGAATGCTCATGTCTGATCTGAATGTGTCTGTCTATCCATCTCCTGTCTGTTCCCAAGAAACATTGACTGAATTGTCCAGCAAAGATCTGTCAAGCTCAGACTTATGCACTTAATGTTAAGGTCATCGGGTGTGTTGCTGAATAAAGAGACCTTGGAGTGCAGGTTCATAGCTCTTTGAAAGTGGAGTCGCAGGTAGATAGGATAGTGAAGAAGGCGTTTGGCATGCTTTCCTTTATTGTTTAGACTATTGATACTGGAATAGGGAGGTAATGTTGCTGCTGGACAGGACATTGGTAAGGCAACTGTTGGAATATTGCGTGCAATTCTAGTCTCCTACCTATTGGAAAGAAGTTGTGAAGCTTGAAAGGGTTCAGAAAAGATTTACAAGGATGTTGCCAGAGTTGGAGGATTTGAGATATATAGAGGCTGAACAGGCTGTGGCTGTTTTCCCTGGAGCGTCGGAAGCTGAGGGGTGACTTTATGTAGGTTTACAAAATTATGAGGGGCATGCATAGGATAAATAGACAAATTCTTTTCCCTGGGGTCAGGGAGTCCAGAACTAGAAGGCAGAGGTTTAGGGTGAGAGGGGAAAGATATAAAAGAGACCTAAGGGGCAACGTTTTCACGCAGACCGTGGTACTTATATGAACTGAGCTGCCAGAGGATGTGGTGGAGGCTGGTACAACTGCAACATTTAAGAGGCATTTGGATGGATATATAAATAGTTACGGTTTGGAGGGATATGGGCTGCATGCTGACAGGTGGGACTAGATTGAGTTGGGATATCTGATCGGCATGGACGGGTCGGACCGAAAGGCCTGCTTCCATGCTGAATATCACTGTGACTATGACTCTATAAAAAATTCTTCACTGCTCACTGAGGATGAGGACACCACAGGTAGCACAACACTAAAGTGAAAGGGACGTCCTTATTTCTTTGTGAGACCTGTTATTTTAAAACTGAACATCAAATCACCACCTATTTTCAGAAATAAGGAAAGAGTAATTAGGAATAAACATAAACCATTGCAGACTCCAAACCTGTCCCACATTGCCACTGACCCTTTCGAATTGAATATGTATCAAACACAGCCTCTGTTGCTGTCTCAGGAAGAGAGTACCTGATCGCATAACACCATATGAGCATGAAAAATGTAGCAGAGTCTGATATGCCATTCAATCATATCTTATATGTCCCTCAACGTCATTCTCCTGCATTCCTCCGACAATCCTTGATCGCCTTATAAATCAAAAACTTGTCTATTTGTGTCTTAATGACACTCGTGTCTGCGTGTGTGTGATTGTGTATGTGTGTCTCCATCTGCTTGTCATTTGTGTCTTTATGCGTCTACGTGTGTCTTTCTGTGTATCAGCCTGTGTGTTGTATCTGTGTTTGTGTCTATTTGTGTGTGACTCTATATGTCTGTATGCGTTTCTACGTGTGAGTTTGCCTATCCCCTTGTATGTATTGTGTTTGTTCGTATGTTGGGGTGTTTACCAATAATTCTGTGTATTTCAGTGTCTGCATCTATATTTTTGGGGGAAGTGAAAGGACTGTCGTTGGAACTACCAATGGATTTAAAGTGAGAATTGTCTTTCACTGAGCATTGCTCCTTAATCGGTAAGTGGGATATGGATGTTTCAGGAACTCCATGCGAGTTATCCCAGTCCACTCCATCTTGTACGAGAGTCCTCCCCATATGGCGGTGTTAGGCGGGTGAGGGAATGGATATTGGGAACTCTTGATTCTTCACTGAGGGGCATGGATAGGATAAATAGACAAAGTCTTTTCCCTGATTTGGCCTTTTATGTCCTATTCCAGGCTGTTTCTCTTGGAATGGGAGAAAGGGAGGGAGGGAGTGAGGGCAGGGGTGGGTGGCCCTGCAGTTAGTGCTGGTGTTGGTGGGGCTGGGGCTAGTTGTGAGGTGTCCGGAATGAGTCAGTCGATAGTGTTATTAGTGTGGGGTGTATTGCGTAGGTGACAGAGAAAGTGTGGGAAGGAAGTTGCTGAATTCAATAGTGAGAGTGGTACTGCCTGAGCCTTATTTGGAAATAGAGCATGAGGATTGTCTGGGGGTAGGTGCTATAACAGATACACAGTGAGTGTGAGGGAGCAGAGAGAATATGGTGACCTTTATCCTGACAGAGTGGGTAGGTTATTGATGCTTGTCCTGTATTTCTTCAGATCATCTCAGTGTCGAGGTGAGCCTCCCTGAATGTTTTGTCCAAGTCTCTCATTAATAATGACACAGAGCTGACCCTCAGATTCCACAGAATCAGTTTAGCTAGAGCTTAAAAATAGCAAGGAGATGCAAATATTGGTGTGTTATATATCGAAACCAAAACGGTTGCAGGAAATCTGAGCATCATATGCTCTGGAAATTAGATATGCAAGTATCATGGATACTGCAGTTTTGTTGGTTCGTCTCAAGTTTCGTCTAAACTGCATTAACTAAGTGACTGCTCCCGCTGTGAAAGGTAAATTCGATAAGTGCATATGAGGTGGGTTTCAGAGTATGTTGTGAAGCAAACTAGAGAGCAGGTTATTTTGGATTTGGTGTTGTGTGGCCAGAAGGATGAATTAATAACCTTGCTCTGAAACAGCTTTTAAGGAATAGTGACATTAATAAGGTGCATTTTACACGGTGTCTGCATATAAAATAGAATGCTTGAGTATTCTGTCAAACATCATGGTAGCCTGGAGGGTCAAGTTCACTCCAGTGAATTGGGAAAGTACAATATAACATTCAGTAGTACACAAGCAATGGTTGTTAGAGTCATAGAGTCCGACAGCACTGAGACAGGCCCTTCGGCCCAAACTGGTCCATTCCGACCAAAATGTCCATCCACCCTAACCCCATTGCCCTGTATTTTTCTAATCCTTTCCGGTCCGTGTATTTGTCCAAATGCCTTTTAAATGTTGCAAATGTTCCCGCCTCAACCTCTTCCGCTGGCACATCATTCCATATGCGCATCACCCCTGTGTGAAAAGCAGTTGATCCTCAGGTTCCCTTTTATTGTTTCCCCTCTGACCTTAAATTGATGTCGTCTTGTCCGTGATTGCCTAACCCTGGGAGAAAAAAAAAAACAGAGTGCATTCACTCTGTCCATCCCTCCCATGATCTTATACACTTCTATCAGATTCCCCCTCAGCCTCATACATCTAAAGTAAAAAGTCCTCGGTTGTCCAACCTCTCCCAATAACTCAGACCATTGAGTCATTTGCAACATTCTTGTAAATTTCTTCTGCACTCTTTCCAGTTTAATATCATCCTTCCCATTGCAAAGTGAACACAACTGAACATAACGCTCCCAGTGTGGTCTCACCAGCATCCTGTATAATTGCAATGTAACTCCCTAATTTACATACTTAGTGATATACACTGGTTGAGGCCAGTGTGCCAAAAGCTTTCTTCACTGCCCTGTCTACCTTTGAATCATCTTTCAGAGAACCATGCACCTGAATTCCAAGGTCCCTCTGTTCCACTGTACTCCTTAGGACCCAACCATTCACCATGAAATTCCAACCTTGATTTGACTTTCTAAAATGCAAGAACTCACACTGATCTATATTAAAATCCATTTGCCATTTCTCAGCCACTTCTACAGCTGATCAAGATACTGCTGTATTTTCTGAAATTTCACTCTCCATGATGCTGCTTATTTTTGTGTCATCTTCAAACTTACAAATCATGCCTATACATTCTCATCTAAATCATAGATATATGTAATATGTAGTGGTCGCAGCAGCAACCCGTGAGGCATTCCACTAGTCACAGGCCTCCAGTCTGACAAGCATCCTTCCACAATAACCCTCTGCTTCCTACCATCAAGACAATTTTGAATCTAATTTGGCATCTCCTCCTAAATGTCATGCACTCTAACCCTCCAGAGTCGCATACCATGTGGAACCCCTTATTGAAGGCCTTACTGGAACTCATATAGACGACGTATACCACCCTGCCCTCCTCAATGTTGCTAGTCACATCATCAAAGAATTCGAACAAATTTGTGAGCCATGATCTCCCATGCACAAAGCCATGCTGAGTTTGATGATGGGCTTTTGCCTGAAACATTGATTTTCCTGTTCCTCGAATGCTGCTTGACCTGCTGTGCTTTTCCAGCTTTTCCGAGTCACACCCTGTATTTCCAAATGCATGTATATCTTATCTCTCAGAACCTTTTCCATTAAGATACCTAAACAGATTTTAGGTTTACAGGTCTATAGTTCTCAGGTTTTTCGTTGTAACCCTTCTTGAGTAGAGGGCACAGGTTTTGCTACCTTCCAGTCCTCTGGGACCTCACCCGTTGATCAGCGATGATGCAAAACTATCAGCCAGGGCTCCCGCAATTACTTCCCTTTCCTCCTGCAATGTTCCTGAATATATCTGGTCAGACCAGGAGATTCATACAAATACAAAGTCTGAAAAATACGTCTATTTCTTTCAGGTACAAATACTAAAGAAAGGAAAAGTGACACATTGATGTTTAACATAACAAATTCGAAAATGTATTAATCATAGGAAGTGGCTTCAGAAGAATTTCAGTCATTGTGGAAACCTGAGAATTTTCAGAAATTCACGATCCAGAAACGAGGGCCTTGAAATTGATCAGGAAATCAGAAAGAGAACATGAATGCTAACAAAAGGAACAAAAACACTGCATAAATCTGTATTTCAAAGGAAACAAAATAAAAGCAAGGTCAAATATGGAAATTTGTAATCAGGAGAGGAGAGTTTATTGTGAAGAGTAGGGAAATCGTCAAGAAAATAATCAGTTACTATGCATCCGTCTTCATGGAGGAAGATCCACAAATCACCCAGTAATACCCAGTGATATTGTGGGGCTTGTGCAACTAAAGACGTAAAGTCAATTAAAATCAGTAACAAGTTAATATTTGAAAGTGTAACTTGATTGAGCATTGCTAAGTCTGACAAGCCTGATGTACTTCATATTAAAATGTCAGACATAAATCAGCAACAGAAGTATCAATTGCACTGTCGATGACTGTGTTGCATTTTCCTGTGTTTTCTGCAGAGGCCGGAATCCACTGCGGATAAATGGAAGTTAGTAAACGTGGTCCAAGCACTATAGATTAACGGAAAGGATCCAAGCATCTATAAAGGGAAGAAGACATAGTTTGGAGAACTGCCGACCAATTAACTTGACATCTGCAGGGAAACTATTGGAATCTATTATACTGGATATTTAGAAATTAACAGCAACTCTGGAGAGAATCTGTATGTATTTCTGACAGATGTCTAACTAAATGTGCTATTGGTTGTCAGACCCCATCTACCACCATCTGAGAAAAGCAGCAGGAAGTGACTTCACCACAGGGAATAACATCACCACAGGAAATGACATCAACAACCCAAAGAAACCTCAACATACAAATAGAAAACAGGAATTTTCAGCATTGCTTCGCATGAGGTCCACTGAAGATGTTACCGAGTAAGGTAATGAAACGTCTGGAAATGAACATTCCAAACCTGCATCCATTGTATACAGTGTTGGTGACCCAATCTGAGAAAGAATATACTGACCACAAAAAAGTGCAATGGACGTTCTCCAGATTAATGCCACAGATGGCGAGGTTGCTTGATGAGGAAACTCAACCTATGTTCTCCAGAGTTTCAAAGAATGAGAGGAGGGTCACAGTGAAATTTAGAAAATTCACAAAACATATGACAATTTGGAAATAAACAGAACGCTTCCCTGGCTGTCTAGTCCAGATTCAAGGCAAATAAATGCAAGATAAGGGATTGGCCACTTAAGTCCGTAATAATGAGGAAATTCAACACTTGGTGAGAACTGCATAAAACAGGAGCATAGAAACCTGCTGGCAGGGTAAGATTAGGGAGAATCCCCAGATATTCTGCAAGTGTGTCAAGCAGGAAAGAATAACAAGGGCACAGGTAGGAGTCATTAGTGACTTGCCAAGTTGCATCCAAATCAACTTAGTGTAAGGAGACAGAGGGTAGTGGTTGAAGGCTCTTAGTGTGACTGGAGACCGGTGTCCAATGGTATAACACAGGGATCAGTGCTGTGTCCCTTATTATTTTTATTCGTAGGTGCTGGTGTTGGACTGGGGTGCACAAACCTAAAAATCACATAACATCAGGTTATAGTCCAGCAGGTTTATTCAGAGGCACGTGTTTTCAAAGTGCATAACACCTGATGAAGAAGCAGCCCTTCGAAGCTAGTGCCTCCGAATAAACCTGTTGGACTATAACCAGGTGTTGTGTGAACTATAACCTTCTTATTTGTGGTACTCATAAATGATGCAGCTTTGAATACAGACGGGGTTGGCGGGAGTATGACAACTAAGTTTGTATTTGATACAAAGATTGGCCGGCTGGTTGGCAGTGCGGAGGAAGGCCTTATGTTACAGAAAGATACAGATGGAATGGACAGATCAATAGCAGATGGAATGTAACCCTGATAAATATGAAATGATACACTTTAGAAGAAGGAACCAGACAGGGGAGTACTCAATGAATGGCAGCACAGGAGGATGCTTAGAGGGTGCTTCTCCACACATCCCTGAATGTGACTAAACAGGTTAATACACAATTTGAGAAAGCATCGGGGACGTAAACATAAATTTTATTCACCAGGACATAGATTATAAGAGCTGTGCGGAACTTTGGTTTGGCCAAGATGGAATACTGTATGTAGTTCTGGGAACCACATTACGGGAAGGATCTGATTGTAGTGGAGGGGGCTCAGAGGAGATTCACCAGGATGTTCCCAGGGATAGAGCAAATCAACTACGGAGTGAGGCTGGATCAGCACGGGTTGTTTAGTTTGGAGCAGAGAAGGCTGAGTGGGCCGTGATTTGGAAGATAGTATTCCGAGGGACATGGATAGACAGCAGCTGTTCTTTTCAGTCAAAGGACCAAGAACAATGCAGCAAATTTTAAAGTGATGTGTTTGAGATTTGGAGGGGAATTGAGGTTTGTTTTTCACCCAGAGGGTGTTGGGGTCAGGAATGCCCTTCCTGAGAGAGGAGTTGTAATGGTAACTTCACAACCATAAGAAAATAGACGGCTGTGCAGTTGAACTGCCATAAGATTCACGGCTACAGGTCTTGTGTCGGAAAATCGTGCTAATGTAGACCGTGCGATATTTCTGATAGTACAAAGTCTGTGCTTCTGTGTGTGTATGGCTGTGGAAGGTCAATTATTGAGTAGCTTAAGATCGTAATTGATGGGCTTCTGAAGAGTATATGAACAAGGGTTTTAAGATTGAACTTGTAATATCTTCTGAAAATATGTCAATGGCAAAATTAAGTGGAAAAAGGTTCAGCTTTCTTACAGTCTGATAACAGAGAATTGAGGACAGGGAAAAGGCAGATACTTCAGTTATGGAGCAAATACTTCAGTTATGTCTTCACAGAAGAAAACAAAACAAAAAAGAAAACTTCCCAACAATACTAGCGAACATTAGTCTGTTGAGAAAAAGAGAATAGAATGAAATTAGCAACCAAGCAGTTTTAGAGGAAGTCTTGTAACTGAAAGTAATGAGCACAGACAAGGTCAACAGATATTTATCAAATGGGAATCATAGTTGAGAAAGGGACTTTTAGCATACTTATGGAGAAGCAATCAATACAATACGATTCGATTTTCAGGAAGATTTTTGATAAAGTCCCAAGCCTATTATGCAAATTAAAATCATATGGGACTGGGACTAATATGGCTTTAGAATGGGAGAGCTGGCAGGAAGCAGTGAGTAGGAATAAACAAGTTTTGTTTCGAGTGGAACCCTTGGCGGATATAGCAGGACTGGGGCTTGGGCCCAGCTATTCCAAATACACATCATATATTTGGTTGAGGAGATCAAATACAATATTTCCAAGTCTGCTGATGGCACTAAACAATATCGGATTGTGAGTGGGTGAGCAGGATGTCAAAAACACTGCAAGGTGATTGAGACAAATGGAGTGTCTGGACAAATACGTGACAGATGAAGAGCAATGGGGGGAGCGGGGGATATCTGATGCTGTGACCTTTGATGGGAATAACAGAACGGGAGCCTATCATTTGAAAAGGGATTTTTTTGAAAAACGATGATCTATAAAGGAACTTAAGCTGCATTCTTGTTTCCTTCTGTGCAGCCCTCCAAGGTCAGTGCAGGGCAGTGAGATCTGAAAGCAGAAGTCAATACTGGGAATTGAATTGGCACGCTGACCAGTATAGACAGACCCAACAAGTGGGAAGCTGTAACATTGAAAAGGATCTGGATCTCCCTGTACACCAGTCACTGAAAGCAATATTGCAGGAACAGAAAGCTGATAGGCAGATAAATCGTGTATTCACCTTCATTTCAGGGGTATTTGAATACAGGAATAATGGTGTATTATTGTAGCTGGACAGGGCCTTGGTGAGATCTCATTTCGAACATTGTGCAGTATTGTGTGCAGTTTTGGTCTCCTTGTCTTATAAAGGACAAACCTGACATTGAGGGAGAGCAGCGAAGAATGACCAGACTGATCTCTGGAATGGCAGGCTTGTTGTGGGAGAAGAGTCTGGTGCAGCTGGGCCTGTATTCCAAGGGGTTTAGGAAAATGAGTGGAGATCTCTATGAAATACAGAAAATTCTGTCAGGACGAGTCAGATTGGAAGCAGGGGTGATAATTTCCCTCGGTGGGACATCAAATACAAGGGACTACAATATTAGATACAGACAGGCCACTCTGCATTGAGATGAGAATAAATGTCTTTACTCAGAGACTGGTGAACCTGGGGAAAAGTCTCCCAGGTCAGGCTGTGTAAACCAAGGCACTGAATATAAATAAGGATTTCTATACAGTAAAGGGATATGGAGCGAGCAAGGGTATGGTATGAAGATAGAGGATCTGATATCTTTACAGGTTATTCTCCAATATCACGGTAGCTGTATATCTGTGCAATACTATGTTACAGAAAATCGTGCAATATTAATAATGGGGTCAAGGGGAAAAACAGGTAAGGAGCGAACCTCAAAATATCAGTAAAAATCAAAAATTAAACTTAGACTAACACACACACTAACACAGTCTAAGTAAACCTTTAAATCATATATTTTAATGTAATAGTGCTCTGAATGTAACACTTTCACACTACAGTCACTGACTACAGCCCTGTACCTTTCACCAAGCTCTTCAGCAGAAGGCATTCAGGGCTGACCGACCACGTGATGCTGATGCGGTATCCAGTTCTCCCCAAGATTATCCTCCGGTTTTAAATAAAGTTCTTTCTAAATATAGACTAATATTCCCAGTTTCAGGCTCAGTTTCAAGATTTGCAGAGCGATTACATTCCTGTTTTAGCTGAACACATTGATTGTGCATTTTGCTGACAGAGGATCCTGAGGCTGGGTTTTGTTGTTCAGCTGGTGCCTGGCAAGGAATCGCGTCACAGTGAACGGGAGTTCACTTTATAGAAAAAGGTGCGCAATTCACGAATCGCATTGCAGCGAAATCGTATTTAATAAACACGGGCTATCAGAGAACTGCCTGTATATTGAATCGAGGAGCAAAATTGATGGACCAAGGGGACGACAGCAGTTCTTATTTTATATTTCACAGTGTTTAAACATATTGCGGGATATGAACACTGTGTCGGGAAAACTGCATTGAGGAGATTTTCTCCATGAACAAGAATGGGGGAGGCTCAATGTGTCGAATGGCCTACTCCTTTCCCGATGTTTCTGTGCAGTCTGTGGGAAAGCTCTATAAATGTTGTCACAAGCTCTCAGAGGTGAGGTCTCTGCAGGGTCAACAGGTCTGTGTTTCCCGTTCCCTTTTCCGGTACCGATGCTGGGGCTGGGTATTCTGTCCGGTTTTATCCTTTCAGACCTCAGAGCAGTTTGATACAATAGAGTGTCTTGATTGACCGTTTCAGAGACCATTGAAGAGTTGATCACATGTCTGTGTGTCTGGAGTCACTCGTAGGCCAGACCAGGAAAACATGGGAGATTCACTTCCTGAAAGTACATTGGGGTAGGAGATCGAAGTTTAAAATCAACACTGGTGGAAGGTCACTCTTACTGACACCAGATCCTAGATGTTGATATTGTATTAATTGTTTATAACTTCCACCAGCTGCAAGAGCATTATCCTGTATTGGATTAGTAATCCAGTGACATTTCCACAACAGCACCATCTCCACATAGGAACCTATCCGAAACCACACTGTGCAGGTTATTTCTGTACTGCTTGACAGCCCTGTCAAAAAGACCTCCCACCAATTTGATATCGTGAAGGGACAGAGGGAGTGTTAAATTGTCAGAATGCAATTATTCATCCATTAGGGGACGGGGTATAGTTGAGTACTTTTCCACATTGCCAGGGAGTTGTCACAGTTGGAGCTGGAATGAAGCAGCTTCCCCAGGGACACAGTTTATGTGCAGCACACGTCTTCAGTCCTATTGCAGGAATGGTGTCACGGCCCATTGTCTTTGTCGTATCTGCTGGGTTCAGCTGTTTCTTCATGTCACATGGAGCGAATAGAATTGGTTGAACACTGCCATCTGTGATTCTGTGGGCATCATGACGAGGGTGAGGTGGATCATCTATTCAACACCTCTGGCTGAGGATGGTGCAGATACTCCATCCTTCTCTTTTTCACTGATGTGCAGGGCTGTTCCTTTACTTAAGATGGGGATATTTCTGGAGTCCTCTCCTCCTGTAAGTTGTTTACAAGTACACTGACATTTATGTCTGGACGTGGCAGCACTGCAGAGCTTAGGTCTGATCTGTTGGTCTTGGGATCATTTTGCCCTCTCGATCAGATGTTAGTTCTGCTGTTTGCAATGAAAACACGCAAGTGCGGTAGCTTTAATAGTTTGTCATCAGCTTTAGGTACGCATGGTTCTGACCTTGGCATGTTCACCCACACTCGTCATTGAACCATCACTCGGCTTGATGGTACTTATAGACTGATGGAATATCCTGGGGAAATTGTTACAGATTATGTTTGAATATAATCCTACTTCTGTTGCTGCTATTGTCTACAGCATCACATGAATGCCCAGGTTGAGCTGCAATATCTTCAATTCAATTCTGCTGACTGTCGCCCAGTTCACATCTGGGCCCATTCACCCATCAGCCGTGAACTCAGTGACCTCACCTGGTGTCTGATGCAGGAATACTTCCATTTTCCTACTCTCATTCTGCTGAGGGTCTCTCCTTGGTGTCATGCTTCTAATTTGTTACATTACTCAAACCCTTTAACATATTCATCTGAATCTTTTCCTTTCTCGTAATGCCATCTTCAGCGTTTGAATTGAATGCGTTTCCCTTTCGTTTTCTCCCTGACCATGATTAAGAGCTCTGTGGTGTCAGTGATGCCTTTTGCAGTTTCAGAGCCAATGAATGTGTGAACATTGCGGTATCGTTCAGTTCCCAGTGTAGGGCGCTCCGTGTTGGGCAGGGCGTTTGAGCAGCTTTCACACACGTCATTGGAACTTGTTCAAAAACAGAAATTGCTGAAGAAACAAAGGAGGTCTGGCAGCATCTTCTGTAGTGAATGCGGAGTTCATTCTTCGGGTCCAGTGACCCTTTTACGAAGCTCTCAGTTTCTCCAGCATTTTTTTGTGTTTTTAGTTCCAGTATCCTTCGCTATTTCTTGAATTGAAAATTTGTGCTGTGCCTATTCGTTTCTGGAGAAACTCAGCAGGTCTGGCAGAATATGCAGAGACAGAGAAGCAGAGTGAGCGTTACAAGTCCAGTGTGACTTGTTCAGAACTGAAAAGGGTTGGAAACTGAGGAGATGGGGGATGGTTGACTTGGAAAAATGGGCGTTGCAAAAGATAAACGGGCTATTAGCAGAGGTGAACTGGAAGATGATGCAAAATGGGTTTAAATTAAGGTGTGAATGGGGGAAAGGGGTTCTCTCTAACTGAGTGTAAGATAAAGAAGACACAACCACACAAGGTCATAGGGAGAACAGGAGGGAGAATGTTGACCAGGTAGTATTAAATAGATCTCGATATACATATTCACAGTATACATCATCACTGCGTTCACACTAAGGAATTCAGGTGCTTGACCACTTATTGGCACTAGTACGAGTTTCATGCTGCCTTAGTTTTGTTACATACAGCAAAACTAACAGTATGAAGTTTGGGCTGTTTTCTTTACTTGTCATTTTTAATATTCTTTTAAATTTGCAGTGCTTATCATTAAACGTTTGATCTCCTATCAAAAGCAGTATACGAGGTTGAGGGGTGGTATACTGGAAGTTTATAATATCATGGGAGGCATGGAGAGGGTGAATAGCCAAGGTCTTCACTGCAGAATCGGGGAGTTCAAACACAGATGCACAGCTTTAAGATGAAAGGGGGGAAACTTGAAAGGGACAAAGGGGCAACTTTTTTTACACAGAGGGTGATGAATGTATGGAATGAGCTGCCAGAGGAACAGTGCAGCTACAATATTTCAAAGACATTTGGAACATGGGAAAGACATGGGAAATGTGAAGAGGCATATAGGCCAAGTGCAAGCAGATGGGATTAATTTAATTTAGGAAACCTGATCAGCATGGACAAGTTGGACCAAATGTTCTGTTTGCGCACGATATGACTATGAATCTAGAAAGCGAGGAAAATGTACGAAAAGATAAGATGTAATAAATTGGCAAAAAATATAAAAACAAGCATCATGAGCTTTTTCGTCTACATAAGAAAAACTTGAAGATGTGTATGTGAGCTGAGTCAGAAGTGAAGTGAGGAAAGTACATTGAGGCCATTTGAAGGGGGTGACTGGAGAACTGGCCACAGGGAACAGGCAGATAATTTACACCAGTATTTCCGCATGGGGAAGACACTGTAAGCATGTTAATGGTTTAAACAAAATGGTAATAGGAGGGAAATTATTGAACTGTCTCTAACAAAAGGAGCAAGGTTTTTAACTAACAGATAAGAATAAGGATAGACAGGTCAGCAGTAATTCATAGTTAATTTTAAAAGAAGTGGTCACAGAGTGACTTGCGGCACTGTGTGAAATATTCCTTAATTCTCTGGATTACAGGAGTGTTCCAGTGAAACTGTAGAATCTCCAATGTGGCGCCTGTCTTCAAGAAAGGAATGAGACAGAAGACAGGAACAATTTAGCCTAACCATTATTGCTGGGAATCTGCTAGAACCTGTTATTAAGGAAGGAATTGCAGGGCACTTAGAAAAGCTTAATGGAGAGTTGGCATGGTTTGTGAAGGGGAAACTATTTATGTCCTGTAAAATCATACAAATTATTTTTTGTAGATCCCTGAGAATGTCAAGATTAGAGCCATGCTGGAAAAGCACAGCATGTCAGGCAGCATCCAAGGAGCAGGAAAATCAATCAACTCTTCATCAGGAATCCCTGAGAAAATGACAAGCAGATTTGATAAAGGGAACTGGTCAACATGAGACTTTCCAAAACTTTTTCACAAGGTATCACAAAATAAACGTTCTGACACGTGACAGAGGCTCGTAGTATGATGAATAATATATTAGCTTGGGATGATAGTTGTTTAACACATAGAAATCGGAGAGTCAGGATTAATGGATCTTTATGATAAAGAAATATCTACTGGATTACCACAAATATCAGGCCGATGGCATCAGTTATTTACAATCTATACTGATAGCCTGACGGCGGGAACTGAGTGCAATATACATCCGAGTTTGTGGATGACACTGAGAACCAAAATGCAGGCTGTTATTTCATGAATAGGACTCCCAAATAAGGAGCAGTACAAAGGGATTGGAGTGTTCCTTTGTATGAATCATAACGTTAGCATGGTGATGCAGCAGGTAACTAGGTTGGTTCATGAGGCGGCTTCCTGGGATGAAAGGAATGAATTATTGAATGCATCTCCAATGGTGAGGCGATTATTCATTGTGGTTGAATTGAATGAGGGTGATATTATTGAAATGTACAAGATACAGAGGGAGCTGCACTAGGTATATGCTGACAAGGTGTTTCCCCTGAGTCTCGAACTCGAAGCGGTGGATACCGAATAAGGAACATCGATTTCAATCTGAGGTGAAAAATGATGAACTCTCTCAGAAGGCAGTAAATGTCTGGAATTCCCTAACCCAGAGAGTTGTGGAGAGATACAGGGAAATGGGTAGGAAAGTGGAGTTGAGCCCGGAGGTACATCAGCAATGTTCTTATTGAATGAGAGTTCAGGCCTGAGGGGCCGAATATCCGACTCATATTCCTACTTCTTAAGTTTTTACGTTATGTTTTTGGAAAGTAATTGGTTATTTTCCTGGAAGTCGTGTTGTACAATGTTGCATTTGGGAGAGGAGGAAATTTGCCTGAGTTAACCCTGGATGGGATATGGGGGCTGTATTCCGGGCAATTCCAGAGCAGAAGTTACAGAATGGGGAAGCCTGGAAAAAGGGATTGCGGCTCGGGGTCACTTCCTGACGAAGCCTCGAATTTCCAAGTGCACTTCCGAAACTTCACTTAACCATCAGCGTGACCTCAATCTGCCTGTGTGTCGAAGGTCCGGAGGGCTGAATCGAACATCAGAACATAGGGCTGAGGGACACGAGTGGGCCAATCGGCCCTTTGACACTACTCCACCAGTAAGTAAGATCATGGCTCATCTAATTGTGCTCCCTTCTGCACTTTTCTCTCCATGCAGCATTATCCCTGATTCACTTGTCTATGTAAAATCAGACAAAGCCATAAAAAGATCATATAATATTATATAATATTAATATAAAGATTCAGCCATCCCAAACTTCTGGGAACGAGAATTCCCACTTGAATGAAATCCCACTTTGTGAAGTTTTACTAACTCCGGTTCTGACTGAGGATGGAGGGTGTCACTGTTTCCTTTTCTAGTCCCACTCCTCCACTGCTCACAACAAATTTCAAATGTAACCAGGTTGGTGATATGACCGATGATAAAGGTCTCCGACTGGGTCAGGTTTAGTGACAGGAACAAGTCAATCAGATTTCTTTAGTCAGCCGCAGGTAACTAATAGGGCTAACGGAGCAGCACGTTAGATTTGTGGTTAGTACTGCTGCCTCATATCAACAAGGAGCTGAGTTCAATGACAACCTCGTCCGACACTCTGTGTGGAGTTTGAGCATTCTTTCCGTGTCTGTGTGGGTTTCTTCCCAGTTCTCCAGTTTCCTCCCACAGTTCAAAGATGTGCAGCTTAGTTTGATTGGCCATGCTAAATTATGCAGCGTGACCATGGATGTGTAGGTTAAGTGGGTTATTCATGGGAATTGCAGGGTTAAATGGATAGGGTAGGGGGACAGGTCTGGATGGGATACTGTTCAGTGGGTTAGTGTGAACTCGATGGGTCGAATGTCCTGCTTCCACACTTTGGGGGTTCAATGACAACGGGATTAAGTTTGGGCTATTCAACTCCCAGTCGATATATACCTTATCCACTCGCCTCAAGGCTTTGTATATTTCAATAAGATCAGCTCTCATTCGAAGGGTAACCGGTTAAAGTCTCCATAATATCAGCCCTTCATGCATGGAATAAATGAAGTGAAACACCTCAGAACTGCTTCCAGTGTTACTATATCCTTTCTCAGATAAGAATGCAAAACTAAAACTAATCTCACACTCCGATGAATCGGTTTATCTTTATTTTCTCAGTGTAGTGAGTCTTTTGAACACTCTTCCCAGCAGAACATAGGAGGCAGAGATATTGAATATTTTTGAGGCAAGGTTCACAGATCACAAAGGCGTCAAGGATTATCGAGGAGTGGGCAGCAATGTGCATTGTGGGGAAAATGTAGACAGTGCTACCGAATGACACGGCTCCAGAATATCCAGGAATTCAACGAAATAGATAACATCGATAAAGTTTTATCGGGGAAACAAGATGGCAGCGATCTGAAAGGTCTGCTTTGCTGAGCTCTGCATCACAATGATGCTCAACCCCACCCCACCACAGTCATTTACTTAAAAGTTAACACTAAAAGAGCTATAGAATCCTTACTAATGCCATTTTGTCAAGTGGAAATGACAACATGGGAAAGGATCAAGTAAGTCCCAACAAGCGGTGTACCCGTCAGAAGCTTTCAGCATGCCTGTGGCCGCATCTGCAACCCCCTCTGCTCGTTCGATGGCCCAATTTACTCACCAGGTCTTGGTCACCGAATTCACCAAGTTGCGTGAAATGATTGAAGGCATGATTGAAGAAAAGTTAAGCAGGAGGCTAGAACCACTCTCAGCCGTGGTCCAAAAACATGAACAGCAAATTAAAAGCCTTGGAAACAGAACGGATGAGGTCGAGCGCCAAACTACAGGGGCAGAGTCTGTGATCGATTCCTCTCAGGAACGGATCCTCGCCCTTGAAAAACAGGTCCGCACCTTAGCTGAACAAGCTGACGCCCTCGAAACAGGTGCAGAAGGAAGAATGTTCATATCATCGGTCTGCTGGAGACATAAGGTGTTCATCCAGTGAGGTTTTTTTCGAAGCTGAAGCTGAAGAGCGACGGGTGAAGAGTGAGGCAGTTCATCGGGTTACGGAGCGCAGGTCAGACTCAGACAAACGCCCTCACCCTATCCTTGTGCGATTACGTAGTTGCAGAGACAATCAAAGACTTGTGGAAGCTTTCAGAACACAGAGAAAAGATCCGACGAGGGCTCCAGGATTATGTTCTTCCAGGTCTTTTCAGCGGCAGTAATTCAGGAAAGAAACTCTTTTGATGATATCAAGAGAAGACTAAGGGAACTTGAGATTCAGTATTCCTTCATGAACGCAGCAGTGCTTTCAATAGCTCTACCCACTGGTGGACCTTTCAATAGATCCATTGACGCTCCAGAGGACGCGAAAACATTGTGGACACTATGAAGCAGGCTGGATGCTTTAATGGATATCGATAATTATGTTTCTCTCGTTTGAAAGAAAGCTTGTTGAATCTTTCTTGTATTAAGTAGTGTTAAATTATAGTCGGGGATGGGTAGAGTACATACTTTTAACTTCATTAATATTACTACTCGTTTTTCTCTTGCTTAGTTTGTGTGTCGGGTTCGGCTCAAGCTGGAGGGAGTTATGAAGGTGATCATGATGACTGAATGCCTACCTAAGGGCAGTTCAATCCCTGGATGCAGTATTGATAATGGGGCAGAAGATAAAGATTTGTGACGTGCAAATGCCCCCAGTGGGCGGGGGGTAAATGCCCCTCCTGAGTGCCATTGGCACATTGTATCCTTTTCTTTTTATGTATTTAGTTATGGAACGTTTGGAGAGCTTATTAGTTGTAGTAGCGTTAGTTAGTATGTTTCTTTTAGGGTCTATGAGTCGTTTTTCATTGACGCTCAGCGATTTGTAATTCGAGTTCTTCTTCTCAGGAGTTCAAACGTTATTCTAGTGTGTTATGGCTAATGTCATGCTTAAATGGTGTATTTGTAGCATTAAGGGGAGGCAGTTAAGAGGGAAAAGGTACTTTCTAGCCTTAGAAAGGAGAAAGGAGAGGGTGGATATTGTCCGATTGCAGGAGATGCACCTTGATGACAAGGAATATTTGACATTACAGCAGGGCGGGTTTGATGGGTTTATTTCTCGTCTTTTAATACTAGGAGTAGAGGAGAAGTCATACTGGATAGGAAGAATTTTCCATTATCATCACGAGTTTGTATTAGGCACCCACGGAGGATCATAATCCTCAAATATATTTGGGGAAGAAACGCTATTTTGAATGTTATTGCTCCCTGGTGCACAGCCTTAAATTCCTGATATATGCATTTTCGAAATTAAGTAATCTTTCTTCGCAGCTCATTATTGTAGGAGGAGACTTCAATTGTCTTTTGCACCCACCGTGGACAGAATGCCTAAAAGCCACCAGTACCATATTTACAATCTAAGCAATTAGTGGATTTTTGTGTGGAACTAGGGCTGGTGGATGTTTGGAGGCAGATCCACCTCATGTATACGGATTTTCCTTTTTCTTTTAACCCGCAGAAATGCCACACGAGTTTGATCTCTTCCTCACCTTGCAGCAATTTTCGATTCAGTGGTGTTCTGTACAATTGGGAATATTACCATTTCTGACCATGCAGCAGTATACTTATTGGTTAAGATTAAGGGTAATATAGCAGGCTCAAGACACTGGCGAATAGATTCTTTATTCTTAGGGATAGTCAGTTCATTGAGTATTTCTGTAATGAAGTCAGATATTTCTTAGCCATTAATTCAGATCCAACCAGTAACCCACCCATTCTATGGAAAATTGCTAATGCTGATGCCAAAGGAATAATTATTCCTTAGGATGCGGCAGATGCTGGAGCAGGAACGCTTGCTCCAGGCACGGTTGAAGGCAGCCGAGCGGGTATACTGTGATAGACCCTCGGTGGCTAGGCTGCAGAGGATCACAACGCTTCGGTGTACAATGAATTGTATTCTCACACAGACAACCAAGAATGAACTTACTTTTGCAAAACAAAGGCTGTTTGAGCATGGTGATAAGCCGGGCAAGTATTTAGCCTATCTTGCGTGGAAAAGAGAGCCCCAAAGTCATTGCCTCAGGGAAGGTACTGGAACCTTTACCTGCAATCCCATAAAGGTTAAAGCAACATTTCGGAGATTTTACTCCGAATTATATCAGACTGAGCATAATGAGGTTAGGTGGATTAAGATGGAGTCTTTCTTCAAGAACTTGAATATTCCAGGGAATACCCACAAGTAAGAGTCTTGCCTTAATGCACCATTGTCAGTGCTGGAGGATGTAAAGCAGCTTCAGGGCGGAAAGTCGCCCGATCCTGACGGATCTCCAAGTGAATTTTAAGTGTAATTTATAGACCTATTTTCAGGGCCGATGCTCACCATGTTAGTCACTCACACAGTCACGACTGACTCCTACCATCCTTAAGAGAGGTTCATGTCTCTTTTATTCTTAAGAAAACGAAAACACTGGAAGATTGTGCTTCTTATAGGTCCATCTCACTTTTAAATGTTGATTTCAAAATCCTGTCTGAGACCCTTACATTATGGCTGGAAAATGTGTATCCTTCCATTGTCAAACTGGACCGAATCAGCTTATAAAGGGCTGCAGATACTCCCAACAATATTAGGAGATTACTCAATATTGTCCAAGCATGTCCAGAACAAATTATATAGGTATAAGTGATCCCTTTTAACGCAGAGAAGGCATTTGATTGGGTTGAGTGGCTGTATCACTTGTATCCGTTGGAATGGTTTGGTCGAGGGAAAGTTTTAATCAAGTGGATGATGGCCCTTGAAATTGATCCTCTGGCCACGTTTCTCACCAATGTTATGCGATCCTATAACATTAATATTGCTAGAGGCAGTCCAAAGTAGACCCCTTTTGCCAGTGTTGTTTACGTTGGTGATTGAGCCACTGGTGAAGGCCATCTGCAGGGACACCAACATATCTGCCCCAGAAGTGGGAGAGAAGTCACGTAAGATTACATTGTCAGCAGATGATGGTCGAAAATTTTTATTAAATCCCACAGTTTTGGTGCCTCAACTCATGCAATGCATCACTTCGAATGGTGCCTTTTCCGGCTGCACCATTGATTTTACAAAGTCGGAGGCCATGTCTATGGGCAATATTGGGGAAATACCTGATGTCGATGGAGAAACCTGGTTTCTTTTTCAATGGTCCCGGGGTTTATGGGGATATTCCCTATTTAGGTGTATTCATTAATCCTATCTTTGAACTTATATTTAACGTGGAATTTGTCCGTTTGTTTGACAAAATTAAACAAGACTTTAGAAAATGGGAGGCACTTCCAATATGCTGGCTAGATCGGATAGCTCTTATTAAAACGAATTCCCTCCCTTGCTTGCTTTAACCCATGTGAATGTTTTATTTTTTGTTTCCCAGATAGACATTTAGGAGATTTAATGGATGATTTAGCTCTTTGACTTGTCACCATAAGCGACCCCTTATCAAGTTAACCAAATTACAACCACCCCACAGTTTGTGGAGAGTAGTTCTCCCGGATATTAAAATCTATCAATTAAGCTCTTTGTTACCCCGTGTTAGTGAGGCTCGGCGTCAATATGGTAAGATATTGAAACTTCTCAGGCAAAGTGCTCCCTTATTAGTCTGCTATTCATAGACAAAATGAGGACGGAGTTACGGAGTATTGCCATTTCCCAATGAGTATCAATAATTTTAAAGTAGGGAGGGCAATGTGTCCGATCGAGGGCAATATAGCCAAACCTCATTTCTTACCCCAAAACTTGGTGTACAGTGTTTCCGACGGGGGGAATACTCGATTCCATGTTTAAACTATTGGCAACTCGTGGGTGTATCTTGCTTTGATGATTTATCAGAGGGAAAAACAAGGATGTCCTTTGATCAAATAAGTCGTAACTATAGATTACTGAGTAGAGATCTCTTCTGTTTTCTTTTTATGAGATCAGAGATGTTATTCAAAAAAGAACCACGCTTTTAACAGACCCATACAGATCCAATACAGAGAAGAGGGTGCTTGGTGCTAAGAACACACCATCTGTCAGTACCCTTTATCATTTGTTGGAGAGCGGCCCTCAGATGAGACTTTGTGCCTTTCTGAGGTCTACAAAGAGAGTTGGGGGTTCAGATCTCTTCGGACACAGGGGAGGATATTTGTGAAAATGCAAGAAGTATTTCGATCTGTAAGAAGACTCTTACCATGTAGTTGAAGATTCTTCACAGAGTCTATCTGGCCCCAGATCCTCTCTCAAAATTCAAGATGGGAATATGTCTTAAATACAGAATGACTATGGGCACTCTTACTCATTGCTTGTTGACCTTCCACCGGCGCTATAGGAGTGGTGTGTTCGGTAGGATGGAGAGGATCATGGGGACCGAATTGGAGATGGATCAGTTTTCCTTTTCCTGGACCTGCATAGTCTACCTTACTCAGACGTGTATAGGAAAAAATACTTCAATACCCTCACTCTCTGTGTTCAGAAAAAATGTTCTGTTGTGTTGGGTGTCTGAAAACCCCCGGGTCTGTTGGGTTGTCGTAACCTCGTCATGGAGAATAGCCATTTGGACTTTTTTAAAGGTATGTTGCACCAGAAAATAAAGGCTTTTTATAAGAAATGGCAGCCCTTTTTGCATTACCAAGATACAGGCTGATCTGCCACTCTAATAAGGACTTGTATATAGCTATGACAAACTTGACTAATGAATCACATGTCCAGAGAGGAAGAATTACGAACAGATGAATGTGTATTAGTTAATGCTTTTGAAGGTTGCGAGCTATAGTTTTGTTACACTGAGCTCTACTATTCATTTTTAATTTTCTTTATTTTTCTTCAGTCCGTTGATTTACCTTGCTTTTTTTTATGTACATGCACATGTGTGTAATTGTGTTCAATTTGCATTGTTTTTTTGAGTTTGGTACTTATTGGTTCATTGAAGCACTAAAAAGATTTTCTCTGAATAAAAATATTTTTGAAAAAATTAAAATGTTTACATGGATAGAATAGAGTCCCAAAGGACCACTTGCTCATTAGTGAGAACACAAATTATGGTTTATCTTAAGGGTCATCACACCTTGGGTGATAGGATGATGTTGAGAGGGCGACCCCTTCATTGCAACCTCTGTCTGTGTGGGGAATTGAACCTGCGCTGTTAGCCTTCCTGTGCATCACAAGCCAGCCAACAGATTGCGAGACTGTGTAACTGCTATAAGATAGAAATAGCCAAAGTCAATGTAAAATATAACCTTTGATAAGAAGGAAAAAAAGGCACAATTCAGATAACGGTCAAGATAATGGCTGAGGAAAAAAAAACTCCGCTGGAAATTGCATTTCAGAACGAGACAGTTGATTGGATGCTGTCTTTGGTTGAATATAATAAGGTGACCCAAGCGAAATAAACAGAATTACTAATTGTGATTAGATATCGATAACTATAAAATGTGAGTACATATTTGATTGGTGTGTGTTAAGCATGCTAACCATTGTATGAAAGTTAACAGCTTATGGAGCATATTTTTGGAGGGTTGATCCCCATGGGAAATACCTCCAGAACACATGCTTGAAGAAACCCAGGGAAGAAAGTGCGTGAGTATCGTCTGGTCAATGACAGGAAACCAGAGGGCTGAATGATTGAAAGTTCCTGCAACGTGAAGCCCAGGAGATAGTCAGATCACCCCGATCTTATTAAATGGTACAGCACATGTGAAGGGCTGAATGGACTTATTATGGATTTTAATTGCACGTGATTTAAAAAAAACACACTCTGCTCCTTCACATAATGTTTTACACACTGGGGCACTGCCTTTTTCCAGAAACTGGGAATTATTTGGAATATTATCTGGAACATTCCATAATCAGCATTCTCCGGAGAATTCTACGATCTGGGGGGGGGGATATTACAAAGGCAAGAGATACGGGGGGGGGGGGTGCTTCATGCAGGAGTGAGAGTGGTGGAGCATAAACCTTGTTCAGGTGTCGGTGCTGGAACAGACATACATTGAGTGTGAGGGACCAGAGAGCATACGATGACCCTTATCATCGCAGAGTGGGAAATGTTATCGATGCTTCTTCTGTATTGCTAGACATTACTACAGATCGCAGATACTGCACTGAACTGGGTGGTGAGCTCAGACCTTGCTCGGTGGGTCTGGTGGTGTGGCCCGCTTGGGAAGAGATGTACTAATCCATCCACCAGGACATCTGTGACCCTGTTGACAAACCGTGGGGTGATTGGACCTTATCTGCTATGCTCTGGGTAAACTGTACATGTCAGCTCCAAACTGAGGAATGCTCAATCGAGTGCCCATTGTCATTTTAAAGATGCCACCAGTGCCAGGGATAATGGAATATCCAGGGGTATCCAGGTGATGGTGGGTACCTCTAGCCATGATGGGTGGGGAAATCGAGCTAGCATTGAATGAGAGGGACACCATGGGGTAGGGTGGATAGTTAATGAGGTGAGTTCGATAAGATAGCACCAGGAAACTAGCTCGGCCTCGTGCAGACAATCCCCCTTGTCACCCTCAATGAAAATCATTCAAAGATAAATTATTGTTAGATTCAGATGGATGAGTTGAAGACTCTGCTGACCCCATTCACAGTTACAGAGTTGCAGAACAAATCCTCATCCAAAACTCTCCATCATCTGTTCTCACACCTATATTCTGTTCACCATCATTCCTGGTAATACTGGCTTATTTTGTCGGATGCTTTCGAAATGTCTATATCACAGCATTCTGAAACCTGTGAACACATCCTTCCATGATATTGTTGCTCAATCTCAGCCTCTCTGTCTATACCCAATACCACTTTCATTTACAGTCATGTACAGAGACAGGCCCTTCAGCAAAAACTGGTCCACACCAACCAAAATGTCTGTCCACATTTACCCCATGTCCCTGCACTTGGCCCATATTCTTCTCTGTCTTTCCTATTCATATATTGCTCGAACAAAGTGCAGCGAGGTTTTGTGACATCAACAAACGACTCAGGAAAGATCTCGCTGAATCTACCATTCATCTAACCTCAGCAATCAGATTACACAGAAACAATTTGACTGGAGGTTATAAACAAGAAATACAAGCAAACACTGGTGTAATATGTGCATGAAAGTCAATACTGCAGGGAAAAATGTGTACGTTCCAAACAGGAATTAGATATACAAGCGTTTGCAGGCAAAACTCAACGGGTCTGGTACCATTTGAAGGAAAAAAGTCGAAAGTTTGGCCCTCGAATAGCACAGCAGGTCAGGGCGCATCCAAGGAGCAGGAAAGTCTATGTTTCGGTCATAAGCCCTTCATCAGGAATTCATTTCAGAATTCACTTTTTGCTAATCCTCCGTAGGAAGACAATGAGTCGACATTTTTAATTTGGGGATTCTTCATCCGAACAGTTTTTGTTTTAGATATCCAGTATATGCAGCTCTTTGTTTTAGTTTAGATCAGCAATTATCTTGCATGCTGCAGTATTAATGGACAACTTGATCTGGGAAGAAGGGGAAGGGGTGAGGGCAGAAGAGCACGCAATGTGTCAGTCACAGCTTAAGGCCCTGTCATTCAGAATGTAAATCCTGGGGTGGAGGTAAAGGAGGGCTTGTCGGAAGCACCGCACTGGAATTCAACATCATTTCAACAGATGTGACAAATCCAGAGAAAGTGGGAGGATGCAGTTTCTCTCGCAGCTGGTCATTGAGTGGCACGGTGGTTAGCAATAGTGCCTTACAGGACCAATGACCTCGGTTCGATTCCACCCTTTGGTGACTCTCTGTGCGGTGTTTGCACCTTCTCCCTGTGTGTGTGTGAGTTTCCTCTGGGTGTTTGGTTTTCCTCTCACAGCGAAAAATGTTCAGGTTAGGTTTAGTGACCTCACTAAATTGTTCCGCAGTATCCAGGGATATGCAGGTTCGTTGGATTGTCTATGGGAAATGCGGAGTTACTGGGGTAACATTTGGGTTTGTTGGTCGGGATGTTATCTTGAGGGTCAGTGTGGACTCGGTGGGCCAAATGGCCTGGTTCCACACTGCAAGATTTCTATAATGTCCATGTAGTTGTCTGTGTTTGAAAACTTTTCCCAGGATCCTACCTATAAGTGCTAACACAATTTGCCTCAACAAAATGCTACACCTTCCGTTTGTCTAACATGAACTCCATCAGCCACTCCTTGGCCCTTTAGCGTATCTGATCAGCGTCCCGTTTTACTCTGAGTTAACCATCTTTACTGTCCACTACCTCACCTATTTTGGTGTTATCTGCAAACTCGCTAACCATGCCTATTGTATTCACATCCAAATCATTTTATAAAATGACAAAATCCATTAGATCCTTGTGGTACACTGCTGGTCACAGGCCCCCAGACCAAAAAAAAGTTCACAAACATTTCCTTCATCTATTACCTTCGAGCCAATTACCTCCAACTCTCCCTGTATTCCATATGATCTCACCATGCTAACCATGTCTTACTAAAGTCCACATTCCAATCCACAGTTCTATTTCTGAGCCTTCATTAATCTTATTCGTCACTTCTTAAAAACGCTAAATGAAATTAGTAAGACACGATTTCCCACATGCAAAGTCATGTTGACAATCGCTTATCGGAATTTACATTTCCAAAGACAAGTAAATCCTGACCCTCTGAATCCCCTCCAACAAGTTACTCACCAATGACATCAGTCCCACTTGTCTACAGTTTCCTAGCTTTTCCTTATGAACTGTTGTTTAACAATGGCACAAACTTCCCTGTGACTGTCCATGATACAAGTATCTCAACCAGAGACCGAACAATTACTTCCCTAGCTTCCCAATAGATTCTGGGGTACACCTGATCAGTTCAGGAATCATAGAACAGTGCAGCACAGGCCCTTGAGCTGTTGTTGTCGTGCCGGCACTTTATCCTACTCTAAGGTCAGACTAACCATCATGCCCTTCATTGTACTAAAATCCATCTTCTGTACTATGGACAATTTCAAGATATCACCATTCATTTCCCCAAGTTCTCTACCTTCCATATCCTTCTCTACAGTAAATACTTACACAAAATATTTATTTTGTACCTCACCAATCTCCTGTATCTCCAAACATAGGTCAGTTTGCTGATATTTACGGGGTCCTGTTCTCTCCCTAGTTACTCTTTTGACCTTAATGTATTTGTAGAATCTCTTTGGATTGTTCCTTACCCGATTTTCGAAAGATATCTTATGTCTCAATTTTGCCCTTCTGATTTCCCTCTTGGGTATTAGCCTATCCCTGGTACTCCTCGATGGATTTACTTGATCCCAACTGTCTGTACCTATCATTTGCTTCGGCCTTTCCTTGAACAGAGCCTCAATTCTGCTCGCCATTCAGCATTCCCTACACCTACCAGCCTTACCCTGCTCATAGACAGGAACATGCTGTCGCTAGACTCTGTAGCTCATTCGTGAAGGCCTCCTACTTTCCTGCCAATAGCTTCTCCAAAACAGCTTTCCAAAGTGCCAAAATAGAACGTTCAAAGTTGGCCTGACTCAACTTACAACCTTAAAATTTATATTAGGACTATTCTTCTCCATAACTAACAGTTACTGCATAACAGGCTCAAGAGCAGAATGGCCTCCTCCTTTCGCTCTGTAACAGACTAGAGAGGCTGAATGGCCTTTCCAGTCCCTTTGTAACAGGGGCATGGGGACAGAATTACTTCCTCCTGTTCCTGCGCTGCAGTCTAGATGCGTTGAATGATGTCCCAAGGTTATGGAAAAATTTGACAACAGTGCACATAAAACCAGGAGCAACATTACACGAATTCAATGGGCAATAAACATATACACTGGTTTATTGGCTCTGGAAATTACCCCACCAGTCACCTTATGCAGCTGGTCTGTTACTTTATCACTGTCTCCCTTTATAAACAGCATGTAATATATACAGTCCTGCAGTGTTCTTGCTCTACTCCCACATACACGGAAGAAACAATAAGAAGATAGAAAGATTTATGGTCCATCACGAAGCAACGCCCATCCATTCCACCCACACCGAGTAAATTTTCCCTTTTATTGGGATATGAAAAGTGATATCAGGAAGGGGTTAACTGGACCTGTTTGTTCAGTGACTGTCATTATTATTAGTATCCATGAGTTGCAATTACAACAGTGGACGGTTTCCTTCCTTTAATGATCAGTGGGTTCCGTTCAATGTGTTATCCCACAGTATGGTGGGAGCATCACCAACAGTGTTAACAGGGATCAGCAGCTCCAGAGACAGGGGGAGAGATTAGAATCAAGCACAAGTGTCTGGAATGCTTCAGCAATGGATCACAATCTGAGAACATTAGATTGGAATGTCCCAAGAATGGACAGGAGTTTATACAAGGATGTTTGGTTTCTTTCTACGTGTTATGATCGAAGGTCATTATCGTGGCGGATCAAATATGCACTTTACATTATGCAATACTTTTATTATCCAATCCTGGTTTTTGTTGACGTACCTGGTAAGTCTCACTGTTCAGACATTAATTGTATAAATCATGTTTGACAGTAATACTGTTCTTTCATTCACTCACCCTCCTTGCCAGTTATTGTTTCTGCTGAGACTCTAAATCCAGATATTCACTTGACAAACCACTACTAAATTGTTAATTCACTCTCTCCCTCCTTGCTTCTGGCAGTGTTACTCATGGGTTGCTATGTTGACTTGCTCAGTTTCAGCTGTGAACACGATTCGTTGTATCACTGAACTTGCTATCTAAATATTGAAAGCATTGAGGTCACTATCTTCTGTTCTGGTTACAAACTGCATTTCCTTCCTCTGACTCCATCTCATCCCGGCCAATATCTTAAGCTGAAATAGACAAATGACAGCAGTGGTGATTCATTTGGCCATGAACCAATTCCTGACACTATACGCTGACCATTCATAATTTTAACTACTGATAAATCCAGCATATATTTCACTGGCTCATCCCATCTGCTATTTTATCCATGAGCTGTGAAATACAATCTTAAAGATGGCATTCGTCTGTTGCTGACACTCACAGCTGCAAACCTGCTGAAACAAATCTGAGTCAATACTCTACAGCTCATATCTAATATCGCACAGAACTCCCCATCCATCCGTCATTCCTGTGCGTACTGATCTATAATGTTATTGGGTCCGCAATGCCTTTACCTTAATATTCTCAAGCACGTCATTAACAGCTGCCCATGAACTGTTTCTTCATTTCCCCTTCCCCCACCTCACCCCAGTTCCAAACTTCAAGTTCAGCACTGTCCCCATGACCTGTACTACCTGCCTATCTTCTTTTCCACCTAACCACTCCACCCTGCCTCTCCCCCGACCTATCACCTTCATCCCCTCCCCACTCACCGATTGTACACTATACTACTTTCTCCCCACTCCACCCTCCTCTCACTTATCTGTCCACCCTTCAGGCTCTCTGCTTGTATTCATGATGAAGGGATTTTGCCCAAAACATCGATTTAACTGCTCCTCGGATGCTGCCTGAACTGCTGTGCTCTTCCAGCACCACTAATCCAGAACTATCTCTGCCCATTATACTAAGCCCTAACAGTTGTTCACATTTAAACTGATTTCCTCCATGTGTGCTCTCTCATAGACAATGACTTTCACATCTAATACTGCCCGAGACCCCCACACACATGCACTCATAAAACCCCTTGCTTTGAACTGATTCATGAAGATACAGAGACGTTAATTTATGGGAGCCCATTTACTGTCACTCGCAGAATGGGCGGCAAATTGTACTGTGTTAGTCATTTACGCAGTGCAAATGTAGCAGCAATATACCTGCAAAGTTTTGCAATACTGCCATGCTGGGCAGCTGGTCCAGCTTACTGAACAATACACTAGCACAGTCTGCACAGCTCCCTATGCTGGCCAGATAGTCCACCTTACCAAGCAATACACAAGCATAGTCTGCACAAATCCTCATGCTGGGCAGAACTTCCACCTTATTGAGCAATACACTAGCATAGTCTGCACAGCTCCCCATGCTGGCCACATAGTCCAGTGAACTGAGCAAAACACTGGGATAGTCTGCGCAGCTCCCCATGCTGGGCGGATAGTCTGGTTTACTGAGCAAAACACTGGGATAGTCTGCACAGCTCCCCATGCTAGGCAGATAGTCCAGTTTTTACTGAGCAAAACACTGGGATAGTCTGCACAGCTCCCCATGATGGGCAGATAGTCCGGTTTACTGAGCAATACACTGGCATAAGCTGCACTGATCTCCACGCTGGGCTGTCTACTTGTCCCGGTTTATAGTTTCTGCGTTTGTTCTGTGAGGCAAATTCAGAATTTAGTGGAACAGATTTGGTCAGCTGATCTGGCAATGCCTTTATTCAATGATCTCATTCTTGTGACCTGGCCCGCCAAGGTCTCACTGCTCCAGATAGACCCACTCCCTTATTTTTTCCTCATATTTCAACAACATGCTCTGTTTCTGTATAAATTGTCCGTTTCTATCTTTAATGTGAATGTCTCTGTCCATCTGTATCTTTCCCTGGCCTTGGTGTTTCGTTGTGTTTTGTATCGAATACTGGCATTATGAAGTTCAGAAAAAATGTAATAGTGCGTGTCAGGCTATTGTTCGCTTCCCGTTGTGTCCCATGTGTTACTCCATGGACAGGGGAGTGTGTACTGGGCGTTTGTTCACTTCCTGGTGCGTCCCTTGAGGTGCTTCATGAAGAAGTGTGTGTGTGTGCAGGGCAGCTGTCCACTTCTCGGTGTGTCCCTCGTCGTGCTCCATGTTGGACAGCGGTGTGTGTGCTGGGCAGTTGTTCACTTGCAGGTGTGTCCCATGTGGTGCTCCATGGACAGGAGGGTGTGTTTCGGGCTGTTGCTCACTTCCCGGTGTGTCCCAAGTTGTGCTCCATGTTAGACAGGGAGTTTCAACATATTTGACTCATGTCTTTAAAACTTGGTCTGTGCGTGTCCACTGAAAGCCTGTGTTTGTCCCTCTCAGCTAATCACGTGGTCAGAAACACGAGGAGGATCCTGAATTATAATTATAAAGGAGCAGATATCTCACTTTTAGCGGAGGGAAGTCTGATTGCCTCCTGTTATTGAAAAGTTAGTGGAGGGGCTGGGGTGGTTTGCTGGAGGTTGTTCTGTGAGCTGCCTCAGACATTCAGGGAGACCAGAGGATTTGGTGACCCAACTCAGGATGAAACATGGGGAGTGTAGTTACAGCATCTGGGTCTGTAACATGAACAACAAATGGAGCAGAGGCTGCAGAGAGGGGAAGCTCTGAAACCACGAACTGGGTGCGTGTGGGGAAAGGGATCTGCAAAATTTGTCTGTGTCTTAACGTGAGTACAGGCTCTCACTCTGATTCCTTAAACATACACATACACAGACCCTCTTTCTCTCACACACGGACAAAAGCATAGACATCCTCTCTCTCTCACTCGCACGCCAATCCCCCCCCCCCACCCCCCACCCCACCCCACCACACACACACAGACACACACTTCGCAACTCTCGCACAGACACACATATAAATCTGGGGGGCGAATTTGCATTTGCAGATTTATATTTGTGGATAGATTGTATTTTGTTCAAAACAACATTCAATTTGTACGCAGCCAATCAGTGTGGCATTTTATAAAGTCCTGCTTTGGAAATAAAACCAGGATGACTCCCGGGTAAAACAAGTCGGACTCCACTCAAGACCTTCCATAATTTGTGTAGGGAAGGTCACATCTTAGCAAACATAATAAAATTCTTTGAGGAATAACAAAGTTGACAGTGGAGAAAGGACTGTAGATATCATGTACATGGACTTCAGTAAGCTGTTTGATGAGATCGACTAATGAAGGTGAAGGTGAAGTCGCAAGGCGTCCAGGGTGTACTAGCTAGATGGATTAGAGAACTGGCTGGGCAACAGGAGACAGAGAGTAGTAATGAAATGGAATTTCTCAAAATGGACAACTGTTCTGTGTGGTGTTTCACAGGGATCCGTGCTGGGACCACTTTTTGGTGTGATGTACTTACATGATCTGAAGGAAGGTATAGGTGGTCTGATTAGCAAGTTTGCAGATTACACTAAGATTGGTAGAGTAGCAGAAAGTTGAGGGGAATGTCAGAGAACACAGCTGAACGTAGATAGATTGGAGAGTTGGATGAAGAACGGGTAGATGAGAGGTGATGCATTTTGGAAGATCCAATTCGAGAACAAATTATACAGTAACTGGAAAAAGCCCTGGGGAAAATTGATGTACAGAGAGATCTGGGTGTTCAGGTCCATTGTTCGCTGAAAGTGGCAAGTCAATAGAATGATCATGAAGGCATACAACATACTTTCTTTCCTGCATTCTAACATTTAAGAAGTGGAGGATCACAGACCAGTTAACTCGCCACCAACAGGAGAAAATCAGTTGGAATATATTGCGTACAAGAATAGGCAGGCCGTATTACAGTTGTATAGGACTTTGATTCGGCCACATTCAGAAAACTATGAACAGTTCTGGTTGCCACATTACTGAAAGGATCTGGATGCTTTGGAAAGAGGGCAGAAGTTTTTCACCAGGATGTTGCCTAGC
The DNA here is from genome assembly GCF_037043375.1 of Chiloscyllium plagiosum. NCBI lineage: Eukaryota > Metazoa > Chordata > Chondrichthyes > Orectolobiformes > Hemiscylliidae > Chiloscyllium > Chiloscyllium plagiosum. Next base: position 27,725,562 of record NW_028270188.1, on the reverse strand, counting down.
ATGGAGAGAACGATATATAAAGAGAGATTCGATAGATTAGGGTTATTTTCATTAAAAAGACGGAGGTTGAGGGAAGACTTGATTGAGGTTTACAAAACCATGAGAGGTGTAAATACCGTGGATAGCAATAAGTTTATTCCCAGAATGGGGGAGTCAGTTACGAGGGATCAAGAATTCATGACGAAAGGGGTAGAGGTTATTGTGGAAATGCTCGAAAAGTTCTTTGCACAGAGGGTTATGGATGCTGGGTTGCGTTGCCAGTGGAGGTGGTAGAGGTGGGGACGAAAGCGTCATTTAATATGTATCCAGACAGAGACGTGAATGGGCAGGGAGCAGAGAGATACAGAACATTAGAAAATAGGCGACAGGTATAGATAGAGGATCTGGATTGACACAGGCTTGGAGGACTGAAGGGGCTGTTCCTGTGCTGTGATTTTCTTTGTTATTTGTAAATACTTGTGAAAAGCGTCTGTTGATACTTGAAAGGAAAATGAAACCAAGATCAAATATGGCACAGCGAATGTGTGGATACGAGAATTTATTGTAGAGAGTAGAAAAATGATAATGAGACAAAACAGTTATATTTCGTCTGTCTTCAAAGAGGAAGATCCAGAAAATCTCCCAGAAATACCAAGTCACCATTGGACCTTTGTAACTAAAGACTAAAATAATGAGGTAGTATTTGGAAACAGAACTGTGATGAGGATTGATAAGTCTAACAGACCAGATGTAATTCAAACTGAAATTTCAGAGAAAACAGCAATACAAATGTTGATTGCAATAGGGACCACTGTATTTCTCTGTATTCGCTTCGGAAGGTTACAAATGATTTACGAAGGGAAGAAGTGGGAGAGTGGAGGACTACAAGCCGATGTTGTCATCCACAGTAGGGAATCTGTTGCAACCTATTGTACACTGAGTAAGTAATAGCAAATTTCAAGAGAGTTGTTCTGCATTTATGAAAGGGAAGTTAAAATTTACAATTTTGTTCTTGAAGACATCTTGCTGTAGATATAAACAATGGCCAATCAGTGAATGTGGTGCAGTCAGATATTCAGGAGGAATCAGCCCACAGAGTAAGTTATCAGAAAACATTAAAGCAAAGTGTTTTGGGAGGAACATATGCAAACGGCAAATATGCATTAGAGAAAACATTGGAGAACATAGATGGCTGTAGAAGGCTGTTTATGTGACTGCAGACCGGTGTACGCTGGTGTGCCACAGGTGTCAGTGCTGTGCTCATTTAAACGCCTTCATTTAAAGGGAATCCGAATATAGACGATGAAGTATCAATTAGACTCAAAGTGTCAGCTTGCTCTCTCTTTACGGATGCTGTCTGATTAACTGTGATCTCTAGCATGTGTTGGGTTCAGTACAGATTCAGCTTCTGCAGTAATGTGCTCCTACTAGAAGTAAAGACATTCTGCACTAGTAACACAGAGAGTTGGGGAGACTGTACCTGGACTGTACCTGTACAATTTTGATGCCTTGATCTAAGTAAAATATTCTGATCACATATACTGAATGGGCATTCTCCTGATTAATCTCTCAGATGGTACAATGGTCTGCTGAGGAGACTTGGTCTGAGATCAAGGCGGGAATCTGTGTGTGAAACTGGAGAACGTTGATTGATTGTTATATGAGAACTTCACGTCTATTTACTTGGGAAAAAAGGAGGCAGGTACAGAATTCAAGAAGATGCACAGGGAAGGTCTTGAACAGATTGATGAAAGATGTGAGTAGGGATTCATGGTTTTGGCTGGTATAAAATTAGACCAATCCCCAGGTCCAGATTAGTTACATCTCAGGCTGCTGTTGGAGACAAGGGATGAAAGGCGCTGATGAAAATGTTTAAGTAGAATCTGGTCACAGGTGAGGTGCCTGAGGACTGGAGAACACCCTTTATAGGAAGTGTTGTAGAGATAGAGCAGGGAACTATAGACTAGTGTGTTTCAAATCGGTGTTAGAGAAATTTTTGCAAAAAATATGTGGTGGGAGAAGGCTGTTTGTGTGACTGGAGACCGGTGTCCCCTGATGTACCACAATGATCAGCGCTGTGTCCCTTATTATTTTTGGTATTTATAAATGATGTAGGTGTGAACGTGGAGGGGGAATGGCATCGTGATAAGTAAGTCTGTCTTTGACACAAATATTGGCTGGGTGTTTGGCAGTGAGGAGGAAGTTCTTATGTTACAGGAAGATACAGATGGATGGATCAATGGCAGATAGGACGGAACCCTGATAAATATGAGGTGATGCACTTTGGAGGAAGGAACCAGACAGGAGAGTACACAATGAATGGCAGCACACCACGAAGCTCAGATGGTGCTTCTCTACACATCCGTGAATGTAACGGGGGAGGATCAAAGATTACGGAAGAAAAACAATGGAAAAAGGTAGGCTTATCCTTTACTAATCGAGGCATAGATTACAAGAGCTATGTAGCACTTTGGTTAGGTCAAGATGGAATACTATTTGGGGTTCTGGGAGCAACATTACAGGCAGGATGTGATTGTTCTGGAGGGGGCACAGAGATTCACCAGAATGTTCCCAAGGATGGAGCATATCAGCTATGGAGAGAGGTTTCATAAGCTCCAGAGCAGGCTTTGGGGGGCGTGATTCAGGATACGATTACGGGGGTCATGGACAGGGTGGATTGACAGCAGCTGTTGCTTTTAGACAAAGAGCCAAGAACAGGCGAACACACTTTTAAAGGGAAGGATTTGATATTTAGAGAGGTATCAGGGATTGGCTTTCACCAAGAGGGTTATGGGGTCTGGAATGTACCGACTGAGGATGGGGTGGTGGGGGAGGGGGGGGGGGGAATGTTATCACGGGTCACGTCACAACCATTAAAAATTATTTGGACAAGCACTTGAAGTGTCAAACCATTCATGGGACTGATGTAGTAAAGTTGGAATAATATAGATCGTGCAGTAATTTTGATGCTACACAGGCTATGCTTCTGTGATTATATGGCTGTGGAAGGTCAATCATTGAACAGCTTAAGACAGGAAGTAATAGGTTTCGGAGCAGTACATTAAACAAGCATGAAACGTAGAAATTTCTCAAAGTACAATATACCAAGGTGAAATGTTGGCAATGATAATTGTAGCTTTGTTACAGTCAAAAACCAGCGAATGGTGAACAGGAAAATGGCAGACTATGAAGCAACTACTTCAATTCTGCCTTCATGAAAGAAGAAACATAAAAACTTCCAAGCAATTCTAGGTCGACTGAGAAAAAGCAGGAAATACAATCTTATCCGTAAATAAACAGTTTTGAAGAAAATATTTGGTCTGAAATCTGATAAATCCCAATGGCCTAATAATCTTTATCTCCGATTCCTGAAGGAGGTGACCATGGTAATAATGAATACTTTGCTTGCTGTCTTCCAATTTCCTGATGATCGAATTGACAGATTTGAGAGCAGAAAATATAACCCCAGTATTTCTAAAGGAGGCAGGGAGAAAGCAGGAAATTACAGTCTGCCTAGTGCCAAAGAAGCAATCAGGACAAGACAAGAGTCTATTAGAAAGAATATTTTGCCAGGGAACTTTGAGAATTAAATTAATTTGAAAGTAATGAACATGGATCAAGTCAATGCCAAATTATTAAAGTTGAATCATATTTGAGAAACCGACTGTGAAATAAACTATGCCGAAGCAATAGATGCAGTTAATTTGGATTTTCAAAAACTTTTTGATGAAGTTCCCAAGTCTAGTATTGTTTAAAATGCTCCTCCTTTAACAAGGTCATGCTGTCCTTGTTTTTTTTTTCAAAGATGTCTTAAAAGCAGTGAATGCGAAATATCTTGGTTTGACTGCTCTAAAATAAAACCACGTACAATAAGGAGCAAGCTATGCTAGATCTGGTCCTGTGTAATGAGACAGGAATAATTAATAACCTCATAGTTAGAATCAACTTGGAAGGAATGATCACAGTATGGTTGAATTTAAAATACAGATGGAGAGTGTGAAGATAAAATCCAATACCAGGGTACTGTGCTTAAACAAGGGAGACTACTTTAGAATGCGAGTGGACTTAGCTAAAGTCGATTGAAAACAAAGACTTTATAGTGAGAGTTGACTAGTAGTGTAGGATTTTCAAAGAAATTTTTAAAAAGTCCTTAGCAAAAGTATATCACTGAAAAGGAAATACTCTAAGAAAAGGGGTAATCTGCATCGGGTGTCTAAGCAATAATCGAGACTACCAAGTTTAAAGAGAAGGCATGTATAGTGGCCAAGAACAGCAGGAACCTAGAAGATTGGAAAAACATTAAAGGTCAACAGAAAGGCATGAAAAGAGTTATAAAGAAAAGTAGGATAGAACACAAGAAAAAAACTAGCACAGAATATGAAAATAAATTGCAGATGATTCCCTAAATATATAAAATGAAAATGAGTGGCTCATGTAAATGTTAGACCTTGAGAAGATGAGAAGGCGCATTTAGTTATAAGATATGATGAAATGACTGAGGCATTTAGCACTTTTTTTTTTGGAAAACACTAATAACATGCCAGTAATTGACAAAGAGATGAGGGTAGGTGAGGACATGTGCATAATCATTATTACGGAGGAGGTAGTGTTGGGTAAGCTAATGGATCTAAAGGCAGACAAGTCCCCGAATGAAATGCATCCCAGGGAACTAAAAAAGATAGCGGGAGAAGTATCAAGTGCAATTGTGGTATTTCTTATTTAAATTTAATGAACAATGAGGCAGTTCCAGCAGATTGGAAAACAGCAAATGAGACGCCACTGTTTAAAAAAGGCTGGCAGATAAAACATGGGGAATTATAAACCTGTTAACTTAACCTGTGTAATGGGGAAGATGTTTGAGTGTATTATCAAGGGAGAAATAGCCAGGCATTTTGATAGAAATCGGCCCATTGTGCAGACACAACATAGTTTCCTGAAGGGCAGATCATGCTTTTCAAGTCTGTTGGAAATTTATGAGGAAATTATGAGCAAGGTAGACAACTAGGCACAAGTGAATGCAATGTATCTAGGTTTCCAAATGGTCTTCGACAAGGTGCCGCACAATAGACTGCTGCAGAAGGTAAAAATGGAACGCGTTATGGGTAAAGTGTTAGTATGGATAGAAGATTGGTTGACCAACAGGAAGCAAAGGGTGGGTCTAAATGAATGCTATTCATATCTGGCAATCAGTGACTAGTGGCGTGCTTCAGGGATCAGTGTTGGGACTGCGATTATGGAGTTGGGAGCATCCGTAGTTTGTCAAAGTTTGCAGATGACACGAAGATAGTTGGCAGAGCAACGTGTGCAGAGATATATGAAACGTTTTAGAGGAGCACAGATACTTTGAGTGAGTAGGCAAATGTCTGGCAGATGGAATACGATGTCAGTAAATGTGAATTCATCCGTTTTGTTGGGAATACCAGTAAAAAGGATTGTTACTTGAATGGTGAAACGTTGCAGCATGCTGCTCTGCAGAGGGACCTGGGTGTCAATGTGCATGAATCACACAATGTTGGTCTGCAGATACAGCAAGTACTGAGGAAGGCAAATGGTATGTTGTCTTTCGTTGCTGAAGGTATTCAATTTAAAATCAGGTAAGCTATTTTGCAGCTGTACAGGGTGCTGGTGAAGCCACACCTGGAGTATTGTATTAAGTTTAAGCCACCTTACTTGAGAGAAAATGTACTGACACTAAATGGAGTGCAGAATAGTTTCACTGGGTTGAATCCGGAGTTGAGAGATAATTTGTTGGTTGTTCAGAAAGTTACGTTATTCTATCTGCTATCCTCTTGTGTTTCATGCAGCTGCATCATTCCTGGAATATCCACCCTAAACCTGCTTAAGTCAATGAGCAAAGGTTGGGTCTGCCCAATTCCTTGAAATGATTTGAGGAGGTCTGTCCTGGTCCATAACAGTGTGTAACAGCTAGATCTAATATACTGGCATGGGTTGAGAATGGGAGAGTTTAAATGAAAAAGTGAATCAGTATAAACAGTTCTATATATTTTGGAGTGGAAAGCATTGACTAGCATGATAATTCAGGATTTGATGTTTGGACCCCAGCTATTCAGAAAGCATATTAAACATTTGCTCAAGGGCATTGTATGTAATCTTTCCAAATCGGCTGATGGCCCCAAATTGAGATTTTGAGTGGGTGATCAGGATGTAAAGAAGTTCGAAGGTGAAGACAATTGGAGGGAATAGGCAAATACGTGGCAGGTGAAGAACAACGTGGATGGACGTGACATTGAGCACATTAGTTGGAAAAATAAAATAACGGTTAGCATTTCAAAAGGAATTGATGTAAACTCGTGAAATAAGTGTATACTTTTGTTGACTTCTTTACAAATTGACGGACCGACGTTCCTACTTCAATTTATATCCAGATAGTTAATCACTTCAAAGGATGTAGAGTGTACAGTGTAAAAATTATTTACATAAAAGACGAAATCCATTAGATCGTTGTGGTACACTCCAGGTCACAGGCCTCCCGTCCAAATAAAATATGCCGCACCAGTATTACCTTCATCTCTTACCTTTGAGCGAATTATCTACAACTCTCACTGTATTCCATGTGGTCTAACCATGTTTAACAGTTTACCACGCAGAACATTTTTGAATGCCCAAGTAAAGTCCATATTCTATTCCACAGTTCTATTTTTGTGCCTTTACCATTCTTATTCGTCACTTCTTCAATAAACTAAATCAAATTAGTGAGACAAAATTTCCCACACGCAAAGTCATGTTGACTAACGCTAATCGGAATTTACCTTTTCAAACAAAAGTAAATCCTGTCCCTCAGAATCCCCTCCAACAACTTACCCACCAATGACATCAGATCCACCGGTCTATAGTTTCCTCACTTTCCCTTACCAACTGTTCTTAAACAATGGCACAACCTTACCTGTGGCTGTACATGATAAAAATATCTCAGCCAGATATACAACAATGGCTTCCCTAGCTTCCCATCAGATTCTCGGGTACACTTGATCAAGTCATAGAACACAGAACAGTGCAGCACAGTACGGGCCCTTGAGCAGTTGATGTTGTGCCAGCAGTTTCTCCTACTCTAAGATCAGACTAACCTATGTGCCCTTTATTTTGCTAACTTCCAAGTGCCTATCCTAGAGTCACATAAAAGATCCGAGGGAGTTATGCACCTTAATGCATTTTAAGACGGCCAGCTCCTCATCATCTGTAACATGGACACTTTTCAAGATATCACCATTCATTTCCCCAAGTTCTCTCCCTTCCATATCCTTCTCCACAGTAAATACTGATGCAAAATATTTATGTAGTATCTCACCTTTCTCCAGTAATTCCACACATAGGTCACTTTGCTGATCTTTAAAGGGCCCTGTCCTCTCCCGAGTTACTCTTTTGACCTCAATGTATTGGTAGATTCTCTTTGGATTGTCCCTTACCTTATTTTCGAAAGGTGTTTTATGCCCCCAGTTTACCTCCTGATTTCCCTCTTGAGTATTAGCCTTCAGCCCTGGTACTCCTCGATGGATGTACTCGATCCCTACTGTCTGTACCTATCATATACTTCCGTCTTTTTCTTGAACAAAACCGCAATTCCACTCGCCATCCAGCATTCCCGACCGGCCTTGCATTGTTTATGAACCGGAACATACTCTATCTAGACTCTGTAATCTCAGTTGTGACGGCCTCCCACTTTCCTGCCACGAGCTTCTCCCAAGCAGCTTTTGAAATTGCCAATATAAAACGTTGAAATTTGGCCTGATTCAATTTAGAACTTTACCATTTATGTCAGGACTGTTCTTCTCCATAAGTATTTTAAAACTGGTAGTTACTGAATAACAGGCTCAAGAAGCAGAATGGCCTCCTGCTGTCCCTCTGAAACAGACTCAATAGGCTGAATCGCCTCCTCCTGACCCTCTGCAACAGACACGAGAGGCTGACTGGCCTCCTTTTGTCCTTCTGTATCAGGCTCAATAGGCTGAATGGCCTCCTCCTGTCCATTTGCAACAGACCCGAGAGGCTGAATGGTCTCCTCCTATCCCTCTGCAACAGACTCGAGAGGCTTTATGGCCTCTCACTGTCCATCTGTAACAGGGTCAAGAGGCTGAATGGTCTCCCCCTTATCCCTCTGTGACAGACACATAGGGACAGAATTACCTTCTCCTGTTCCTGAGCAGCAGTCTCAATGCTCTGAATGATGTTGCAAGGAACAGCACTGCACAACGCCAATGGGCAATAAATAGTGTACACTGTTTTATTGTCTATGGATGTGTCCCCACTGGTCACCCTGTGCAGCTGGTCTGTTTATTTATCTCTATCTCCCTTTATAAACAGTATGTAATATAAACTGTCCTGCAGTGTTCTTGTACTACTCCCACATACACGGAAGAAAGAATAAGAATACTGAAAGATTTATGGTCCATCCCTAAGCAACGCCCATCTATTCCACACAGACTGAGTAAATGTTCCCTTTTATTGGGATGGGAAAAGTTACGTAATTTAGGGGTTAACTGAGCCTGTTTGTTTAGTGACTGATTAATGCCAGTCTCAATGGATTGTAATTATCCCAGTGGAGGGGTTCCATCTTTTAATAATAAATGAGTTCCGTTGAAAGTGCTATTCCACAGTATAAGTGGGAGCACCACCGACAGCATTAACAGGGATCGACAGCTCAAGAGATGCAGTGGGGAGAGATCAGAATCTGAGCACAAGTGTCTGGAATGTTCCAACAATGAATCAGAATCTGAGAACATTAGACTGGAATGTCTCAAGAATGGACAGGAATTTATATTGGGATGTTTGGCTTCTTTCTACATATTATGATCGAAGCCCATTATCTTGGCGGATCGAATATGTACTTTACATTATTCAATATTTTTATTATCCAATCCTGGCTTTCGTTGGTGTCCCTGGTAAGTCTCAATGTTCAGTCATTAATTTTATAAATCATGATTGACTGTAATACTGTCCTTTCATTGACTCTATTATCATTGTATCTGTTATTGTTCCTGCTGAGACTCTAAATCGACATGTTCACTTTACAAGCCACTACTAACTGCAGCAATGAACTTGTTAATTCACTCTCTCCCTCATTGCTTCTGGCACTGTTACTCATGGGTCTCTATGTTGACCTGTCCAGTTTCAACTGTGAAACATGATTTATTTTATCACTGCCCTTGCTGTTTAAATATTGAAAGCATTGAGGTCACTATGCTCTGTTCTGCTTACAGATTGAATTACGTTCCTCTGACTACATCCCATCCCCGGCCAATACTGAGGCTGAAATACACTGGCATAGTCTACACAGCTCCTCATGCTGAGCAGACAGTCCAGCTTACTGAGCAATACATTGGCACGGTCTGCACAGCTCCACATGCTGGGCAGATAGTCCACCTTACTGAGCAATACACTGGCACGGTCTGCACAGCTCCCTATGCTGGGTAGATAGTTCAGCTTACTGAGCAATACACTGGTACAGTCTGCACAGCTCTCCATGCTGGGCAGATAGTTCATTTTCCGAAGCAATACATTGGCATAGTCTGCACAGCTCCCCAGTTAGTCTTTTTTCCCCATATTTCGCCAATATGGCGTATTTCTATCTTAATTATCTGGTTCTATCTTTATGGTGCATTTTTTTGTCCCTCAGTATCTTTCCCTGGCTTTGAGTTTTGGCTCCCTAATGTATCGAGTGCTGACATTGTGAAACTCAGAAACAATGAAATGGTGTGGCGGGGGGGCTGTTGTTCACTTCCCCGTGTGTCCCATGTTCCATGTTATATATGCAATCCTGCAGTGCTCTTGCACGACTCCTACACACATGGAAGAAAGAAAAAGGGTTAACAGTTTAATGATCATATTGAACAGGAGGGATTCAGCAGTTTTGAAACGTCTTTGAAACATAGTCTGTGCCTGTCCACTGAACGCCTGTGTTTGTCCCTCTCAGCTGATCGTGTGGCCAGTAAAACAAAGAAGCCCCCGAGGATTATTGTAAAGGAGCAGGCATCGAACTTGCGTCGGAGGCTGAGGGGTGACCTTATAGAGGTTTGCAAAATTATGAGCGGCATTGATAGAGTAAATAGACAAAGTATTTTCCCGAGGGTCGGGGAGTCCAGAAATAGAGGGCATAGGTTTCGGGTGAGAGGGGAAATAGACCAAAGGGGCAACTTTTTCACATAGTGTAGTACGTGTATGGAATGAGGAGCTGGGGAGAGTGGTGGAGGCTGGTAAATTTGCAACATTTAAGAGGCATTTGGATGGGTATATGAATAGGAAGGGTTTGGGGAGATAACCGTCCGGGTGCTGGCAGGTAGGACTAGATGGGGTTGGGATCTCTGGTCCGCAAGGACGGGTTGGACTAAAAGGTCTGTTTCCATGCTGTACATCTCTGTGACTCTATGAAAATCTTCTGACTGACTCCCTTTATTCAAAATTGAGTGGAGGTGTTGGGGGTGGTTTGCTGGAAGTTGTGCTGTGAGCTGCCCCAGGCATCAGGAAGACCTGCGGATTTTGTGACCCAACTCTGGATGTAGCATGGGGACTGTAGTTACAGTATCTGAGTCTGTAACATGATCAACAAATGGAGCAGAGGCTGCAGAGTTTAGAAGCTCTGAATCCAGGGCGTTAGTCTGTGTGGGGAAAGGCATCTGCCAAATCTGTCTGTGACTTAACGAGGACACCCACACCTGCCATCCTTGCACGCACATGTACACACACACACACACACACACACACACACACACACACACACACACACACACACACACACACACACACACACACACACACACACACACACACACACACACACACACACAGTATTTCTCTCGCACACACACACATACACGCGCTCTCTCTCCCACACTTCCCCCACCCCCGTGCACACACACTCCGCATTTCTCAGATGCACACACACATAAATCTGTGGGGTGAATTTGAATTTGTAGCCTTGTATGTGTAAATGCATTCAATTTTGTTTTAAAAAATACATGCACTTTGTAGGCAGTTCGTCAATGTGGCATTTTATAAAGTTCTGCCTTGGAAATAAAACCCGTCTGATTCCAGAGTACAACACAAATAGACTTCAAACAAGACCATCCCTGGTTTTGTTCCAGGGAGGTCACATCTTCGCAAACGTAATAGATTTCTTTGTGGAAGTGAAAATTGATATTGAGGAAAAGGCTGTAGATGTTATCCAACGGACTTCGGTAAGGTATTTGTTGAGATAAGCTGACGGAGAAGGTGAAGTTGCAAGGGGTCCAGGGACTATACTAGCTAAATGGATGGAGCACAGGCTGGGCAGCAGCAGACAGCGAGTAGCAGTTGAAGGGAGTTTTTCAAAAAGAAGAACTGTTCTGGGTTTGTGTTTCACAGGGTTTACTGCTGGGACCGCTATTGTTTATGATACACATAAATGAACAAAAGGAAGGTAAAGGTGGTCTGATTAATAAGTTTGCAGATGGCACTACGATTGGTAGAGTAGCAGAAAGTGAAGGGGACTGTCAGAGAATGCAGCAGAAAATAGATAGATTGGAGAGTTGTGCAGAGAAATGGCAAATAGAGTTTAATCTGGACAAATGTGAGATGATGCATTTTGGTCGATCCAATTCAAGAGTGAACTATCGGGTAAATGGAAAAAGCCCTGGGCAAAATTGATGTACAGAGAGATCTGGGTGTTCAGATCCATTGTTCCTGAGAGGGGCAGGTCGATAGAGTGGTCAACAAGACATACAACATACTTTGCTTCCTGCATTCCACCATTTTAAGAAGGACAGAAAAGAGAAAGTTAACTTGTCATCCACAGGAGGGAATCTGTTGGAATCTATTGTGTACAAGAGATGACAGGTCATGTTATAATTCAGTACGGCTTTGGTTCGACAACATTTCAAATAGTTCGTACAGTTCGGATCAACAGCTTAACAAAAGGATGTGGATGCTTTGGAGATGGTGCCGAGGAGTTTCACCAGGATGTTTCCTGGTATTGGAGGCAACTGACTATGAAGAGAGGTTTGGTAGATTAGGATTATTTTCATTAGACTGACGAAAGTTCGGGGGACCTGATTGAGTTCTACAAAATCATAAGAGGTATAGACAGAGTGGATAGCAAGACACTTATTCCCAGAGTGGGGTACTCAATTTCTAGAGGTCAGGAATTCAAGATGAGAGGGAAAAGGTTTTTGGGAGATATGTTCAGAAATATCATTACACAGAGTCTGGCAGATGCCTGAAACGCATTGCCAGCGGAGGTGTTAGACGTGGCCACGATAGCGGCATTTATTATGTGTCTAGACAGATGCATTAATGGGTAGGGAGCAGGCGGATACAGATCCTTCGAAAATAGGTGGCAGGTTTAGACAGAGGATCTGGATCGGTGCAGGCTTGGAAGGCCCGAAGGGCTGTTCCTGTGCTGGATTATTTTTTGTTCTTGGTAAATACTGGCGCAAAGTGTCGGTCCATATTTGAAAGGAAAATGAAAACAAAGCCAAATGTGGCACAGTGAATGTGTGGACAGGATAATTTATTGTAGAGAACAGAAAATTGACAGGGAGACGGAACTGTTACATTATGTCTGCCTTCACGGACGAAGATCCAGAACATATCCCAGAAATACCATAGAATTTTTGTAACAGAACACTAAAATCCTTCATACTAGTGACGTAGTAGTATATGACAACACACCTGGATTGAGGATTGATAAGTCTGACAGACCAGATGTACTTCATACTGCAATTTCAGAGAAAGCAGCAATACACAGATGGAATGGATTGTGGATGACTGTATTTATCCGTATTCAATTTGAAATTATATAAATGCATTCCAACGATTTAGGAAGGGAAGAAGAGGGAGAGTGGAAAACTACAGACCAGTTTACTTGTCATCCGCAGGAAGTAATCTTTTGCAAACTATCATAACGAATGTGATATTGGACACTGAGAAAGTAATAGCAAATTTCAAGAGAATTATTCTGCATTTATGAAAGGGAAGTTATAATTTACAAACGTTTTGTTTGAAGCTATATCTTGTAGACCTAATCATAGAGAAGCAATGGATGTGATACAGTCAGATATTCAGGAGGATTTTTAATCAGCACATACAGTATGTTAGCAGAAACATTAAAGCAAAGGGAATTGGGAGAAACATATACAAACAGGGAAGGTAAAAGTTAAGTTTGCCGTCATTTAAAGGGAATCCGAATACAGACAATGAAGGGTCAACTAGACTGAAAGAATTAACATGCTCTCTCTTGACGGATGCTGTCTGACTCACTGAGATGTCTAGCATGTGTTAGTTTCAGTACAGATTCCAGCTTCTGCAGTAACTTGTTCAGACGAACAAGAAAAACATTCTGCACTAGTTACACAGAGTGCTGGTGAGACTGTACCTGGAACATTGTATACAATTTTGATGTCTTGATCTAAATAAAATATACTGATCCCATATACTGAATGGACATTCTCAGATTAATCCCTCAGATAGCAAAGTATTCTGCTGGTGAAACTTGGCCTGAGATCCAGGCGGGAATCTGTTTGTGAAGCTCGTGAACATTGATAGATTGAAATATGAGAGCTTCATGTCTGTTTTACTTGGGAGAAGGACAATGCAGGGACAGAATTCGAGAAGATGGACTGAGAAGCTCTTGAGCAGATTTATGTAAGATGTGTACAGGGATTGATAGTTTTGGCTGGTATAAAATATTCACGTCCCTAGGTCCAGCTCAGTTACATCTCAGGCCGCTGCTGGAGTCAAGGGATGAAAGGCGCTGATGAAAATGTTTAAATACAATCTGATCACAGGTAAGGTACCGAGGACTGGAGAACACCCTTTATGGGAAGGGCTGTAGAGATTGACCAAGAAACCACAGACCAGTGAATATCAGATCAGTGTTCGAGAAACTACTGCAGGAAAAAGGTGGTTGTCGAAGACTGTTTGTGTGTCAGTGCTGTGTTCCTTATTATTTGTGGCATTCATAAATGATATAGATGTGAATGTGAAGGGGTATGGGGTGAGTGTAATAATTAGGTTGGTGTCTGACACATAGATTACTCGGGTGGTTTAGCAGTGAGGAGGAAGGTTTTACGTTACAGGAAGATACAGATAGAATGGTCAGATGGGCAGATCAATGGCAGTTGGAATGTAACACTAATAAATATGCGGTGATGCACTTTGGAAGAAGGAACCAGACATGGGAGGACTCAATAAATGGCAGCAGACTCGCAAGTTCAGAGGGTGCTTCTCCACACATTCCTGAATATGACGGGACTGGGTAATAGATTAGTTAAGAAGTAATTGGAGACAGCAGGCATAGCCTTTACTAATCGAGGCATAGATTACAAGAGTTATATAGCACTTTGGCTAGGTCAAGATGGAATACTGTGTGCAGTTCAGGGATCCACATTACAGGAAAGATGTGATTTCACTGAGAGTGGCGCAGAGGAGATTCAACAGGATGTTCCCTGGAATGGAGCATATCAGCTATGGAGAGAGGCTGGATACGCTCGGGTCGGTTACTTTGGAACAGAGAAGACTGAGGGGAACGTGATTCAGAAGGGTAAGATTACGAAGGGCATGGACAGGGTGGATAGACAGCAGCGGTTCCTATAAGTCAGAGGGTCAAGAGCAAAGGAGCACACTTTTAAAGTGACGGGTTTGAGGTTTAGAGAGGATTTCAGAATGTTTTTTTCACCCAGAGGATGTTGGTGTCTGGAATGCACTTTTAGAGAGGGAAGTTGTTGTGGCTCATCGCACAGCCGTTAAACGGAACGAGGACAATCACTCGAGGTGTCATAACACTCATGTCTATGGGGCTGATGTATGAAAGTGGGACTAATGTAGATTGTACTGTATTTCTGACTGTACAGAGATTGCTTCTGTGATTGTATGGCTGTGGAAGATCAATCACTGAGCAGCTTTAGACAGGAAATGATGGGTTTATGAAGCGTACGTTAACAAGAGTGAAATGCAAAAGCTTCTCAACATACAGTATACCAAGGTGAAATGTTAGAGAAGATCATTGTATCTTCCTTACAGGCTGAAACCAGAGAACAGTAAAATTGCAGGACCATGAAGCAACCACTTTTGTTCTGCCTTCACAAAAGAAAACATTTCAAAAAGTAAACTCCAAGCACTTCTCAGTCTACTGGGAAAAAGTAAATAGAATCAAATCTGTACATAAACAGTTTTGGACAAATTATTTTGACTGAAATCTGATAAATTCCCATGACCTGTTAATCTTCTCGTTGATTACTAAGGGAGGTGGCCAAGGTAATAATGAATACTCTGGTTATCCTCTTCCAAATGCTTGATGATTCTGGAACTGAATTCACAGATTTGACAGCAGCAAAGGGAGGTAAACAAAATATGGGGATTTATAGACAAGGTAGCTTTTCCTGTGTAGTGAGGAAACTGCTTGAGTGTATTATCAAGGAAGAAATAGCAAAGCATTTCAATAGAAATTCTTCCATTGCGCAGACGCAGCATGGGTTCATGAAGAAAGGTCATGTTTAACAAGTTTTTGGAAATCTATGGAGACAATACGAGCAAGATGGACAACGAGGCCTCAGTGGCTATGGTGTACCTAAATTTCCAAAATGTCTTCAACAAGTTGCCGCACAAGAAGCTGCTGCTGAAGGAAAAGGTGCAAATTGTGAGTGTAGGTGAGTGATATTCTGGCTGGCAATCAATACCTAGTGGTGTGCCTCAGGGATCGGTGTTGGGGCCACAATTATTCACAATTTATATAGAACATTTGGAGTTGAGGAAAACGTGTAGTGTGTCAAGGTTTGCAGATGACACGAAGATGCGTTTCATAGCAAAGCATGCGGAGGACTGTGAGACTTCGTGGATTAACATAGATACTTTGAGTAAGTGGGTAAAGGTCTGGCAGATGGAATACAAAGTTGATAAATGTGATATCATCCTTTTTGTTGGGAGTGCCAGAAAAAGGATTTTTATTTGAATGGTAAAACGTTGCAGCATGCTGTTATACAGAGGGACCTGCGTGTCCATGGGCATGAATGACAGAAGGTTGGTCTGCAGGTACAGTAATTACTGAGGAAAGCAAATGGAATGTTACCCTTCATTGCTAAAGGGATTGAGGTTAAAGGTAGGGAGGTTATGTTGCAGATGTCCAGGGTGCTGGTGAGGCCACACCTGGAGTACTGCATGCTGTTTTGGTCTCCTTACTTCAGGAAAGGTATACTGGCACTGGAGGGGGTGCAGAGGTGGTTTGTTCGGGTGATTCCAGAGGTGAGGGGGTTGGCTTATGAAGTGTGACTTAGCAGACTGGAAGTATATTCATTGGAGTTTAGAAGAATGAGGGGATGATCTCATAGAAACATATAAAATTATGCTAAGATAGAAGTAGAGAGAATGTTTCCACTGGCAAGTGAAGCTAGGACAAGAGGGAATGGCCTCAACATTAGAGGGAAGAGATTTAGGATTGAATTGAGAAGGAACCTCTTCAGCCAGAGGTTTGTAATCTCTGGAATTCCCTGCCCAGTTAAGTATTTGGTACTACTTCAGTAAACGTATTTAAAACAAAGGTAGATACTGTGTGAACAATAAAGTAAATAAGGGATACGGTGAGAGCGCGGGAAAATAGAACAGAGTCCACGAGTAGATTAGTCATGATCTTATTGAATGGACGAGGCCAAGTCCTGCTCCTAGTTCTTCTATTCTTCTGTCCTTAAGAAAGGGGAGTGGCCAGTTATCCCAGTTCAGCACCTCTGCTTTCGTTTGTTTGGTCTCATTTTTCGCAGTCTGACTGTTTACTCAAAGCAGGCAGCAGTTGTGAAGCTACCGGACCCAAAGAGGCAGGTCCTGTTGTTCCTCCCTCTCTCTGACATCTCTCCTGTTAGAAACTGGGTTTGATTTTTATTTTTCCTTTCGGTTTTGCCATGGAGTGTTTATCGGGATTATATCAAATATTTGGAACACCATCATTAAGTTGGGATAATCTGTTGGGTTTTCGGATCGGTTAAGTTGTTCTGTATTGTTTGCGTCTCACTCAGTAATCTTGCAAAGACATTCTGTTTTGATTAAAACTAAGTAATTTGACCAGCTGCATCACCCCTGGAATATCCGCCTTCGACTTGCTTAAGTCAATGAGCAAAAGTACAGTCTGTGCTACTTCCTTGAAATGATTTGAGGGGGTCTGTCCTGGCCCATAACAGTGTATAACAGCTAGATCGAATATAATGGCATGGATTGAGAATAGGAGACCTGACAGGAAAAAGTGAATTAGCATAAACCGTTCCATATATTTTGCAGTAAAAAGCAATGACTAGCCGGATAATCCAGGAATTGATATTTGGGCCCCATCTATTCAGAAAACAGATCAAACATTTGTTCATGGGTATTAAGTGTAATCTTTTCAAATTTGCTGATGGAACCAAACTGAGATTGTGAGTGGGTGAGGAGGATATAAAAAAGTTTCAAGGTGATTGAGACAAGTGGACGAAGTGGTAAAATACGTGGCAGATGAATAACAATGTGGATAGACGTAACATTGAGCAATTTGGTAGGAAATAGATGAACAGACTCCCACTTCAAAAGGAATTCATGAAAAAAAGTTGCTGCATGAAGATACTTACGTGTATACTTTTGTTGCCTTCTTCACCACCAAACTCCAAGGTCCATGCAGGGCAGTTAGTTCTGAAGCCAGAAGTCAATACTGGGATTGATATTGGCACACTGACCAATATACATAGACCCACCAAGTGGGGAGCTATATCATTGAAAAGAATCTCGACCTCTTTGTACACAACAGAAAGTACGTAGAAAGTGGAATGATGTATTGATCTTCATTTCTGGGGATTTGAGCCCAGGTGTGTCTTACTGCAGCTACACAGGGCCTTGGTGAGGCCCCATATCGAACATTGTGCAGTATTGTGTGCAGTATTGGTGTCCTTACCTAATAAAGCACAAACCGGACATTGAGGGAGTGCAGTGAAGGATGACCAGACTGATCTGTGGGATGACAGACGTGTTGGGGGAGCAGTGTTTGGGGCAACTGGGCCTGTATTCCATGGACTTTAGGAAAATGGGTGGAGATCTCAGTGGAATATATAAAACTCTGACAGGGTGAAACAGATTATCAGCGGGGATGATAATTCCACGGGCTGGGACGTCGAAAACAAGGGTCACATTATTAGGTATAGGCAAGCCACTCTGCATTGAGATGAGAATAAATGTCTGCATTCGCAGACTGGTGAACCTGGGGAATTCTGTCCCACATAAGACTGTGGAAGCTAAAGCACTGAATATAAATAAGGATATCTAGACACTAAACGGGTGAAGTTGCAGCAGGGGTTTGGTGTGGAGATACAGGATCAGCCATTGTTATATTGAATGGGAGAGCAAAATTGACGGACCAAAGTTCCTACTTCATATTTCTCTGATATATGAACACTTCAAAGGATATACAGTATATAGTGTTAGAGAAAAGTTAATTGAAGAGTTGTTTGGCCATAACGTAGAGTGGGCAAAGCTCAATGTGTTGAAAGGCCTACTCATCTTGCGATGTTTCTGTGCAGTCTGTGAGAAAGCTCTGTTAATGTTGTCATAAGCTCTCATTAGCCTGCTTGGCACACCCTCCTCATTCCTGAAGAAGTGCTTATGCCCGAAACGTCGATTCTCCTTCTCCTTTGATGCTGCCTGACCTGCTGCGCTTTTCCAGCAACACATTTTTAAGCTCTGATCCCCAGCATCTGCAGTCCTCACTTTCTTCTCATAAGCTCTTAGATGTCAGGAAGGAGGTTTCTGCAGTGTCGACAAGAGTGCTTCCTTCTCCCTTTTCCGATACAAAGGCTGGTGCCAGGCGTTATCTCATTTTTATCCTTTAATACCTCGGAGAAGTTTGATTTAACGGCCTTGCATGGCCGGTTCAGAGACCATCGAAGTGTTTACCATATGTCTGTGTGTCTGGAGTCACTTGTTGGTTCGACCAGGAAAGCACTGGAAATTCAGTTCCTGAATGTACCTTCGGGAAAGGAAATTTACGGTTGACAATGGACATGTGCTTCAAGGTCAATATTACTGGCACAAGATTTTAGATCTCGATATTCTATTAATTATACCTAACTTCCACCAGCGGCCAGAGCATTATTCTGGTCTGGATTAGTAATCCAGTGATATTTCCACAGCAACACCGTCTCCACATGGGGCCCTATCGGAAACAGCACTGCGCACGTTATTTCTGAGCTGGTCGACAGCTCCGTCAAAAAATTCCCACCAATTTGATTATCATGATGGGACTGAGGGGGTGGTAATTGGTCAGATTGTAATTATTCTCCTCTTAGGGGACGGGGCACTTTTGTGTAATTTTTCACATTGCCAGGGAGATGTCAGAGTTGGAGTTGGAATGAAAGAGTTTCCAAAGAGACACGGCTTGTTGTGCAGCATAAGTCTTTCATTCTCTTGCATGAATAGTGTCAGGGCCCATTCTCTTTGTCGTATCTACTATGTTCAGCTGTTTCTTCATGTTACGTGCAGCGAATCGAATTGTTTGAAGACTGGCATCTGTGATTCTGTGGGGATCATCCAACCAACACTTCTGGCTGAGGATGGTGTATACACTGCATTCTTGTCTTTCACACTGATGTGCAGGAAGGTTCCATGTTTTTCGGGGAGTGGTCAAGCTCTAGCTGAGTGTTGTTGCAGCAGATGTGTTAGTCTAACAACCCCAGGAATAATCTGGTGACCTGAGTTCGAATCCTTTTACAATACATGATGGAATTCAAATCCAATAAATGTTTGGGATTAAGAGGCTAATGATGATCATGAATCGATTGCTAATTGTGGGAGAAATAGATTTGGTTCACTGATGTCCTCTAGGGAAAGAAACTGCCATCCATACCTGCTCTGGCCCACATGTAACTCCAGACACACAGCAATATCATTGACTCTTAACAGTCCTCTGGGCAATAAATGCTTACCAAGTAAGCGACACCCTAATCCCAATGAATATTTTTTCAAAGAATGTTTGTTGAGCCCTTTTCTCTCGTCAGTTGTTCCATGGTTCAACTCCATTTCTGATGGATGTGCCAAGACTGCAGAGCTTCGATTTGATCTATTTGCTTTGTAATAATTTTGCCTTCTCGATCAGATATTAGTCCTGCTGTTTGGAATGTAAGTACAGTAGCAAGTGTGATAGCTTTAAATGGATTGTCATGAGTTTGAGGGACACATGGTTCTGACACTGGTATATTCACCCACAATCGTCAATGAAACATCGATCCGATAATGGGAATAATAGACTGAAAGAATAGACTGGGCAAAACGTTACAGGTTGTAACTGAATACAATTCTCCTTCTGTCCAGCTGTGATCCACAGTATCACATGAATTTCCAGGTTTGAGCTGCTATTTCTGCAATGCAATTCAGCTGTCTGTCCCCCAGTTCACACCGAGACCCATTCACCCATCACCCCGTGAACTACCCTGTTTACTGATGTGGTACCCTTTTAATATTCTCAATCCTCTGAGTGTCTGTCCAGGGTGTCACAGTACTTACTTGTCATGTTTCTGAAGACCACTAAATATATTCCGTGGAGCAGCTCCGTGGCTCAGTGGTTAGCGATGCTGCCTCACAGTGCTGGGGACCCAGGTCCGATTCCATCCTCTGGCAACTGTTTTACACATTTTTTCTGTGTCTGTGTGAGTTTTTTCTGCATGCTCCGGTTCCCACCCAGAATCCAAAAATGTGCAGGTTATTGACCTTGCTGAACTGCCTATAGTGTTCAGGAATGTGCAGATTAGGTCCATTAGTCAGGGGTAAATATAGGATAGGGCAGTGGGTCTGGTTGGTTTAGTCTTCAGAGGATCGGTGAGAAGTTGGTGGGCGGAAGGGCCTGTTTCCACACTGTAACGATTCCAATTCTAATATTCATCTGAATCTTTTCCGGCCAGTCGTGCCACTTTCGGTTTTAACATTGTAACTGTTTCTCTCCGTTTCTCTCCATGCCCTTGATTAAGAACTTTGTAGTGTCAATGATGCCAATCTTATGTAATTTCAGAACCAATGAATTTGTACATCTTGTGTTATTGTTCACTTCCCAGTTTATGGTGCTCAATGTTAGACAGGGCGTTTGAGTAGCTTTGATACAAGTCTTTCAAGCTGTTCAAAACCAGAAATTGCTGGAGAAACTCAGCAAGTCTGACAGCATCTAGGAGACAAAGAAACAGAGGTAGTATTTCAAGTCCACCTTGAGCCTTGTTCAGAACTGCAACGGATGTTTAATCCCTTGACAGAAGTGGACGAGGGATAATGGGAAACAGAGCATGTGGCGGTGCAATATCACAGAGGACGGGCGTTTGAGTGTGGTGAAAGAGAAACAGATGTAAATTGGGTGTATATTAAAGTGTGAATAGGAGAAATGCTTTCTCGTTACTGAGTGCAAGGTAAACAAGACATAGACAAGGTCATAGGAAGCAGAATGTACGTAAAATGGAGAACAGCCATAATGGGTTCAGACTGTGAAGCTATGGAAATGAATGTTAGCTCCTACGGGCTGTAACATACAATCCGTAAAGTGAGGTGTTACTCGAGTTTGGGTTGTGCTTCATTGGAACATTGCAGCAGCTCAGGACCGAAAATCAGCATGAGAGCAAGGAAGGTTATTGAAATGGGAAGCAGTGAGAAGGTCAAGGTTATTCTTCCAGACGGAGTGGGAATATTCCTCAGTGCAGTCTCTGTTTGGTCTCCCCAGTGTAAAGGAGACTGCATTATGAGGAGCAGAGAGGAAGACAGGAAGACTGGATTGAAAGAGGAGAAGTGAAATATTGCTTCACCAGGGAGTTGTGATTGAGTCAGTCTCTGCTGATGATATGTTCAGCCACATGCAGAAGTTCCCCCGAATGATTGAATAGAACCAGACATCTAACTTGAGGATTTCTGTCTCACATCTAGTCTGAGTCGTGATGTGGAATTACACCCAGAGGAAGGTCAGTGGGTATACATGGGTAGACGTTCAAGCAGATATCCCATACTGCTCAGAAATCATTGTTTCTGTTCGAAAAGAAGGACTCGAAAGAAGATGAACCACATAAAGTCTGTCAAGGATATTTTTAATGACAAATTAACGAGCATTAGAGTGTGCCCAGATTTAAGACATTTATTTCAGGGACCATACGCAGATGCGAGGCAAGAATTTCAATTGTGCTTCCGAAATTACACATTGAAATCCCTACCATTGCTGCTCCAACCTCTTTCCTGCTTGTCTACCCTTTCTGATTCCAGGTTCTCCCTTTCCAATTATTAAGCACATTCTGTCACATTCTGATCCCTTCCCACTACAACTGACGTTCTTTGATCAAGTCTACCTTCCTTGCAGTGGCATCAAGCTACGTTTGTGCTGCCACTTTGCCTCTGGCCTCAGTGTGGTTCGGCCTCTCCATTCATGCTGTTTTACACCTCCCACTCACACCTCACTCTGGAAAGTTTCCTTCTTGGAGTAAACTTTATTGAAAACTTCTCTTCCCCTTTGCACTGAATAATTCAAATTTCAAAAAGTATTCACGCCTTCATCTCACTGTGCTAAAGGCAACTGCACGCTGACCGTGTGGTATAACAATTCCTTTTCTTACATAGCTCTGGCCAGAGAAATGTTTTCACTGTAGAGATCATCACCCCCTTTAGACAAAGGAATTTATTTTTTTGACGTCTTATTGGCACTCGTAAGAGTTTCACGCTGCCTTAGTATTATAACATGGAGAAGAACACATCACAGTATGAAGTTTGGGCTGAGTGTTGTTTATCAGTCATTGTTTTAAATATTGTTTCAAATTTGCAATGCTGATTAGTAAATGCTTGTACTTGAAGTTAGTATCAAATGGAATGGAGGACGTTGAGAGCTGACATTCTGGAAGTTAATAAAATCATGGGAGGCATGGATAGGGTGAATTGCCAAGGTCTTTTCCACACGATGGGGGAGACCAACCATATAGCATACAGCTTTAAGGTGAAAAGAGGAAGATATAACAGGGACAAAACGGCAACATTTTCACGCAGAGGGTGTGTGTGTATGGAATAAGCTGCCAGATGAACTGGTAGATGCAAGTACAGCGACAACATTTAAAAGAAATTTGGACAAACATATTAATGGGAAGCGTTTAGAGGCATGTGGACCAAATGCAATCAGATGAGACTAGTTTAGTTTGGAAAACCTGGTCAGCATGGACATTTTGGATGAAATGTTTGTGTGTAATATGACTATATGAATCTAGAAAGCGAGGGAAAAATCAAGACATAGACGGATAAAGGATAAAAAGATATGATGTAAATACATTGGCAAGAAATATAAAAACAAGAATCACAAGTTTTTCTGTGTGTATATAAAAAGTTGAAGATGAGTGTGTGACCTTTGATAGAATGAAAGTCAGGAAAGTATATTGAGGACATTCGGAAGGTATGACTGGGGAAGTGGCTAAAGGGAACAGGCAGATAATTTACACCAGTATTTGACATCAATCCTCACAGGGAAGGCACAGTAAGTATTTCAAAATCATCAAGAAAATGGTAATAGGAGGGTTCTCGAACTGTCTCTAACAAAAGATACAAGATTTTTAACAAAGGATCAAACTAAGGATAGGCAGGTCAGCAGTAATTCATAATTGGTTTTAAAAGAAGTGGCTACAGAGTGACTGGTGCCACTGTGTGAAATATTCCATCACTCTCTGAATTACAGAAGTGTTCCAGCAAAACTCGTGAAGCTCCAATATGGCGCCTGTTTTCAAGGATGGAGCGAGACAGAAAGCAGGAACCATTTATCCTGACCATTATTGCTGGGAATCTGCGACAGTCTGTTATTAAGGATGGAATTGCAGTGTGTTTAGAAAAGCATTAGGCAGAGTCCGCATGGCTTTGCGAAAGGGAAACTATATTTTGCCTTGTAAAATCATGCAAAGTTTTTCTCGACATCCCATGAGAATGTAATAAGCGGACTTAATAAAGGGGAACTGGTAGACATGAGGCTTTCCAGAGATTTTCCATAAGGTATCACAAAGTAAAGGTTCTTCCACCAGACAGAAACTCATAGTATGATGGATAATATGGGATGACAGATGGTTATCACAAAGAAATTGAAGAGTCAGGATTCATCGATCTTTATGATAAAGACATATCTACTGGAGTAGCACGAATATCAGTCCAATGGCTTCAGTTATTGACATGTAGACTGAGAGCGTGAAGGAGAGAGCTGAGTGAAATACGCATCCGAGTTTGAGGATGATACTGACAAACAAAAGGCCGGCTGTTATTTAATGAAGAAGAGTCCCAGCAAAAGAGCAGTACAAAGGGATTGGAGTGTTCCTGCGCATGAAACATAAAGTCATCATGCTGATGCAGAAAGTAACTAAATTGGTACATTAAGCGGGTTTCTCTGATGAAAGGATTGAATTATTGAGTACATCTAAAATGGTGAGGCAATTATTCATTGTGCTTGAAATGAATGAGCGTGACATTACTGAAATGGACAAGGTACAGTGGGGGCTTGACAAGGTATTTGTTGAGAATGTGGTTCCACACCTGGGCAGACTGTCTCATTCCAGGACATTGATACAGAATAAGGGATATCGATTTCAAACCGAGATGTAAAGAAATATCATCTTTCAGAAAATAGTGAATGTCTGGTATTCCCGAACCCAGAGAGTTGTGGAAGGTGGGTCACTGAATGTATTTACAGACATATAGGCGAGTTGATTGGTTTCGGACATATAGGCGAGTTGAGAGATACAAGGTGGTAGCAGGAAAGTGGAGTTGAACCAGCCTGGATTCTACAAGTACATTTTCGAAACAAGGCCTAACCATCAGTGTGACCTCGACCTGCTCCTGTGTGGCAGGTACGAAGGGCTGAATGAAACATCAGAGCATAGGGCTGAGGGACACGAGTGGGCCATTCGGCCATTTCACACTACTTCATCTGTAAAGTATGTCATCTCATTGTGTTCTCAGCTGCACTTTTCTCTCCATGCACCATTATCCCTGATACACATGTCTATGGAAAATCAGACGAAGCCAGCCTCGATATAACAGAAATGTTCAGCCATCACAAACTTCTGGGAAAGAGAATTCCCACTTGAATAAATGCCCACTTTGTGAATTCTTCTCACTCCGGTTCTGACTGTGGTTGGAAGGTGCCACTGTTACCTTTTCTAGTACCGCTCCTCCACTGTTTGTAACAATTTTAAATGCAACCAGGTTGGAGATATGGCCGATGATAAAGGTCTCAGTCTGGGTCAGGTTCAGTGATAGGAACAAGTCAGGCAGATTTCTTTAGTCAGCCACATATAACTAATAGAAATAACGGAGCAGCATGGTGGATCTGTGGTTAGCACTGCTGCCTCATATCACCAAGGAGCTGGGCTCAATAGCAACCATCAATACTCACCACATCTGTGTGTGTTTCCTCCCGGTGATCCACGTTCCTCCCACCGTCCAAAGATGTGCAGGTTAGACTTAATTGGCCATGCGCAATTGCCCATAGTGCTCAGGGATGTGTAGGTTAGCTTGTTTAGTAATGTAAAATGCAGGATTACATGGTTAGGGAGGGGGATAGGTCTGGGTGGGATGCCGATCAATGGGCCAGTGTGGACTCAATGGACAGAATGTCCTGCTTCGACACTGTAGAGGTTCTATGACAATGGCAAGTTTGGTCCAGACAAACACCCAGTGGTTATTTACCTGATCCTCACGGTCTTGCATATTTCAATATGATCATCTCTCATTCCAAAAATAAACTATTAAAGCCTCCATAATATAAGTCCTTCATTTCTGGAATACATGAAATGAAACATCTCTGAACTGCTTCCAATGTAATTATACCTTTTCTCAGATAAGGAGACAAAAAAAAAACAACCTCACACCCCAGATGAGGTTATTTATTATTTTCTCAGTGTTGTGAGTCTTTGGATATCTCTTCCCGCAGAGAAATTTCCTGCAACATGGTGCTGAGAAAACTATCAAATAAGCCGCAATCTTATTATATGCTAGAGCACATTTGAAGGGTTGATTGGCCTCGTGATGGATTTTAATTGTATGTGATTTGAATAACAAACATCTCTATTCCTTCCCTTTATATGATACATACTGGTGCATTGACATTTTCCTGAAAAAGGAAATTACTTGGAACATTTTCTAGAACATCCCATAATCGCCATTCTTCAGAATATTCTATCACCGTGTGAAGGTATTTGAAAGGTGAGAGACAATAGACAATAGACAATAGGTGCAGGAGTAGGCCATTCAGCCCTTCGAGCCTGCACCGCCATTCAATATAATCATGGCTGATCATTCTTAATCAGTATCCTGTTCCTGCCTTATCTCCATAACCCTTGATTCCACTATCTTTGAGAGCTCTATCCAACTCCTTCTTAAATGAATCCAGAGAGTGGGCCTCCACTGCCCCCTGTAGCAGAGCATTCCACACAGCCACCACTCTCTGGGTGAAGATGTTTCTCCTGAGCTATGTCCTAAATGGTCTACCCCGTATTTTTAAGCTGTGTCCTCTTGTTCGGCACCCACCCATCAGTGGAAATATGTTTCCTACTGCCAGAGTGTCCAATCCTTTCATAATCTTATACGTCTCAATCAGATCCCCTCTCAATGTTCGAAACTCAAGGGTGGCCAAGCCCAGTCACTTCAGTCTTTCAGTGTAAGGTAATCCTGCCATTCCAGGAATTGACCTCGTGAACCTACGCTGCACTCCCTCAATAGCCAGAATGTCTTTTTCTCAAATTTGGAGACCAGAACTGCACACAGTACTCCAGGTGTGGTCTCACCAGGGCACTGTACAGCTGCAGAAGCGCCTCTTTGCTTCTGTACTCAATTCCTCTTGTTTGGAAGGCCAGCATGCTATTAGCCTTCTTCACTACCTGCTGTACCTGCATGCTTGCCTTCCTTGACTGGTGTACAAGACCATCCAGATCCCTCTGTACTGCCCCTTTACATAAATTGATTCCATTGAGGTAGTAGGCTGCCTTCCTGTTCTTGCTATCAAAGTGGATAACCATACATTTATCCACATTAAACTGCATCTGCCATGCATCTGCCCACTCGCCTAACTTGTCCATGTCACCCTGTAATCTCCTAACATCCTCATCACTTTTAACCCTGCCACCCAGCTTTGTATCATCAGCAAATTTGCTAATGTTATTGCTGATACCATCTTCAATATCATTAACATATATTGTAAAAAGCTGTGGTCCCAGCACGGATCCCTGCGGTACCCCACTGGTCACTGCCTGCCATTTCAAAATGGAGCCGTTTATCACTGCCCTTTGTTTCCTATTAGCCAACCAATTCTCAATCCAATCTAGTACTTTGCCCCCAATACCATGCACCCTAATTTTACTCACTAACCTCCTGTGTGGGACTTTATCAAAAGAGAGAAAGGGGAAAGGCGCTGCGTGCAGCCGTGAGAGTGATGGAGCATGAGCCTTGTTTCGATAGGCGCTATAACGGATATAGTGTGTATAGTGTGGGCGTAAAGTGGCGAGAGAGAGAGAGAGGAGGTGCTGCATGCAGCAGTGAGAGTGGTGGAGCATGAGCCTTGTTCGGGGGTAGATGCTGTAACAGATTTCAATGAGTGTGCAGGAGCAGAGAGAAGACGGTAACCCTTATCCTGGCAGAACGGGGAAGGTTATTGATGCCTGTCCTGTACTATCAATTCTATTCGCGATGGTGAAGGCTATTGCGATTTCTGTTATTTATATTTAACAAATATATAACCTGTTATCTTCAATTTCAGTCACAAATTCCACTTCATTTCTATAAATTTCCGTATCCTCACTCATAAACATCTAAGAAGGAACAAGACTGTTCAGACCCTTGAGTTTTCCTTTTGCCCTGAACTGTTTTATGTCTCTATATTCTCTCTGTTATCAACCCTGCCTACGCCACCACTATAGTATCCCCAGTCTCCAGCTCTGCCTCAATGCTATTGCAAAATAGGCCATCATCTGCCCACTTGTTAACTTCAGATTTTACGGCTCCAGTTATTTTCTGACCACTCTTCCAGTTACAAATATATTGACGACAAACTTATACCTGTCTCTCCAGTTATTTCATAATAGTGACCTCATATCAGAATAATAATGTCACTAGCCATGTTATGACTCTCAAGGCATTGTTTCAAATTCTACCAAAAACAATGATAGAACTTAAATTCAGATGGCAACAATCGGAAAGAAACCTCATTTTACAAACAGCAACCATAAACCATCATGATTTATTTCATTATTTCACTAATAGCCTTTGGTAAAGAAACCAAGTGTGACAAAAAAAAGTTGGCTCCATATTGTCTTGACAAATGGTCTCGCAGTCAACGGCAATTAGTGATGGACGACAAATGCTGCCCTTGCCAGTGAAGCGGACATCTCATGAAACAACAGAACTAAAGGTGAAATAAACCAAGGAACTGTGGATGATGGAGATCTGAAATAAAATTCCCCAGCGTCTGAAAACATTGGAGAATCTCAGAAAGTATGGCAACCTCTGTCAGGAGAAAAAAAGTTTGAATCTCGTGACCGATATCACAACTGAAAGCAACTGGGAAGTAATGCTATTTATATCAGGGATGGTCTGATACGTGAGGGGGGGGGGGGGGGGGGTTCGTTGAATGGAAGTAGAAATGCCCAGTGAGAAAGAGAGGGAGAGATAGAGAGAGAGAGAAATGAAAAGCAAACATAAAAACTGCTGATGATGAACCAGAAGGAAAATAACATGGGAGCTTATTCTAAATTCTCCCCTTTTTCCATTTTCCTGAATATCATGTGAATTTAGATGTGTCCTTGTTTACATTGAGTTATATTCTCTCTGTCTTTCTTCTCTGAGTGTGATGATAACTCCATCGGCAATACTCGTGCCTCCCTTATAGTTGCTGAGATACAAAGAAACAGAACGTCACATTGTTAACTGATTTTTTTGAAGAAGGGAACTGTAACTGTAGGGCTGTGCAGAGATGTAACTGTTTTTGTCTGCTAAGAACAGAAACATTTTCAACACTGAATGGGTGCACCGTGTGTGGGGATTTGACTTGCTCCAGTAATTACAGAGTAAAGAGACGTTCTGTCGACGCTTTTGACGGGTTTGTGTTATCAGCTGCTGCGTCTATTGAGAGAGACCCAAGGGTATGGTTACCCCACTCTGGACGAGATATGAGCACTGCGTTTACAGAGTGTTCTTGGTCCATGGTGAACACATGGAGTCGTGGCTGCACAGAAGGGAAGCTCTGTACACAGGGAGGGCCAGGGCACTGCATGTTCCTACCAGGAATTTCCAGGAACATTTGTCAAAGCTGGACACATTCCAAGTGTAAAATGTGAAACCAGCTTCTTTCATAAATGAGGTGGTCACTGAGCTGGGTCCCCTCCTTCAAACTCACACCAGGGACAGGACTGTGCTGACACTCACCATGAAGTGAACTGGATTGATTCTGGAACTTTCTAGGCAGAGCGGATGACATATTCATCACCATGAAGTATATTGGATTGAGTCTGGAACTTTCCAGGCAGGAGTTAGCGACATATCCGGAGTGCAGTCCTCCGATATATCACTAGCTAATAGAAGCCACCTGTCTGCTGAGAGGAATACATTGGTTCTGCCTCCACAGAAGAAGGTGCAGAAACTAACTTCCAGAAATACTAGGGAACAGGGACACTGGTGAAAATGAGGGGCTGCACGCAATTGGAATGAATGAAGGGTATGTCTTTGAAAATCTAATCGAATTGAAGCTTGATATGTTGCTGTATCTGATGTGCTACATCCCCGAGTATTGAGGAGGTGGCAACAGGGCTAGTGAAAGAACTACTGACTTTTCGTCAAAGCTGGTTAGATTCTGGAAAGGATCCTGCAGACTGGAAAACAGCTATTGTAAACCTAAACATTTAAAACAGGACGAAGAAGGCAAACAGAAAACTAAATAGCTTGATTTCAGCTGTGAGAAAAACATTGTAACCTTTTATAAGTAATGTGACAACTAGACACTTGGAAAATAATGATATGATTTGGTAGAGTCAGCCTAGATTCAGGAAAGAGAAAGGATCTTTGATAAACCTGCTGTAGTTTGTGGAGATTGTCCGTTGTGACATCGAAAATTGACAACCGGTGGGAGTAGAGGATTTGATTGTTCAGAAAACGTTTGACACAGTTGAACACTGGTGAGTGGTGAGAGTCCATGGGTAAGTAGGGGTGGAACACGCAGAATGGATCAAAAATTGAATAATGGGCAAAATGAGGCGAGTCGTCTTTTTCTTTGGGTGGATGGCTATTGGGGTATCAGAAGGATACGTGCTTGGGCAATAGCTGTTTGCAAGGTATAACATGATTCAAGTGGGAACAACAAATATAATAATTCTCTTTTAAGTTTATTAAATGTTGAGACGTTGGGCAGTGTTGTTATTGAAAAGGACCTGGATGTCCTTGGTTATAAGTCACTAACAGAATTCAGATGGGACAGTAAGGAATTATAACTGAAATGATATCTGGTCTTTCATGCAAAATACTTGAAGTACCACTGTAAATATATCTTACTCAATGGTAGTGTTTTGTTGAAAGAGAATTGGGGTATAATGTACAGACTGAGTCTGCTTCATAAATAATGATCACCACGTCACCAAGGCAGTGCAAAGGAGTTTCACCAGACTGAACCCTGGCATGATGGTACCATGTGCAACAAGAATGAGACAGCGTGATGGTAACTATGTGGTTAACCTGTAGCACTGTGAGAGAATACGAAGGTGAAACTTGACGGTTATGGACGGACACACATGTTGTCCCAAACAACCATTGATAAGGTGAGCAATTTCGTACTTTCCATAGGATGCTCGATTCCCAGTAGTTTACGTGCCAGTGCATAGAACTCATTTCGCTTAACAGAGAGGTACAGGCTCCGAATGAACTCTGAACATTGTAATTCACAGTTGCCGTGTGACCTTCCACTCAATTTCCATAATCCTGTCAGCACCAACAATACCTTTATTCTGAAACAGTTAGCCATTCCCCACCAGCTTCTGAATTCCAGAGAGAATATAGGTCTGCTCTCTCAGCGACGGAAGATGCCTTTGAGACTGGTTAAAAAAAGACTTAATTCCCACTGCCAGAAAAGCATGCTAACATAACCCTGATGCACTGCGAATAATGAAGCCAGGAGGAATACCATGGAACAGTCCATCGGTTCCTGCTCCATTTGGTTGTTATGCTGAAGCATCTCTGACACTTTCCTATTCCTGTGTTAGCGACTTGAGAAGCTGAATGTCCTCTTCCTGTTCCTTTGTAAGCGACTCCAGGTGTGAAATGGTCACTTTCTGATTCCGTGTAACTGATGTGTGGGAGTGAGCAGACTCCTTGTCTTCCTGTGTAATGGCAGGAGGGATTGAATGGGCTATCCCTCTTCTTGTCCAGTAGTCTTGATGGGCCGAATGACTTTTCCATATTCCTGTGAAGCCAGATTGAGGTACTGAGTGACCTCCTCCGTTTACTGTGGAAATGTGCAGCGCTGTTTCATGAATGTTACCGATAGTTTAACAGCTTGAACGCTGTCTCAGTCTTGTTCCACATGGACATAGACTGCATTAGGAGGTCAAAAATGACGACGTTTTCTGAATATTGTGCATCACAAAGTAAATTTCCACATTTCTGATCGATGTGGACTCAAATGGATGAATGGCCTGCTTCCTCCCAGCAGGGATTCCCTGCTGACAAACGGGAGATGCCTGGGCTGAGGTAGCTACCCTGAGGACTTCCTGCAGAGATGTCCCACGACTGAGATGATTGATGCCCACCGATGATAAACATGTTCCATTGTGCTGTGGATGACTCCAAACACTGGAGAGTTTGCAATGGATTCTGATGAAGTGCAATTTTGCTCAAGCTTCTTGAAGTTAAATATTGCTTTGATGTCAGGGCCAGTCGCCCTTTTCTAAGTCCTTATATTCACCCCTATTGCTCATATCAATAGGTCATCGTGTAGGAGCAAGCAGTGATTTCTTCAAACGGGGGTAGTGATGTCAGGAATTCTCTATTCCAGAGAGTCAGGGGAGCGATAGCAGTAAGTGGCCTCAAACTGCACCTGTCTAGCAAGTTGGAGGGTCAGAATAGGAGAAGGGTTAGATCGTTAGACACTATTAACATTCTATCACTCACATTGATAGTTCATGGTGTAGGAGCAGGCAGTGACTTCTTCAAACAGCGAGTCGTGAATATCAGGAATTCTCTATTCCCAGAGAGTCAGGGGAGCTATAGCAGTAAGTGGCCTCCAACTGTTTGTAGCACGTCGGATGGTCTGAATGGAACATCAGAAAAGGAGCAAGGTTAGATCGTTATACACGATGAACCTTCTCCACCAGGCACTAAGATTGTGGCTGATCAGGTTATGTTCTCAGCCCCACTTTCCTGTCTGTATCCCATTATCTGTCACTCACTTCGCTGTCAAATATTTAACTAACTCAGCTTTGGATAAATGTGAACAAAGAGGCACCACACACCTCTGGAGAAGAGACTTCCCACTCAAATGGTCCTTTTAGAATTTCTGCTCATCTCTCTTACAGTGTCATAAAGCACAGAGAACTGTGCACATCAGACATCCCAATCTGATTTCGTCCCATTTGTCAGCATTAGGCCCATATTCCTCCAATCCTTCCTATTAATATGTATATCCAGATGCCTATTAAATGTTGTAACTGTACGAGCCTCCATCACTTTCTCTGAGAGCTCATTCCATACATACACCACAATCAGCATGAAAATGTTGTCCCTTTACGATCATTCTCCTCTCACGTTTAGCCTTTTCCCGATAGATTAGGACTCCCCTATCCTGGAAAAAAAGACCTTGGCTATTCACATTATCCATTTTCTTCATAATTTGATAAACCTCTATAATGTCACGTCGCAGCCTCCGATCCTCTCGAGTAAACAAGCCCCAGCCTGTCCAGCTTCTCCCTATACATCATCATTCCATGTCCGGCACTATCCTTGTAAATCTTTTCTGCACCCTCTCAAGTTTAACAGCATCCTGCCTGTAGCAAAGCGTTCTGAATTAAACACAGTATTCTACATCTGGCCTCACCAACATCCTGCCCAGTTCCAACATGATCTTCCAACTCGCATACTCAATGAATTTATCAATAAAGGCGAGCATACCAAACCGCTCCTTCCCCACCCTGTCTACCTGCGACTCCACTTTCAAGGATCTATGAGCCTGCGCACTTTTGTTCAACAACATTCGCCAGGACCTCACCATTAATTGTAGATGTCCTGCCCTGTTTTACCTTACCAAAATGCAACAATTTACAATTATCTAAATTTAACTCCATCTGTCACTCCTTGGTCCATTGGCCCATTTGATCGAGGTCCCATTGTACACTGATGTAAACCTTGCTGGCCACTGCACCTCCAATTTTAATGTCGTCTGGCAACATAACAAAGAGGCGAGTATTCGCATTCAAATCATTTATATAAATAATGAAAAGCAGTGGATTCAGCACTGCTCTTGTGGCACATTATTGGTCAGATGCCTCCTGTCTGAAAAGCAGCCTTCTATCACCTTCTGTCTCCTAGCTTCACTCTAATTTTATAGTCACTTGGCTAGCTTATCTTGGATCTATTTATGACCTAACCTTACGAACTTGTCTGCCATGCGGAATCCTGTCGAATGCATTTCTGAAGTCTATATGGACAGGGTCTACCACACTGCCATCACCAATCTTCTTTGTTACCTCAACACAAAATGCAATCAACTTTGTTAGAAATGATTTCCCATGCACAAAGTCATGTTGACTATCCTTCTTCAGGTGTTACATTTGCAAATCCTGACCCTCTCAATGCTCTCCAACAACACGGCCACCAATGACGTCAGGCTCACTGATCAATAGTTCAGGGGACATTATTCCTCTTCCTCGTCCCACACTTCCGCTGCTCGCTGCAAATTTTAATGTAACCGGGTTGGTGATATAACCAACAATATAGGTCTCAGAGTGCATGAGGTTTAGGAACAAGTAAAGCAGGATTCTTTAATTTGCGAAAATTAACAAGTTTATGATCGAAACAAGGTTACTCAAACTACGACAGAAAGATGAATGACAAACGGTTTGAATATTGCAAATCTGTGCGTCGATGTTTCCCTCTCTAAAAATACTGACACATGCACAGGTTTGATGACAACCTGAAAAATATAATCTCTGCAGAACGTTAACTTGAAAGAACTGTGCCCAAATATTAATTGTGCTCATGACGAAAGGAAACATGAGGGATTGTTCCAAATATCATTCAGCTTATTCTGCTCTTACAAGATACTACAATGGCATTACTTCCTGGAACAGGTGGATTTAGCTGACTTCCCTTTACATCAGGCAGTGGGCAATTCCAGTGAATCCTCTACAGGAATCCTCCATGAGTGGTAAAGGTGACTGAGGAGTTTTCAGCTCACACATATTGCTGGGAAGACGAACACAGAGAGAGAGGGAGCAACAGGTTATTCCTTCTCAGGAAGGTTGCATGTTCTCCCTCCCTGAGCTGAATCACACAATGACATTATTCTAACCCAAGCTGGACAAAATGAGGTCTATTTGAACAGTGACTGAACTGTATGACTCCATCGCATTCCCTGATCCAGTAGGTACATCACTGCTGTTGTTAAACACCGAACCATTTCTTTCGGAACAAATAGCGCCACTAGATTTAAAGATGTGTTTACTTTTATAATACAACTTGCAATATCTTCACAATATCTGCATTTAAATGAAAGCATATTCTTCTTAAATTAGCTCCCCAGTCTTATTCTCCCATAGAAGATAAAATGTCAATCAGGTATTCACCAGCTCAAAATCTTATATGGTCAATAAGAACATTTCTCATTCTCAGGCCTAAGCTTCGAATCGTACAGAACACAATGCCTTCATTGCAAGAACGAGTAAAAAGAAACATCTTTGAAAAGTTTCAAAAACACTTTGTTTTTCACTTTAGTGGAATTACAACCACACACAGTACATCAGATGCTGTCTCAACATCGGCCTGTACAGATGCAGTAAAACATCCTTTAGATTAGACACTATACTCTTTATCAAGAAAAAATATCACTTAATTTGTTTTCCAAATCACGTGCTGCATCTCCAAACTAAGTTGTTGCGGTATATGGACCAGGACACGTTAATCCCTTTATACCACCGACTTCTGCATTCTGTATCCAATTACATTATAGAATGTTGTTTCATGATTCGTACAAAACACAAACTTCCCATCACCCACTTCGTACATTTTTTTTTGCTGAAGGTTTGCTCACAACCCTCCCATGTCTGTATCCCATTGCAGACACTGTGTCTCCACTTGACATCTTATTAAATGACTATCCTGGTGTGAGGGCAAATTGAGCTCCAATCCATTCAGTCCCAGAATCCAAATCATTATTCTAGATTGTAAAACGTTGATAAACTCACACTGATCCCCGAGGAATTTCACTAGTGACAGCTTTCCAATCTGAAAATAAGTAATTATCTCTATTCTGTGTTTCCTGGTAGCTGACCAGTACTCCCTGTTCCTGTGTAGCAGCCTAGAAATGTTGCATGGCTTCCTGCTATGCTGTGTAGCTGTTTGTCGATTTAGGGTGGTGATGGAGGGTTGTGTGTGTGTGTCTGTGGATATCTGTTTAATGGTCGGACACTGGGTGGTCTTGGAAGGGTGTGCATGTATGTGTTTCTGTGTATATCTATTTAATTGCTGGAGACAATGAGGTGGTAGAGAGATACGTGTGTGTTTCATTGCATATCTGTTTAATGACAGGTGACAAGGTGGTGGTGTGGGGTGTATCGGTCTGCGTTTATGTGTACATCCGTTTAATGGTAAGAGACAGGGTGGTGGTGGAGGGAGTATGTGTATATCTGTTTAATTGCAGGAGACAGGTTGGTGAT
Organism: Chiloscyllium plagiosum; assembly: GCF_037043375.1. Taxonomy (NCBI): domain Eukaryota; kingdom Metazoa; phylum Chordata; class Chondrichthyes; order Orectolobiformes; family Hemiscylliidae; genus Chiloscyllium; species Chiloscyllium plagiosum. The sequence continues at coordinate 27,689,707 of NW_028270188.1, read as the reverse complement.
GGAGGGTTGGGTGTGTTTGTGTGTTTTTCAGTGCATATCTGTTTAATGACGGGGACAGGGCAGTGGTGGAGAGTGGTGTGTGCGTGTTTTTAATTTTTATCTGTTTAATCGTAGTAGACAGGGTGGTGATGGAGGGTTGTGTGTTTTTGTGTTCCTGTGCATATCTGTTTAATGACGGGAGACAGGGTGGAGGTGGAGGGTTGCTGTATGTTTCTGTAAATTTCTGTTTAATAGCAGGAGATAGCGTCGAGGTAAGGATGGTGAGTGTGTGTTTCTGTGTATAACTGTTTAATGGCCAGAGACAGGGTGGTGCTGGAGTTTTGTGTGTGTATTTCTGTCTGTATCTGTTTAATTGCAAGAGACAGGGTGGTCGTGGAAGGTTGTTTTTGCGTTTCTGTGTATATCTGCTTAATGACAGGATACAAATTGGGTGTCAAGGGTTATGCGTGCGTATGTGTGCGTTCCTGTGTATACCTGTTTAATGGCAGAAAACAATGTGGTGGTGAAGGATTGTGTGTGTGTTTCTGCATATGTCTGTTAAATGTCAGGAGACAGGGTGGTGGTGTCGAGATGTTTGTGTATTTCTGTTTATACCTGTTTAATTTCCGGAGAGTGTGTGATGGTGGACCTATGTGTGTGTGTTTCAGTGCATATCTGTTTCATGACTGGGGACAGGGACGTGGTGGAAGGTGGTGTGTGCATGTTTCTGTGTATAACTGTTTAATGGCCGGAGACAGGGTAGTGCTGGAGTTATATGTGTGTATTTCTGTATGTATCTGTTTAATTGCAGGTGACAGGGTGGTCGTGAAGGGTTGTGTGCGTATTTCTGTGTGTATCTGCATTTGACAGGAAACAAATTTGGTGTCAAGGTTTGTGCGTGCGGGTGTGTTCGTTCCTGTGTATATCTGTTTAGTGGCAGGAAACAATGTGGTGGTGGAGAGTCGTGTGTGTGTTTCTGTGTATGTCTGTTTCATGGCAGGAGACGGAGGCGGTTTAGTTTTGTGTGTGTTTCTGTGTATATCTCTTTATTGAGAGGAGGTAGGGTGTTCTTGGAGGGTTGTGTTTGCGTGTGTTTCTGTGTATATCTGCTTAATACCGGGAGACTGCGTGGTGTTGGACGGTTGTGTTGTGTGTTTCAGTGTATATCTGATTAATCGCAGGAAACAGGGTGTGCTGCAGGGTTTTGTGTGTGTGTGTTTCTGTGTATATCTGTTTAATGGAAGGTGACAGCGTGCTGGTGGAGGGCTGTGTGTGTGTGTGTGTGTGTTTCTGCATATATTTGTTTAATGACAGCAGACAGGGTGGTGGTGGAAGGTTATGTGCCTGTGTTTCTGTCTATACCTGTTTAATAACAGGAGCCAGGTATTGGTGCAGGTTGGTGTGTATGTGTTTCTGCATATCCCTGTTTAATGGCGGGAGGCAGGGCGACTTTGGAGGGTTGTGTGTGTGTTTCTGTGTATATCTGATTAATTGCAGGAGACAGTGTGGTCGTGGAGGGTTGTGTGTGTGTGTTTCTGTGTATCTGTTTAATGACAGGAAACAAATTGGGTGTCAAGGGTTGTGTGTGCGTGTGTGTTTGCGTGTATATCTGTGTAATGGCAGCACACAGGATGTTCGTGGAGGCTTGTGTGTTCGTGTTTCTTTATAGATCTGTGTAATGGCAGGAGACGGGATGGTCGTGGAGGATTTTCTGTGGGTGTTTCTGTTTATATCTGTTTAATGGCAGGAGACAGTGTGGTCGTGGATGATTGTGTATGTGTGTGTTTCTGTGTACATCTGTTGAAGCACAGGAGACAAGGTGGTCATGGATTGTTTTGTGTGTGTATTTCTGTTATATTTGTTTCGTGGAAGGAGACAGGAAGGTGGTTTAGGGTTTTGTATGTGTTTCTGTGTATATCTGTTTATTGACCGGAGGCAGGATGTTAGTGGAGGGTGAGTGTGTGTGTAAGTGTGTGTGTGTAAGTGTGTTTGAGTAAGTGTGTGTGTCTGTATATCTGTTTAATGGAAGGTGACAGCGTGATGGTAGAGGGTTGTGTGTGTGTGTTTCTGCATATATTTGTTTAATGGCAGGAGAAAGGGTGGTGGTGGAGGGAATATGTGCGTGTTTCTGTGAATATCTGTTTAATTGCAGGAGACAGGTTGGTGATGGACGGTTGGGTGTGTGTGTGTTTCAGTGCATATCGGTTTAATGACAGGGGACAGGGTGGTGGTGGAGCACGGTGTGCGCGTGTTTCTGTGCATATATGTTTAATCGTAGGAGACAGCGTGGTGGTGGAGAAAGGTGATTGTGTGTTTCTGTGCATAACTGTTTAATGGCCGGAGACAGGGTAGTGCTGGAGTTTTGTGTGTGTATTCCTGTATGTATCTGTTTAATTGCAAGAGACAGGGTGGTCGTGGAGGGTTGTGCGTGTGTTTCTCTGTATATCTGCTTAATGACAGGAAACAAATTGGGTGTCAAGGGTTTTGTATGCGTGTGTTTGCGTTCCTGTGTATATCTGTTTAATGCCAGAAAACACTGTGGTGGTAGAGGATTGTGTGTACCTGTTTAATGGCAGGGGACAGGGTGATGGTGTCGAGATGTGTATGTGTTTCTATTTATACCTGTTAATTGCCGGAGAGTGTGTGATGGTGGACGTGTGTGTGTGTGTGTGTGTGTGTGTGTGTGTGTGTGTGTGTGTGTGTGTTTCTGTGTATATCTGTGTAATGGCAGCAGACAGGATGTTCGTGAAGGCTTGTGTGCGTGTTTCTGTGTTTATCTGTTGAATGGAAGGAGACGGAGGTGGTTTAGTTTTGTGTGTAATTCTGTGTATATCTCTTTATTGGCAGGCGGCAGGGTGTTAGTAGAGGTTTGTGTGTGTGTGTTTCTGTGTATATCTGCTTGATAGCGGGAGACAACGTGGTGGTGGAGGGTTGTGTTGTGTGTTTCAGTGTATGTCTGATTAATCGCAGGAAACAGGGTGTGGTGCAGGGTTTTGTGTGTGTGTATTTCTGTGTATATCTGTTTAATGGAAGGTGACAGCGTGATGGTGGAAGGTTGTGTGCGTGTTTCTGCATATATTTGCTTAATGGCAGGAGACAGGGTGGTGGTGGAAGTTTGTGTGCTTATGTTTCTGTCTATATCAGTTTAATAAAAGGAGACTGTATTGGTGCTGGTTGATGTGTATGTGTTTCTGCATATCCCTGTTTAATGGCGGGAGGCAGGACGACGGTGGAGGGTTGTGTGTGTTTCTGTGTATATCTGATTAATTGCAGGAAACAGGGTGGTCATGGATGGTTGTGTGTGTGTTTCTGTGTATATCTGTTTAATGACAGGCAACAATGTGGTGGTGAAGGGTTGTGTGTGTTGCTGTGTATGTCTGTTTAATTGCAGGAAACAAATTGTGTGTCAAGAGTTGTGTGTGCGTGTGTTTCTGTGTATATCTGTTTAATCGCAGGAGACAAGGTGGTCATGGAGTGTTTTGTGCGTGTGTTTCTCTTATATTTGTTTCATGGCAGGAGACAGGAAGGTGGTTTAGAGTATTGTGTGTGTTTCTGTGTGTATCTGTGTATTGATCGGAGGCAATGGTGTTAGGAAAGGGTTGTGTGTGTGTGTGTGCACGTGTGTATATCTGCTTAGTACCGGGAGACAACGTGGTGGTGGAGGGTTGTGTGTGTGTTTCCGTGTATATCTATTTAATTGAAGGAGACAGCGTGCTGATGGAGGGTTGGGTGTGTGTGTTTCTGCATATACCTGTTTAATGGCAGGAGACAGGGTAGTGGTGTAAGGTTGTGTGCTTGTGTTTCTGTCTATAACTGTTTAATAACAGGAGATATGTATTGGTGCAGGTTGGTGTGTATGTGTTTCTGCATATTCCTGTTCAGTGGCGGGAGACAGGGCGGAGGTGGAGGGTTGTGTGTGCGTGATTTTGCATATATCTGCTTAATGGCAGGAGACAGGGTGGTGGTGGAAAATTGAGTGCTTGCGTTTCTGTCTATAACTGTTAAATAACAGGAGACAGGTATTGGTGCAGGCTTGTGTATGCGTTTCTGTGTATCCCTGTTTAATGGCGGGAGACAGGGTGGCGATGAATGGTTGTGTGCATTTGTGTTTTATTTATATATCAGTTGAATTGCAGGAGACAGCGTGTTGTTAGAGGTTTGTGTGTGTCCATTGCTGTGTATTTCTGTTTAATGGTAGGAGACAGAGTGGTAAAGGGGGATTGTGTGTGTGTTTCTGTGTGTATCTGATCAATAGCAGGAAACAACTTGGTGGTGTCGGGTTGTGTGTGTGTGTTTCTGTGTACAACTGTTTACTGGCAGGAGACTACGTCGTGGTGGAGGGTGGTTTGTCTGTGCTTCTGTGTATACCTGTTGTGGTTCTGTTCGTCGAGCTGGGAATTTATGTTGCAGACGTTTCTTCCCCTGTCTAGGTGACATCCTCAGTGCTTGGGGGTCTCCTGTGAAGCGCTTCTGTGATGTTTCCTCCGGCATTTATAGTGGTTTGTCTCTGCCACTTCCGGTTGTCAGTTCCAGCTGCCCCCTGCAAAGGCCGGTATATTGGGTCCAAGTCGATGTGTTTGTTGATAGAATCTGTTGATCAGTGCCATGCCTCGAGGAATTCCCTGGCTCTTCTCTGTTTGGCTTGTCCTATAATAGTAGTGTTGTCCCAGTCGAACTCATATTGCTTGTCATCTGCGTGTGTGGCGACTAAGGATAGCTGGTCGTGTCGTTCCGTGGCTAGTTGGTGTTCATGGATGCGGATCGTTAGCTGTTTCCCTGTTTGTCCTATGTAGTGTTTTGTGCAGTCCTTGCATGGACTCCATCAAGTCACATTTCAAACATCATTTTAATCCACGTGCTCAGACATATAATGAAACATCTCTGTAGGATGTGAACCTTTAGGCTCAGAGGTCGGGGCACTACCACCACTCAAAAATAGCACCTAAAGCTGCAATATTATTCTCCTGTGTGTTTGTTCATCAGCTTTCTTTGAACATACTGTGACACACCCCCACAGCAGAATCGAGATAATCTGTTCCAGAGAAAGTGACACTACCACAAGTTCATGGAAGGGAATCGAATCCAGAGCTCTGACCCAGGGGCAGGGGTGCTACCCACTACACAAGACTTAAACCATGCCCAGAATTTGAATCATATTTTAAGTGTCAGTTTTCAGCTCTATATGGATTTATTAAATTCTGATTAACATTGCTGAAAAACACAGGCAACAGTTCCATTGTTAAACAAATAAAAGGTATTAGCCTCAACTATAGGATGATGAGTGCATGTGCTCTGCCATCGAGATGAACAGTGAACCTCTTTAATTGCTTGGCTATGATTTCCAGCTTAAATGGCTATTCTCTGTAATCTGCAATATTAGGGCAAGAAATCTTGCAGAAACACTCCGCACTATGAGGGATCTCGAATAGATATCAAGACTGAACACCAGAGATGAGGAAAGAGCACAATTTCTGGCCAAAAAACACTGGCCACTATTTCCAACCTCTCACATGTGGCTTCCCCCTTCCTGAAATTATTAAGTGATACAAGGCATCGGTTTACTTTCCAGCCTCTCCTTACCCTCTCATCCCTCTGCTTGCACAAAGCAAATCAAGCTCTTGGTCTTTGGGAAACTCAAGGTCTGTGTTTGTCGGCCTTCTCGAGAGGGGATGGTCTTTTAAACCTGAAGCAGGAAGGTGAGGGGGCAGTAACATTACTCACTGGGCTGAGGTGTGGCAGTTCGAGTTTAACTTGGATAAATGCGAGGTATTGCATTTTGGTAAAATAAAAAAGCGGGGGCGGGGGGCTTATACAATTAATAGTAGTGCGTTGGTAGTGTTGTAGAAAAAAGGGACCCACAGGTGCAGATCGAATTCACAGAAGTTTGTGGCACTTATAGACAAGGTGTTTCAGGTTACTTCTTTGCTCAGACTTTTGTGGTTACAAGTTGAGAAGTCATGCTGAGATTGTGCAGGACATTGATGAAGTACTGCAGTACTGTGTGCAGTTCTGATATGGAAGGAGATTATTAAGGTTCAGAAGAGATATACCAGGATGTTGCTAGGAACACCTCATCTTCTGCCTCGGGAGCCGACAAACACACGGCATGAACATTGAACTCACTAATAAGCAAATCTCCCCTCGACGACCCAGATCCCAGATCCGACCCTCCGACTCAGATCCGCCCTCTCGTGGGAACCTACCCATCCATCTTCCTTTCCACCGATCCACTCCAACTCCCCACCGACCTCTCACTATCACCTTCTAGCTTCTCCCACCTATCACCAACCGTTCCCCTAGCCTCACCCCTACCATCCATTTATTTGTCAGTCCTTTTACTCCTTCGCAATTCTGAAGAAGGGCCCTGCCTGAAACGTTGACTCTCTTACCCATCGGAAGCTGCCTGACCTACTGTGCCTTCTCCACTATCATGCTTTATCTACACTTAATTCTCCAACATCTGGAGTCCCCATTGTCTCTTAGGTACAATTCTCTGCTAACCCCACATGTCTGTTATAACCCCACGCTGTCTTAAGTATATATTCTCTCCAGATCATGGCCTACAAAAGTTCTCTCAATCTCTTACTGATATTGTCATGCCTCAGCAGCAGTTACAGGGTCTATGTTTCCATTTATAAGCAGAGAAGCATGTTGGTGTTCCGATAAACCTATGACATTATTTCCATATCCAATTCAGACTGAATGGTTACACACAATTAATCTACCAGACTCAACATTCGTTCCTTCAGTAACCCTCGCATATCCCCAGACTGTGTAAATGTTAATCAATATTTTGAATTTTAATAAACCAGTATTGAATTGAAAGGCGTTGGCTGCAGCTATTTGTTCGGTGACTGTGATTAATGTCAGTCTCCGTGGATCCTAAATGTGTTCCTGGAGGGCTTGCCTCTTTTATTAATTAAGGATTCAGTTCAATGTGTTATCCCATAGTATGAGTGGGAGCATTGACTCGTGATCTAGAGCCACAGAATAATAATATGTTAATATGAAGGAAATTTGTGGCATTGAAGTGAAATCATCATCATGAAGTATAAAAACCCATACTGCTTGCCTCATGTCCTTTAGTGAAGGCAATGGGTCATCCTCCCCTGATCAGTGTAGGATCACACACCAAATGCACTACATTCAAAGTCTGACCCTCTCGCTCTCTCTCTCTCTCTCTCTCTCTCTCTCTCTCTTGCTCTCTCTCTCTATCGATATAGGGAGTAGCGGTGGGGTGAGGGGAACGTCCTCAGAGGCTCTTGTAACCCGAGTAGAAACAAGCCATGGATTTCATCAAAGTATCAATGTCTGTTTAGAACATCATGAGAGACTGTCCATTCCCCTTAAGTTTCAATGCAATCATCTTTTATTCTCTCAAAGCGCTAAAGAGTAACCTTCATTCAACCCTCATTTTACCACCATCCCAGGGATTAGTCTGTGTGACTGCAAACCCACAGCAATGTGTTTTATTATTTACTGCCCTGTCGAACAGCTGAACCATCCACTCAGTTCAAGATAGGCATAACATGTTGCCCTGATATATGAGGGAAGAACAAAAGGAAAGATAGCACCCTTTCTCTGCCTGTTTCCCATATTCCTACGGCTCATTTCCATTCAGGTGGGTGACCATTCCTTATTTAAAGTGCATTCTTTCTTAGTCTTTCCCTGAGTGTGATGTTCATTTCCCGTAGGAACTCTGCTGTTGGCTTTGTTGATGCTCACATATAGATGTAAGGAGCTTTTACATTCCACTTCAGGTGCAGCTATGCGAGAAGGAAAGGCTTTTTACGCCATAGGAAAGAAACGGAGATGTCTCAGTGAGGAAAAGGAATTATTGTGATCAAAGTTAAGAGTGTTGTTGAGGCAGTCTTTGGGACATTGTGGACAGATTTTCTTTCCTTTCTAAGAAATAATCGCCCTGCCACAGAGAGAGTGCAAAGATTTTTCACCAGACTAATCCCTGGGATGGTGGTAAAATGAGGGGTGAATGAAGATTAATCTTTAGCTGTGAGAGAATAAAAGATGATTGCATTGAAACTTAAGGGCAATGGACAGTCTCTCATGATGTTCTAAACATACATTGATACGATGATAAAATCCATGGCTTGTTTTTACTCGAGTTACAGGAGCCTCTAAGGATGTTCCCCTTACCCCAACCCACTCCCTATATCGATAGAGAGAGGGTGGGGGAGAGAGAGAGAGAGAGAGAGAGAGAGAGAGAGAGAGAGAGAGAGAGAGAGAGAGAGAGAGAGAGAGAGAGAGAGAGAGAGAATCAGACCTTGAATATAGTGCATTTGGTGTGTGATGTTACACTGAACATCACGGCATCCAAACACCTGAAGGCAGACACAATATCTTCATTCTAAAACAGTTAACTATTCCCATCATCTTCTGACCTTCATGGAGAACATGGATCTGTCTACTCAGAGATAGAAGATGCCTCTTTGAGACTTGATGCAAAACATCTGGCTTCCATCCTCACTGCCAGCAAACCACTTCAAAGTAGCAGACGTTCCACGGGCAATGGCCCACGAGGAACCTCCATTGATTTGTCATATTGGAACATCAGTGACACCCTCCTGTTCATGTAAAACTATCCAATGGGGCAGAATGGCCTCCTCCAAATCCCATGGAACAGGTTCAAGGGTCTGATTGGGCTCAACCTGATCCTGTTTGACAGCTCGATGTACTGACCAGACCCCTTCTCTTCCTGTGGAACAAGCAGGAGAATTGAATGGGCTGTCCCTCTTCTTGTTCAGTAGTTTAGTAGGGCTGAGTAGCTTCCACATTTCTGTATGTAACCAGCTTGAGATGTTGAATGAGCTCCTCTTTTAACTGTGTCTGACAGCACTGTTACATGAATGTTACCGACACTTTAACAGCACAAACTTGAATGCTGTCCGGGTCTTACTGAACACATACACAGGCTGCATCAGGAACTGATGGGAGACAAAATATTCTGAACGTTATGTAACCCTCAGTGACCATCCCCACCTCCGGTTTTATGATGGGGAAAAACATTGATGAAGCAGCTGAAGATGTTTGTGCTGAGGAAGCTACCCTGAGGATCTCCTGAAGAGATGCCCCGGAACTGAGAAGATTTTCGGCCCCCACCCACAGGCATTTTCCTTTGTGCTCTGAAAGACCCCCGGAAGGGACACTTGATTCCCATTAAGCTCAAATAAGATGTCACTTCCGATGACATTCTCAGTCAAATACTGCCTTGATATCTAGACTATTCACTCTTTGCTGAGCCCCTGTGTTCCCCTCTTGTTCATATCAATAGGTTACGGTGTCTGTGTGGGTAGTGTTTTCCTCTCACAGAGGGTAGTGAATGTCAGGATTTACCTTGTCTCGAGAGCTAAGGGAGCTACATCACTGAAAGTATTTAAAAAGGTGGTAGATGGGTTTTTGATCTGCCAGAGAGCTGAGAGGGTGTGAAGAATTGGACATGGAAGATGAGTTAATACGAACAGTAGATCGCCCATTATCGTATACAATGTCTTGATTATCCGAACGACCTGATCCTGTACTTTATGTTCTCATATTCTGTAATTACAAAGTTAATGGTTGTCATTTTCCTGCACGTTCTGTTATTGAACATTGCAATCAGAGAGAGCAAAGTACTTTATGAATCATCAATTAGTGAGGTCTGGGGGCTGAATTCACAGTGAATCTGCGTCTATACTATGACCAACAAATGAAGCACAAGTTGCACAGAGGAGACACTCTAAAGAGACCAAAGTTGTCTTTCGAACCCAGTCTGGGTTTGAAGTAACATTTTCCAACCCACACCAAACCATGTGTGACAGCCTGTAGGGAATGAATGAGATCCTGTGTTACTGTGGACCAGGTGTTTGGAGCAAGATGCCCCCGTCAGCACCAGTCCAGGAGGTTTGAGGGGCTGAATTGAACTTAGGAATATAGGACGGAGGAGCAGGAGTGGTTCATTAGACACGTTGTCACTGCTCCACAAGGCACAAAGATCGTAGTTGCTCTAATTGTGGTTTCAGCAGCAGTTTTCTGTCTGCATACAATTTTCCTACATGCACTTGTCTGTCAAATGTTTGAATACAGCACAACTTTGAACAAATGCAAACATCCAGGCACCATAAACGTTTGGTAAAGGAAATTCCCACTTGAACAATCCAATAATAATTTCTCATTCGTGTTCCGACAAATGATAGAGGGTCACTGTGTTCTTTTCCAGTTCCACTGCTCCACTGGTTACAACAAATTTTAAATGTAGCCAGTTTCGTGATATGGCCAATTGTACAGGACACAGGCTGGGTCATTTTTGAGAAAAATGTGAAATTCAGGAAGTTGAACTCACAACAAATGGTAAAAGATAAAGTGTCCGAAATGTTCTTCTGCCTTTGAAATTATTCTACTCACACAAGCTGCTGGTACTGGGATTTATTTGTAGAACAGTTGGTTTTGGCTGAACTCTCTTTGCTTCCAGCAGTGGAGAGATTCCAATGAGTCCTCACGAGGAATGCTTCACAAGTGGCGAAGATAACTCAGGGATTTTATGGTCCCTGAACCTTTCCTATCCGTGTATTGTCCAAATGCCTTTTAAATGTTGTTAATGTATCTGCCTCAATCACTTCCCCTGGTAGCTCATTCCATATGCGTACCAGCCCCTGTGTGTAAAAAGGTTGTTCCTCAGGTTCCCATTTATTCTTTCCGCTCTGACCTTAAACTGATACTCCCTAGTTTGTGACTGCCCAACCGTGGGAAAACAATGCTGGGTACATTCACTCTATCCATGCCTGTCATGATCTTACAGACTTCAATATGATCCTCCCTCAGTCTCAACACATCGAAGTAAGAAGTCCTAGCTTGTCCAACCTCTCCCTGTAACTCAGTCCATTGAGTCCTTGGCAACATCCTTATATTTTTTTCTGCATTCTTTCCAGTTTAAAAAATTCCTTCCTAAAGCAAAGTGAACAAAACTGAACATAACGCTACCAATATGGCCTCCTGTATAACTGCAACATAACTCCCTAATTTCGATACTCAGTGAAATACAATCATTAAAGCTAGTGTGCCAAAAGCTTTCTTCAGTGCACTGTCTACCTCTGATTCAACGTTTAGAGAACCATGCACCTGAATTCTGAGGTCCCTCTGTTCCACTACACTCCTTAGGACACAACCATTCACCATGAAACTCCAAACTTGATTTGACTTTCTAAAATGCAAGAACTTACACTGATCAATATTAAAATCCATTTGCAAATTCTCAGGCGACTTTCCCAGCTGATCAAAGTACTGCTGTAATTTCTGAAATTTATGATAACCTTCCACACTCTCCATGATGCCGCCTATTTTAGTGTCGTCTTCAAACTTATAAATCATTCCTGTACATTCTCATCTAAATCACAGGTATATGTAATATGCAGTGGTCCCAGCACCAAACCCTGAGGCATTCCACTCGTCACAGGCCTCCAGTCTGACCAGCATTCTTCCAGTATTACCCTCTGCTTCCTACCTTCAAGCCAATTTTGTACCTAATTTGCCAGGTTCCTCTCAATTCCATGTGATCTAACCTTCCAGAGCAGCGGAAAATGTGGAACCTTGCTGAAGGCCTTACTGGAATCCATATAGACTACGTATACCACCCTTCCCTCATCACTTCATCAAAAAATTCTAACACATTTACGAGTCATGATCTCCCATGCACAAAGCCGTGCTGAATTTGATGAAGGGCTTTTGCCAAAACATCGATTTTCCTGCTCCTCGGATGTTACCTGACCCGCTCTGCTTTTCCAGAACCATTCTAATCTTACTCCGAATCACACCCTGTCTTTCCAAATACAGGGATATTCAATCTCTGTGAATCTTCTCAAGTACCCTATCCACTAGATTTTAGGTTTACTGGTCTTGAGTTCCCAGGTGTATCATTGTAGCCATTCTTGAATATGGGCTCAGCATACGCTACCCTCCAGTCGTCCAGGACCTCAATTGTTGGCCAGCAATGATGGAAAAGAGCCAAGAAGGGCTCCCGCAATTTCTTCTCTGTCCTCCTATCCTCCTGCAGTGTTCCTGAATGTATCTGGTCAGGACATGGAGTTTTTAGAAATACTGCAAAGTCTGAAAAATGCGTCTATTTATTTCATGTACAAACATGAAAGATTGGGAAAGTGACTCAATAATGGTTAACACAACAAATTAGAAAATATATTAATCATAGGAAGTGACTTCAGAAGAATTCCAGATATTCTAGAAAGCTGAGAATTCTCAGAAATGAACGATCCAGGAAAGGAAGGCCATGAAACTGATAAGGAAATCAAAAAGAGAACATGTATGCTAACACACAGGAACAAAAAGACTGCATCAGTCTACGATCTATATTTCAAAGGAACCAAAATAAAAGCAAGGTCAAATGTGGAAATTTGTAATCGGGAGAGGCGAGGTCATTGTTGAGAACAGGGAAATTACCAAGAATAGAACCAGTTACTTTGCATCTGTCTTCATGGAGGAAGATCCAGAAAATCCTCCAGTAATACCAAGTGATCATATCGGACTTCTGCAGCTAAAGACATAAAGTCAATTCAAATCAGTACTAAGGTAGCACTTGAACATGTAGCTGGATTGAGCATTGCTAAGTCTGACGAAACAGATGTACTTCCGATCAGAATGTCATAAATAAATCACTAATAGTAGGGTTAAATGCACTGTCGATGACTTTGTTTTATTTTCCTGTACATTCTGCAGAGACCAGAAACTATTGTGGATAAACGTGATCCAAGCAGTACCGATGAATGGAAGGGATCCAAACAGCTACAAAGGGAAACAGACATAGTGTGAGAACTGCAGGCGAATTAACTTGACATCTGTAGGGAAAGTGTTAGAATCTATTGCACAGGATGACGTTTTTGATATCTGGAAATTAACAGCAACAATGGAGATAATCAGCATGCATTTCTGATAGAGAAATCATACTTGATAAACTTCGGAATTGTTTGAAGTTGTTTCTTACAGAATAGATAATGAGGAACCAGTGGAAGTGGTATATATGGGATTTTCGGAAGGGTTTCTATGCGAACTCAGTGAGTTCGTAAGTGCAATGAATGTGAAGGGTATTTGGAGGAATAAATGTAAGTGGAATGTTAAAGTTTGGTTCGCCTTCATTTAAGAGAGTCAGAACATTGATGTAAAGACATGTTGAAGCAGTTTCACAGCGTGTTGGTGGGACTGTACCTGGAGTATTGTGTGCGGTTTTGGTGACAGAATCTCAGAAAGAATATACTGATCGCAGAGGAAGTGCAATGGACATTCTTCAGATTAATCCCTCAGATGGTGAGATTGCCTAATGAGGAAACTCGGCCTGTGTTCTCGAGAGATTCAAAGAATGAGAGTTGGGTCACAGTGAAATGTAGAAAATTCACAAAACATCTGACAAGTTGGAAATTAACAGAACGCTTCCCTCGCTGTCTATTCCACATTCAAGGCAAATAATGGCAGGATCTGGGACAGGCCAGTTAAGACTGCAATAGGGAGGACATCTCTAACTTGGAGTAGACTAATTAACACAGATACATGGAAATCTACTGGCAGGCAAGATTAGGGATAATGTCCAGATATTCTACAACTGTCTCCAGCAGAACAGAATAATCAGGGAACAGGTAGGACTCATTAGTGACTTGCGAAGTTGCATCTAAATCAACTTTAGTGGTAGGAGACAGAGGGTGGTGGTAGAAGGCTGTTTGTGTGATTCGAGGCTAGTATCCAATGGTGTATCACAGGGATCAGTGCTCTGTCTCTTATTATTTCTGATTCGGAGGTGTTGGTGTTGGACTGGGGATGGACAAAGCTAATAATTGCATAACAGCAGGTTATAGTCCAAAAGGTAATTCGGCGGCACTAGCTTTCGAAGCGCTTAATCAAAGCGCACAACCACTTGGTGAAGAAGCAGCGCTTCGAAAGCTCGTGCCTCCAAATAAACCTGTGGCATTACAAGCTGATGCTTTGTGATTTTAAACCTTATCATAAATGATGCAGCTGTGAATATAGACGAGGGGTGGTGGTGTCATAAGTAAGTTTGTGATTGATACGAAGATTGGCCAGGTGGTTGACAGTGAAGAGGAAGATACGGATGGAATAGTCGAAATGGTAGATCAATGGCAGATGGAATGTAACCCTGATAAATATGAGGTGATGCACTTTGCAAGAAGGAACCAGACAGGGGAGAACTCAATGAATGACAGCACACGAGGAAGCTCAGAGGGTACTTCTCCACACATCCTTGAAAGTGACTGAACAGGTTATTGCACAATTTAGGAAAGCAAAGGGGAGCGTAAACACAGCCTTGAAACACCGAAGCGTAGATTATAAGATCTATGTGGAGATTTATTTAGGCCACGATAGAATACTGTGTGTAGTTATGGGAGCCACATTACAGGAAGGATGCGATTGTACTGGAGGGGGTGCAGAGGAGATTCACCAAGATGTTCCCTGGGATGGAGTATAACAGCTATGGAGAGAGGCTGGATAAGCTCGGGTTGTTTACTTTGGAACAGAGAAGGCTACAGGGTCCGTGAATCAGAAGGATAAGATTACGAGAGACATGGACAGGGTGGATAGAGAGGAGCTGAAAATGTGTTGCTGGAAAAGCGCAGCAGGTCAGGCAGCATCCAGGGAACAGGAGAATTGACTTTTCGGGCATATGCCCTTGTTCAGGAATCTGAGAGAGGAGCTGTTCCTTTTAGTCAAATGGCCACACTTTTAAAGTGAAGGGATGAGGGTGAGTGAGGAATTGAGGACTATTTTTCATCCAGAGTGTGTTGGGGTCTGGAATGTATTCCTTGAGAGGGAGTTTGTCATGGTAACCTCAAAACCTTTAGAAAATACATGCTTGTGCAATTGAAATGCTATAAGATTCACAGCTACGTGCGTTGTGTCGGAAAGTGGGCCTAATGTAGACCGTGCTGTATTTCTGATGGAACAGAGACTGTGCTTCTGTTATTGTATGGATGTGGGAGGTCAATCATCGAGTGGCTTAAGATAGGAATTGATGGGTTTCTGAAGAATACCTTATCAAAGTATATAAGTGTGAACTTGTAATATCTTCTGAAAATATGTCAATGGCAAAATTAAGAGAAAAAGTTGCAGCTTTCTTACAGTCTGATACCAGATAATTGAGGACAGGGAAATAGCAGAACTATGGAATAAATACTTCAGTTATGCCTTCACAGAAGAAAAAAAAACAAAGTAAACTTCCTAGAAATACTAGAGAGCTTTAGTGTGGTGAGAAAAAGGAAAAAGCAACCAAATTAGCAACTAAACAGTTTTAGAGAGAAATATTGGACTGAAATTAATGGGCAAAGACAAAGTCAACAGAGATTTATGAAATGGGAATCACATTTGGGAAAGTGGCTTTTAGCAAAATTATGGAGAAGGTATCAACGCAATACGATTGGCATCTCAGAAAGATTTTTGACAAAGCCCCAAGCCTTTTGTGCAAATTCGAATCGTGTGGGACTGGGGCTAATATATGGTCATGGTTTTAGAATGGGAGAGCTGGCAGGAAACAGTGAGTAAGAATAAAACCCTGTTTTTTTTAATGGAAGGCTTAGAGGATATAACAAGGATCGAGATTTGACATCAAGCTATTCCCAATACATATCATATCTTTAGTTGAGGGGCTCAAATGCAATATTGCCCAGTCTGCTGACAGTACTAAACGATGTCAGCTTGTGAATGGATGAGGAGGATGTAAAAAAGACTCCAAGGTGATTGAGACAAGTGGAGAGACTGGGCAAATACGTGGTAGATGGAGAGCAATGGGAGAGATGAGATGTTGTGCACTTTGATGGGAACAGTAGAATGGCAGCCTATCATTTGCAAAGGGAGTGGTTGGAAAATGTTGATCTATAAAGGAACTTCAGCTGCATTTTTGTTTTATGTCTGCGCAGCCCTCCGAGTCCATGTAAGGCAGTGAATTCTGAAGCCAGAAGTCAATACGGGGAATGGCATTGGCACGCTGACCGGTGTATATAGACCCAGCAAGTGGGGAGCTGTCACATTGAAAACGATCTGTATCTCCCTGTCCGCCAGTCAGTGAAAGTAATATTGCAGGAGCAGAAAGCAGGTAGGCAGATAAATGGTGTATTCACCTTCATTTCAGGGGGATTTGAATACGGAGTAAGGGTCATTTACTGCAGCTGTACAGGGCCTTAGTGGGACCTCATCTCAGACACTGTGCAGTATTTTTTGCAGTTTTGGTCTCCTTGCCTCGTAAAGGACAAACCTGATATTGAGGGAGAGCAGTGCAGGATGACCAGACTGATCTCTGGGAGGACAGGCTTGTTTTCGGACCAGAGATTTGGGGTGACTGGGTCTGTATTTCATAGGGATTAGGAAAATGAGTGGAGATATCATTGAAATATATCAAACTCTGACAGTGTGAGACAGATTGGAAGCAGGGATGATAGTTCACTTTATAGAAAACAGTCAAATCGTATTTAATACACAAGCGTTATCAAAGAACTGCGTGTATATTGAATAGAGGAGCCGAAAGCACTATATCAGTTCTTGGTTTATATCTCACAATGTTTAAACATATTATGATATATGAACATTGTATGAGGAAAAGTGCACTGAGGAGATGTTCGGCCATGAACTAGCATGGGGAAAGTTCAATGCCTTAAATGACCTCCTCCTTTCCCGATGTTTCTGTGCAGTCTGTGGGAGAGCTCTGTAAATGTTGTTACATGCTCTCAGATGCTTGGAAGGAGGCCTCTGCAGTGTCGACAGGACTATGTTTCCCATTCCCCTCTCCTCTTCGGTGACTGGACATAGCTGAGTAATTTTCCACATTGGCATGGAGATGTCAGAGCTGGAGCTGGAATGAAACAGCTTCCCCAGTGACTCGGCTTGTTGTGCAGCACAAGTCTTCAGTCCTATTGCAGGAATGGTGTCAGGGCCCATTGTTTTGTCAAATCTACAGTGTTCAGCGGTTTCTTCGTGTCACGTACAGCAATTCGATTTGTTGGAAGTCTGGCATCTGTGAGTCTGTGGGCATCATGATGAGTGTGAGTTGGATCATCCACTCAACACTTCTGGCTGAGGACAGTGCAGACACCACACCCTTGACTTTTTTTCACTAGTGTACAGAGTTGTTCCGATATTTAGGATGAGGATATTTGTGGAGTCCTCTCCTCCAGTAAATTGTTTAATAGTCCACCAACAGTTATGCTTGGATTTAGCAGGACGACGGAGCTTAGATCCGATCTGTTAGTCTTGGGATCATTTCCCCCTCTCCATCAGAAGTTATTCTGCTGTTTGGAATGCAACTAGTCAAGCGTGGTCGCTTTAATGGGTTGTCAATAGGTTTAGGTGCATGTAATTCCGAGCTGGGCATCAGCCCTGTATTCAGTGGCCTAACCTGGTTTCTGATGCGGTAACACATCCATTTTCATATTCCCATTCTGCTTAGGGCATCTCCCTGGTGTCACACTTCCAATTTGTTACTTTAACTCAATCAATTTAAGCTAATAATCTAAATCGTTTCTTTTCCACAATGTCAACTTCTGTATTTGAAGTGAATGTGTTTCCGTCTGTTTTTCTCCCTGACCATGATTAAAAGCTCTGTAGTATCAGTGATGCCAGTCCTTTGCAGTTTCAGAGTGAAGGCACTTGTGCACCATGCGTTATTGTTCAGTTCCCAGTGTACGGCGCTCCATGTTGGGCAGGATGTTTGAGCATCTTTGACATACTTCTTTGGAAATTGTCCAAAAACAGAAAATGCTGAAGAAATTACTGAAAAATGTTGCAGCATCTTCTGGAATGAATGCAGAGTTAAACGTTCAGGTCCAGTGACCCTTTACAAAGCTCCCAGTTTCTCCAGCAATTTTTGTATTTTTATTTCTAGTATCCAGAGTTATTTGTTTTAGTGAAAATTTGTTCTGTGCCTATTCATTTCTGGAGAAACCCAACAGGTCTGTCAGCATCTGCAGAGACAGAGAAAAAGCATTAGCATTTCAAGCCCAGTGTAACACTTCTTCGGAACTGAAAAGGATTGGAAACTGGGATTTTAATCCCTTGTCAGAGGTGGAAGATGGGTGACAGGGAAAAGAGGGTGTGGCAAAGATAAACGGGCTTTTAGAATGCTGAACGAGTGGATGATGCAAAATGTGTTTAAATTAAGGTGTGAATGGGGGAAAGGGGTTCTCTCAATTGAATGCAAGATAAAGAAGACACAACCACACAAGGTCATAGGGAGGCCAGGAGGGAGAATGTTGACTATGTGGCATTATATAGATCTGGCCATAGATACGTTTTCATAGTCGAGATCATCGCCCCCTTTAGAAAAAGGAATCCAGGTGCTTGACTTCTTATTGGCACTAGTAAGCATTTCATGCTGCCTTAGAATTGTAATATGGAGAAAAACAAATCACTATATGAAGTTTGGGCTGTGTATTGTTTACATGCCATGTTTAATATTGTTTCAAATTTGCAGTGCTTATCTTTAAGTGCTGGTTCTTGAAATTAATATCAGATGGAGTGTAGGAGGTTGGTTGGTGACATCGTAAAAGTTTCTAAAATCATGAGTGATTTGGATAGGTGAATAGACAAGATCTTTCAAACGGCATCGGGGAGTTCAGCCATAGAAGGCACAGGTTTAATGTGATTGATGAAAGATTTAAAAGGAACAGAGGTTGGTTTGGGTATGGAATTAGCTACCAGAGGTAGATGACAGTACAGCTACAACATTTAAAATTCATTTGGAAAAACATATGGATAGGAAACATTTAGAGGCATATGGGCCAAATGAAAGCAGATGGGACAAGCTTAATTTGGAAAACCTGGCCAGCATGGACATTTAGAAAAGCTTCACGCAGGGTCAGAGTGATTTTGTGAAAGGGTAATCATACTTTGCACTGTAAAATCAGGCAAATCTGGAGATGCCTGAGAATGTAACAAGCGGATTTGATAAAGGGGATCTATTAGACACGAGGATTTCCAGAGATTTTCCACAAGGTATGACAAAATGAAATTCTTACACAACACAGAAGTTCGTAGGATGATGGATAATGTATTAACATGGGATGATCATTGGTTAGCTCATAGCAACCGGAGAGTCATGATTAATGGATCTTCATGGCAAAGGTGTATCTGCTGGAGTACCACAGCTATGAGTCCGATGGCATCAAATATTTACAATCTATACTGACAGCCTGAAGGAGGGAGTTGTGTGTAATATACATCCAAGTTTGTGGATGACACTGAGAACAAAAAGGCAGGCTGTTATTTAATGGAGAGGACTTCCAGAAAAGGAGCAGTACAAAGGGATTGGAGCCTTTCAGTGTATGAAACATAAAGTCAGCATGCTGGTGCAGCAAGACGGGTTCCTGGGATGAAAGGTTTGTGTTATTTAGAATCTCTAAAATGGTGAGGTGATTATTCATTGGGGTTTAAATGAATGAAGAGTGATACTGCTGAAAAAAAAAACAAGACACAGAGAGGGGTTGACACGGTAGATGTTGAGAAGTTGTTACCATTCCCGGGTGGAGTCTCGAACTCGATGACATAGATACCGAATATGGAACATCGATTTCATTCTGAGATGCAAAGTGATGTCTTCTCTCAGAAGGTAGAGAATGTCTGGAGTTCCCTAACCCAGAGAGCTGTAGAGGGACAACAAACTTGGACAATACAAACACCCAGGGGGTATATACCTAATCCACTCTCATCAAGGAGTGGGCAAGAAAGTGGAGTAGAGCCCTGGAGTAGATCAGCCATGTTCGTATTAAATGACAGGGCAAGCTTGAGGGGCCGAATAGCCTACTGTTGTTCCTATTTATTAATTTCACATGTTATGCTTTTGGACAGTAACTGGCTATTTTCCTGGAAATTGTGTTGTGTCATGCTACATTGAGATGAGTTTACCCTGGGTGGAGTATGGGGGCTGTATTCACAGCGAATCTGGGTCTTGGACACGACTTACATCTGGGGCAGAAGTTACAGAGAAGCCTGGAAACAGGGATTGGGGGTGAGGGTCACTTCCTGATCCAGCCTGGATTTTCCAAGGACATTTCCAAAACTACACCTAACAATCGGAGTGGCCTCGATCTACCTGTGTGTAGCAGGACGGAAGGGCTAATTGGAACATCAGAACACAGGGCTGAGGGACACGAGGAGGCCATTCGGCCCTTTGACACTATTCCACCAATAAATGAGGTCATGGCTCATCTCATTGTGGTCCCAGCTTCACTTTTCTCTCCATGCACCATTATCCATGATTCACCTGTCTATGGGAAATCAGACGGAGCCAGCCTCGTTATAATATAAAGATTTAGCCATCCCAAACTTCTGAGAAAGAGGATTCCCACTGGAATGAATTCCCACTTTGTGAATATCTTCTCACTCCAGTTGTGACTAAGGATGGAGGGTGTCACCATTTCCTTTTCTAGTCCCACTCCTCCACTGCTTACAACAAGTTTTAAATGGATCCAGGTTGGTGATATGGCCGATGATAAAGTTCTCAGATTGGGTTACGTTCAGTGATAAGAATAAGTCAGGCAGATTTCTTTAGTCAGCCACAAGTTACTAACAGAACTAACGGAGGAATATGGTGTATCTGTGGGTGGCACTGCTTCCTCACATCACCAAAGAGCTGGGTTCAATTCCAACCTTGGGCGACCCCCTAAGTGGAGTTGAACATCCTCCCCATACCTGTGTGGGTTTCCTCTCAGTGCTCCAGTTTCCTGCTACAGTCCAAAGATGTGCAGTTTACAGTGGATTGCCCATGGTACCCCATAGGTAAGGTGGGTTAGTTATGGGAAATACAAAGTTACATGGATAAGGTAGGATGCTGTTTGGTGGATAAGTGCAGACTTAATGGACGGAATGTCCAGCCTCCACACTGTAGAGATTCTATGATAATGACAACAAATTTGGACTATACAAACACCCAGCGGGTATATACCTAATCCAAACTCCTCAACGTCTTATATGTTTCATGCTCATTCCAAAAGTAACCTGTTAAAGCCTTCATAATATCAGCCCTTCACCCCAGGAATACGTGAAATGAAACATCGCTGAATTGCTTCCAATGTATTCTCCTCAAGGTCTTATATGCTTCATTCTCATTCCAGGAGTAACCTGTTAAAACCTTCATAATAAAGCCCTTCACCCCAGGAATACATGAAATGAACATCTCTGAACTGCTTTCAATGTAATACTATCCTTTCTCAGATAAGGAGACACAAAAAAAAATCTCACACTCAGATCATAAGGTTTATATTTGATTTCTCAAAGTGCTGAGAGTATTTGGAAGACTCTTCCACACAGAGCATTGGAGGCAGAAATATTGAATATTTTTGACGCACCGACAGAAGGTTCATGAATAACAACAGAGTCAAGGATTATCGAGGAATGGGCAGCAATGTGCAGTGTAAAGGGAAATGTAGACAGAGGTATCAAATTACACAGGTCCAGAACATCCAGGAATACAACGCAAAATGAAATGATAATATCGATAAAACATTAAGGGGGAATCCAAGATGGCGACGTTCCGGAAGGTATGCTCTGCTGGGCTCTGCATCACTGCACGGGCAAAGTGGCTCTCTAACCCATCCCATCCCAGCCATTTACGTAAAATTCAACACTAAAAAAGAAATAGAATCTTTACTACTCCCGTTTTATCAAGTTGAAATGACAAAACAAGGGAAAGGATTAAGTAAGTCCCAACACCGGTGCACCCGTCAGAATAATCGAGCATGCCTGAGGCTGAAGCTGCAACCCATTCTGCTCATTCAATGTACCCAGCTACTCACCAGGCCTTGGTCAATGAGTTCACCAAGTAATTTGAAATGATTTAAGCCATGATTGATGAAGGGTTCAGCAGTGGACACAGCCGCTCTCAGCCGTGCTTCAAAAACATGAGCAGCAACTTGACAGCCTTGGAAACAGAACAGACGATGTTAAGCGCCGAACTGCAGTGACAGAGACCGCGATCGATTCCTTTCAGGAGAGGATCCTCGCCTTTGAAAAACACGTCCATACCTTAACTGAACATGACGACCACCTCGAGAACAGGGGTAGGATGAAGAATGTTCACATCGTCCGTTTGCTGGACAGGACGGAAGGTGGTCAGCCAGTGAGTTTATTGAGAACTGGCTGCCGCGATTCCTTCACTTCGAAGCTGAAGAGAGACGGGTGAAGAGCGAGACAGTTCATCGGGTTACAGCGCGGAGGTCAGACTCAGACCAGCGCCCTCGCCCTGTCCTTGTGCAGTTACATAGTTATGGGGATAAACAAAGACTGATGGAATCTCCAGAACCCAGTGGAAAGATCCGATGGGTTTAACTCACGAGGGCTCCAGTATTATGTTCTTTCAGGACTTTTCAACAGCGGTGATTCAGGAAAGAAAATCTTATGTTGATATCAAGAGATATATAAGGGAACTCGGGATTCAGTATTCCTTACGGTTCCCAGCAATGCTCCACATTGCTTTCAATGAATCCATTCACTCTTCTGACTCTCCAGAGAAAGCGAAACCTTTGTGGACATTTTAAAGTAAGATGAATGTTTAGATAATCATGTTTCTCTCTTAAAGAAATTTTCTTGGACTTTTATGGTATTAACCAGTGTTAAATTATAGTCGCGATGGGTAGAGTACTCACTTCTAACTTCTTCATTAGTATTACTACTCTGTTTCTCTTTCCTTGCTTGTGTCTGGGGTGTGGCTCAAGCTGGAGCGGGTTACAAAAGTAGTTGTGATGACTAAATACCGACCAAAGGGCAGTTGAAGCTCGATTTTTGTTGTTAATTGCCCTGGATGTCATATTGGTAGCGAGCAGAAGATAAAGTTTTGGGATATGTAACCGTCCCCACTGGGCGGGCGTGGGGTAAATTCCCTACCGAGTGTCATTGACATTTTGGATTTTGTTTCTTTTTTTATGTGTTTAGTTTTGGAAAGTTTTGAGAGCTTGATAGATGTAGTAGTCTTAGGTTGTATTGTTTTTACGCTCTATGAGGTTTTTTTCATTCATGATCAGTGATGTGTAATTCGATTTCTTCCTCTCTCGAGCTCAAATGTTCCTACAGTGTGTGATGGATAATGATGTGCTTAAATGGTGTACCTGGAACAATAAGCGGAGCCATCGTCTAGTCAAGAAGTAAAATGTACTTTCTAGTCTTAGAAAGGAGAGTCGTGGGTGTTGTCCTATTGCAGAAGATGCACCTTGATGACAAGGAGCAGTTGACTTTACAGCAGGGCAGGTTTGATCGGGTTTATTTCTCGTTTTTTAATAGTAGGAGTAGGGGAGAAGCCACACTGGATAGGAAGAATCTTCCAGTTAAATTACTAGATTATATAAGACATTAACAGGAGGATCATAATCCCCAAACCCTTGAACTATGGGAAAGAATACAGTATTTTGAAAGATTATTGCCTCCCGGCGCACCCTCTTAAAACCGTGGTAGATGCATTTTCCAAATTAAGTTATCTTGCCTCGTGGTGCATTAGTGTAGATGATTTCAACTGTCTTACGTACCCCACAGTGGACAGAATGTCCAAAGGTTCCCCAATGCCCTCGTTATAATGTAAGCAATTAGTTGATTCTTGTGCCGAACCAGAGCTGGTGGATGTCTGGAGGCAGATCTATCTCACAAGTAGGGACTTTATTTTCTCCTTTAACCCGCAGAAATGACACACGAAGTTTGATCTCTTCCACATCCCTGCAACAATCTTAGATTGTTGGCATCCTGCATAATTGCGATAATTACCTTTTCTGACCATGAAGCAATATAACAGTTTCGAAATGCTGGCGAATGGATCCCTTTTTTTCTTATGGCTAGTTAGTTCATTGAGTATTTCTGTAATGATTTCAGATCTTTCTTAGCCATTAATTCAGATTCAACCAGTAACCCATCCATTCTATGGGAAACTGCTAACGCTCATGCCAAGGGAATAATTATTCCTCAGGAAGTGGCAGAAGGGGGAGCAGCAAAGTTTGTTTGAAACACGGCTGAGGACAGCCGAGATGGCATACTCTGATAGACCCTCAGTGGCTAAGCTGCAGAGGATCATAACGTTTCGGTCTACAGTGAATTCCACACTCACACAGACATCCAAGAAGGAACTTACTTTTGCAAAACAAAGGCTGTTTGAACGTCGTGATAAGCCAGGCAAGTATTTAGCCTAACTTGCCAGGAAAACGAGCGCCCCCTCAAGCCATTACCTCAATTTGGGAAGGTACTAGGATCCTTCCATCCGATTCCAAAAAGATTAATGCAGCCTGTCCGAGATTTTTCTCCGAATTATTTCAGACTGATCATTTTGAGGATAGATGGATTAAGATGGAGTCATTTTTCAAGAACGTGGGCTTTCCAGGAGTATCCCCTGAATAAGTGTTGTGTCTTAATGCACCATTGTCAGCGCAGGAGGGTGGGAAGCTGCTTCAGAATGTAAAGGTGCACGTTCTTGATGGATTTCCTAGTGAATTTTATAAATAATTTATAAACCAATTGTTTGGGCTGAAGTTTAACATGTTCTGTCACTCATACAGTCAGGAACCCCTCCCTCCAGCCTTTAGAGAGGCTCATATCTCTCTGATGCTTAAGAATGGAACACCCTGGAGGATTGTGCTTCTTAAACGCCAATCTCACTTTTAAATGTTGGTTTTAATCCCGTCTGAAACCCGTTCATTAAGGTTAGAAACTTTGCGGCCTTCCGTTGCCAAAGAGGTCGAAACATTCTTTATAAAGGGCCGCAGATCTTCCTACAATGTTAAGTGGTTACTCAATATGATCCAAGAGTGTCAACATCAATCTGTGCAGGGATTATTGATCTCTTCAGATGAGAGAAGGCATTTGTTTGAGTTGAGTGGTCGGATCTCTTCTGTACATTAGAACAGTTTGGTCTATGCAAAGTTTTTATCAAGTAGGTGAGGATCCTTTACTGCGATCCTTTGGCTGCGGTTCTCACTAATGGCGTGCCAACCAGAAATAAGAACATTTCTCCAGGCAGCCGACAAGGTTGACACCTTTTGCCATTATTGTTTATGTTGGTGATTGAGCCACTGGCGGAGGCCAAGCCGAGGGATGCCAATATATCTGCCCCAGAAGTGGGATAGGAGTCATGTAAGATTACATTGTATGCAGATGAGGGTGTTCTGTTCTTTGTCAAATCCCACAATTTCGGTAGTTCATGTGATGCAATGCAATAATTCACTTGTTGCCTTTCCGGGCGATAAGATTAATTTTATAAAGTTGGAGGCCATGTCTATGGGAGGTCGTAGGGAAATAGTTAATAGTGAGGGCAAATCCTGGTTTCCTTTTAACTGGTCACTGAAGTGGTTTCCCTACTTCAGTATATTAATTGCATCTGTCTTTCATCATTTATTTAGCGTGAACTGTGTCCATTTGTTTGACAAAATTAAACAAGACCTTCAAAGATGGGAGGTATTTCCAATATCCTGACTCGGTCGGATAGCTGTTATTAAAATGAATGTCCTTCCTCATTTCCTACACCCGCGTGAATGTTTTCTTTGATCTTTCCCAGACAAGTAAGGACTGTGGGCGGCACGGTGGCACAGTGGTTAGTGCTGCTGCCTTACAGTGCCAGTGACCCCGTTCAATTCCCACCTCAGGAGTCTGACTGCGTGGAGTTTGCATATTCTCCAGGTGCTCCGGTTTCCTCCAAAAATGTGTAGGTTAGGTGAATGGGACGTGCTAAATTGACCTAGTGTTAGGTGAGTGGATAAATGTAGGGGAGTGGGTTGGAGGTCGGAGTGGACTTGTTGGGCCGAAGAGGTTTTTTTGTAGAAAAAAAAAGGCTGGTTTAGCTCTCTTATTTGGCACCATAGCGATTCTTTATCAAGCTAACAAAGTTGCAACTGTCCCACAGATTATGGGGAGTAGATCTCCCCGATTAAAAGCAATCTAATAAGTTTCTTTTCATCGTATGTCAGTCCCTGGGCCGCTGAGGTCTCGGCATCAATTGAGCCCTCTCAGACAAAGTGAACCCTTATTAGTCTGTTGTTCTTAGGTGAAATGACAACGTTCATGGAGTATTGTTATAAACGAATGATGAACAATACTGTTACAACTTGAAGGACAATGCGTCAGATCGAGGGCAATACAGCCAAAACCATACTTCTTACCCCTATAATTGTTATACCGGGTTGTCAACCGGGGATGTTGGGTTCCAGATTTAAACTGTTGGCAGCGAGGGGGTACCTTGCTTGGGTGATTTAGAATTAATAGAATCACTACAGTGTGGAAACAGGTCCTTGGGCCCACAAGTCCACTTCGACCCTCTGAAGAGTAACCCACCCAGACCCATTCCCCTACCATCCTATATTTACTCTGACTAATGCCCCAATTTACAGATCCTGGAACTCTTTGAGCAATTTAGCAATGGCCAATTCATCTAACCTGCACATCTTTGTGACTGTGGGAGGAACCCTACGCAGACACAGTTGAGATTATACTAACTCCACACAGCCAGTCACCCAAGGCTGGAAACAAACCCGTGACCCTGGTGCTGTGAGTCAGCAGTGCAAGCCACTGAGCCACCACGTGTTATTTGAGGGAGAAACAATGATATCATTTGGTCAAATAATTCGTAAGTATGGACTCCCTCGTCGAGACTTCTCATTTTTTTTTCCAGATTAGAGATTTGATTTTAAAAAACTTTTAACAGACACTTATAGATCCGATACAGAGAAGTGGGTTCTTTTTGCTAAGAATACACTCTCTGTCAGCACCGTTTATCAATAGTTGGATAGTGTCCCCTCAGACAAGACTGTGCAGCTTCGTAACGTCTGTGCGAGAGAGTTGGGGGTTTAGATCTCTTCGGAGACATGGGAGGATATTTGTGAAAATGCTCGAAGGATTTTGATCTCTAATAGGACCCATTCTGTGCAGTTGAAAATTCTTCATCGGGTCTATCTGACACCAGATTTTTTCTCAAAATTCAAAGTGAGATTCTCTTCAGCATGTCCTAAATGCAGAATGACTACAACCACTCTTACTCATTGCATGTGGTCCTGCTGCAGGCTTCGTATATATTAGAGCACTGTGTCAGGTGTTGTAGAGTGCGTCTTGGGGACCGAATTGTAGATGGACCCGGTTTCTCTCTTCCTGAGCCTGCCCAGAGTGTCTTACGCAGATGTACATGGGAAAAAAAATCCTTACTTTCTGTGCTAGGAAACATATTCTGTTGTGTTGGATGCCTGAAAACTCTTCGGGGCTGTTGGGTCTTTGTCAGCTCCGCATGGAAAATATCCCTTTGGCTTTTCTCACCAGTATGGTGCACCAAAAAACAGAGATTAATTTAAGTCATAGAGTCATAGAAATGTAAAGCATGGAAACAGACCCTTCAGTCCAACCCCTCCATGCCGCCCACATATCCCAAACCAATCTCGTCCCATCTGCCAGCACCCGGCCCATAACATTCCAAACCCTTCCTATTTATTTACCCACGCAAATGCCTCTTAAATGTTGCACTTGTATCAGCCTCCCCCACTTCACCTGACAGCTCATTCCATACACGTACCACCCTCTGTGTGAAATAGTTGCCCCGTAGGTGTCTTTTATATCTTTCCCCTCTCACCCTAAACCTATGCCCTCTGGTTCTGGACTCCCCGACCCCAGGGAAAATACTTTACCTAATTACCCTATCCATGCCCATCATAAGTTTGTAAACCTCTATAATATCACAGCTCATCCTCTGATGCTCAGGGAAAATAACCCCAACTTGTTCAGCTTCTCTCTATAGCTCAAATCCTGTAACCCTGGCAACATCCTTGTAAATCTTTTCTGAACCCTTTCAAGTTTCACAACATATTTCCGATAGGAAGGAGACCAGAATTGCACGCAATTTTACAACAGTGGCCTAACCAATGTCCTGTACAGCCGCAACATGATCTTTCAACTCCTGTACTCAATACTCTGATCAATAAAGGAAAGCATGCCAACGCCTTCTTCACTATCCTAGCTACCTGCGACTCTACTTTCAAGGAGCTATGAACCTACACTCCAAGGTCTCTTTGTTCAGGAATACTCCCTGCGACCTTACCATTAAATGTAGAAGTCCTGCTAACATTTGCTTTCCCAAAATGCAGCACCTCCCATTTATCTGAATTAAAATCCATCTGCCACTTCTCAGCCCATTGATCATTTGGTCAAGATCCCGTTGTAATCTGAGGTGACCCTCTTCGCTGTCCACTACACCTCCAATTTTGGTGTCATCTGCAAACTTACTAACTGTGGCTCTTATGCTCGCATCTAAATCATTTATGTAAATGACAAAAAGTAGTGAATCCAGCACTGATCCTGGTGGCACTGCACTGGTCACAGGCCTCCAGTCTTAAAAACAACCCTCCATCACTACCCTCTGTCTTTTACCTTTGAGCCAGTTCTATATCCAATTGGCTAGTTCTCCCTGTATTCCATGAGCTCTAACCTTGCTAATCAGTCTCCCTTATCAAAACACTTACTGAAGTCCATATAGATCACATCTATCCCTTTTCCCTCATCAATCCTCTTTATTACTTCCTCAAAAAACTCAATCAAGTTTGTGAGACATGATTTCTCACGCACAAAGCCATGTTGACTATCTCTAATCAGTCCTTGCCTTACCAAATACATGCACATCCTGTCCCTCAGGATTCCTTACAACAACTTGCACACCACCAACGTCAGGTTCACTGGTCTATAGTTCCCTGGCGTGTCCTTACCACCCTTCTTAAACAATGGTACCACGTTAGCCAACCTCCAGTCTTACGGCACCTCACCTGTGACTATCCATATTGCAAATATCTAGGCAAGAGGCCCAGCAATCTCTTCTCTAGCTTCCCACAGAGTTCTAAGGTACACCTGATCAGGTCCTGGGGACCCGTTTCAAGACATCCAGCACTTCCTCCTCTGTAATATGGACATTTTGCAAGGTGTCACCATCTATGTCCCTACATTTTATATCATCCACTGTAATAACTGATGCAAAATACTTATATAGTATCTCCCCCATACTTCCTGTGCCAGGAAAAATATTCTGTCATGTTGGATGTCTGAAAATACCCCCGGGTCTGTTGGGTGCTTGTAAGGTCATCACGGAGAATATACATTTGGACTTTCTCACCAGCATAGTGCACCAAAAAGCAGAGATTTATATAAGATATGGCAACCCTTTTTGGATTGCTGCGATACAGGCTCATCTGCCACAATAACAACTGCTTTTCTATAGCTATGACGATATTGTCTAATGAATCTAATATGAAGAATTATGAACATATGCATGTGTAATGCTCTCGAAGAACGAGAACTATCGTTTTGTTATGCTGAGCTGTATTATTTATTTATTGCTTTTTTTTGTTTTTCTTCGATCTGTTTAGACACGTTAACTTGTATAGTATGTACATGCAATTGGGTGTAATTTTGTTCAGTTGTTTGAGTTGTTTTGTTATTTGTTCAATATAACAATAAAAATCTCTTTTTCAATAAAATATTTTGTTAAAAAATTAAAACGCGAACTTTGATAGAATAGAATCCCAAAGAACTCTCATTAGAGAGAATACGCATGGTGGTTTATCCTGAGGGTCGCCGCACCTCGGATGATGGGGTGAGGTTGAGATAGCGTCCCCTTCATGGTCGTCTCTGTCAGTGTGGGGAATTGAACCTGCGCTGGTGTCCTCCCTCTGCATCACAAGCCAAACAACCAGCCAAATGAGTGGGAAACTGTGTAACTGTTTCACACAGAATCAGTCACAGAAAAAGGGCAAGAGAAACTTTCATGACAAGGTAAAAGGTATATTTGAGATAATCGTCTTGATAACGGCTGAGCATAAAAATGTTCTCTGCTAGAAATTGTATTTTATCACGAGTCAAGTTTTTGGAAGCTCTCTTTGGCTGAATGCAATAAGGTGAGGAGAAAGTGAGGTCTGCAGATGCTGGAGATCAGAGCTGGAAATGTGTTGCTGGAAAAGCGCAGCAGGTCAGGCAGCATCCAGGGAACTGGAGAATCGACGTTTCGGGCATAAGCCCTTCTTCTCCTGAAGAAGGGCTTATGCCCGAAACGTCGATTCTCCTGTTCCCTGGATGCTGCCTGACCTACTGCGCTTTTCCAGCAACACATTTCCTGTAATAAGGTGAGACAAGTGAAATAACCAGGTTGACTAATTGTGAATGGACATCGATAACCATAAAATAAGTGCATGTTTTTGATTGGTCTGTGGAAAGCATGCTGACTGTTGCATGAATTTACAAAGCAGATGAAATATATTGTTAGGAGAGTCTATCCCCATGGGAAATGTCTTGTGAACACATGCGAGAAGAAACCCGGGGTAAAAAGTGCCTGAGAATCGTCTGCTCGATAACAGGAACCTGGGGTTGAATGACTGAAAGTTCCTGTAACAGGATCTAAAAATACCATCAGATCACTCCTGAATGTTGGAGCATATTTGATGTACTGAATGGCCTCATGATAGATTTTAATTATGTGTGATTTGAAAAATGTACATCTCTACTCCATCCTTTCACGTGTTATACACTGGGGCACAGCCGTCTTTCTGTAAGTGGGAATAAGTTGGAACATTACCTGGAACATTCTATAATTGGCATTCTCCAGAATATTTTATAACTGTGTGGAGGGCATTAGAAAGGCAAGAGAGAAAGAGAGGGAAGGTGATGTATGCAGTAGTGAGAGTGGTGGAGCATGAGCCTTGTTCGGGGGCCGGTGCTATAACAGATATACAGTGAGTGTGAGGGAGCAGAGAGAATATGGTGACCCTTACCCTGACAGAGCAGGGAAGGTTACTGATGCTTGTCCTGTTTTGCTGGACATTTCCTCAGACCGCAGCTTCTGCACTGAGCTGGGTGAGGAGCTCAGACCAGGCTCGGTGCATCTGGTGGTGTTATCCCTCTGGGAAGAGAATTGACCCCCTCTGTA
The DNA here is from genome assembly GCF_037043375.1 of Chiloscyllium plagiosum. Classification (NCBI taxonomy): domain Eukaryota; kingdom Metazoa; phylum Chordata; class Chondrichthyes; order Orectolobiformes; family Hemiscylliidae; genus Chiloscyllium; species Chiloscyllium plagiosum. The sequence continues at coordinate 27,658,824 of NW_028270188.1, read as the reverse complement.
CTAGCCCATCCACCAGGACCTTCGTGCCGCTGTCGACAAACCGTGGTGTAATTTCCCCTTAGCTGCCATGGTGAGTACCTCCAGTCATGATGGGTGGGAGAATCGGGCTGGCATTGAATGAGAGGTACACCATGGGGTGGGGTGGGTAGTTAATGAGATGGGTTTGGTAAGATAGCACCAGGAAACTAGCTCGGCCTCGTGCAGACAATCCCTCTGTCACACTCAATGAAAATGTCACTGAACAGTTTTTTTTGTTAGATTCGGCCCAGCTGCAGGCCAAATGCTCATCCAAAACTCTCCATCGCCTGAACTCACAGTAATATCCCTTTCTCTCATAATTCTTCATAATACTCACCCATGTTGCATGATACTATCGAAATGTCTTCATTTCAGCATTCTGCAACCTGTGAACATATCCTTCCATGACATCTCCCCCTTCTGGCTCCACTCCAAAACACTCATTTACAGTCATATTACACAATCACTGACAGTATAATTGACCATTTGGCCCGGCTGGTCCATGCCAACCAAAATGTCAATCCACACTCTCCCCATTTCCCTGCCCTTATTCGGTATCCCTCTAATCCTTGCCTATCTCTGTATTTGTCCAAATGCCTTTTCAATGTTGTTATTGTACCCATCTCAATCACTTCCACTGGCAGCTCAGTTCATATGCGTACCACCCTCTGTGTGAAAAGGTTGCCACTCAAGTTCCTTTCTTTATATATATATATATTTTTCCTTTCCAAACATTAACGGATGTCCTCTTGTCCTCGATTCCCCAACTTTGGGAAAAAAGTTGAAGTATTCACCCCATGCACGCCTCTCATGATTTGATAAGATTTGCACTTCTATAAGAACCCCCTCAGTTTCATAGAACATAGAACATAGAAGAATACAGCGCAGTACAGGCCCTTGGGCCCTCAATTTTGCGCCGATCCAAGCCCACCTAACCTACACTAGCCCACTGCCCTCCATATGCCTATCCAATGCCCGCTTAAATTCCCATAATGAGGGAGAGTCCACCACTGCTACCGGCAGGGCATTCCAAGAACTCACGACTCGCTGAGTAAAGAACCTACCCCTAACATCTGTCCTATACCTACCCCCCATTAATTTCAAGCTATGCCCCCTTGTAATAGCTGACTCCATACGTGGAAAAAGATTCTCACTGTCGACCCTATCTAAACCCCTAATCATCTTGTACACCTCTGTCAAGTCACCCCTAAACCTTCTTTTCTCCAATGAAAACAACCCCAAGTGCCTCAGCCTTTCCTCATACGATCTTTCTACCATACCAGGCAACATCCTGGTAAACCTCCTCTGCACCCGTTCCAGTGCCTCCACATCCTTCCTATAGTATGGCGACCAATACTGCACACAATACTCCAGATGCGGCTGCACCAGAGTCTTATACAACTGCAACATGACCTCTGTACTCCGGAACTCAATTCCTCTACCAATAAAAGCCAGTACGCCATATGCCTTCTTCACCGCACTATTTACCTGGGTGGCAACTTTCACAGATCTGTGTACATGGACACCAAGATCCCTCTGCTCATCCACACTACCAAGTATCCGACCATTAGCCCAGTACCCCATCTTTTTGTTACTCTTACCAAAGTGAATCACCTCACACTTAGCGACATTGAACTCCATGAACTTTCATTCGCTGTAAAGAAATAAGTTCAAAACTATCCAACCTCTGCCTATACCTTAGAGCCTTTAACCCAGGAAACGTCTTTGTAAATTTCTTCTACACTCTTTCTAGTTCAATAATATCCTTTCTCGAGCAAGGTGAACAAAACTGAACTCAATACTCCAACTGCAGCCTTACCAGCATCCTGTACAACAGCAACATAACGTCCCTATTTCTATACTCAATGCCCTGATGAAGACCAGTGTGCCAACATCTTTCTTCACTGTCCTGTGTATCTGTGACTCAATTTCAGACAACCGTGCACCTGATCTCCAAAGTTCTTTTGTTCCACTACACTCCTTAAGGCCCTCTCATTCATCATTAAAATCCTGCCTGGATTTGACTTTCCAAAATGCAAGACGTCACAGTTATCTATATTAAACTCCATTTGCTATTTCTCAGCCCATTTCCCCAGCTGATCAAGGTACTGCTGCAATTTCTGATAACGTTACTCACTGTAAACGATACCTCCTATTTTTGTGTCATCTGCAAACTTACTAACCTTGCGTTGTGCACTCTGGTCCAAATCATTGATATAGATAACAAACAGCAATGGGACCAATACCGTCCCCTGAGGCACTCCACTTGTCACAGGCCTCCAGTCCGATAAGCATACCTCCACCATAGCCATTTGCTTCTTAACGTCAAGCCAATTGTGTCGCCAATTTGCCAGTTTACCTTGGAGTCCATGCGATCTAACGTTCTAGAGCGGCCTACCATGTGGAACCTTATCAAAGGCCTTACTGAAATCCATATAGATCATGTCCACCACCCTGCCCTCGTCAAGCTTCCTGGTCACTTCCTCAAAACATTCTAACAAAATTTGTAAGGCATGATCTTCCCTGCACAAAGCTATGCTGACTATTCCGAGTCAAACTCTTGTCTTTCCAAATGCATGCATATCTTATATTTCCGAACCTTCTCAAGTGGTTTCCGGAAACAGATGTGAAGCTGACTGGTCTATATTTCCCAGGCTTTTCTTTGCAGTCCTTCTGAATAAGGGCACAACATTTGCTACTCCCCAGTCTTCCGGGACCTTGGCCCCTGAACTGTCATCTCTCGCCTCTTGCAGTGCTCTTAGATATATCTGGTCATGACCAAGAGATTTATCTAACTTTATGCATTCTAATATGTCCAACAGCACCTCTACTGTGATATGGACTGTACCAAGATATGACAATTAACCTCCCAAAGGCAACAGGTCTTCATGTCTTTCTTCATGTTAAACACAGAAGTGAAATTGAGGACCTCACTCATCTCTTGACCTCACTCATCACATGCATGCCTGTTTTGAATCTTAAGGCGTCCTATTCTCTCTCTAGTTGTTCTTTTTCTTTACTATACTGAATTTGGATTCACCCTAATCTGCTCAGCCAATGCTATATCCCACTTTAGCCCTGCTGATTTGCTTCTTCAGTAAACTTCTGTATCCCCTGTGTACCTCCAGAGATTCCCTTTGTCCCAGTTGCCTGTACCTGAGCGAAGTTTCCTTTCTTTGCTGGTCAGAGTCTAAATATCTCTTGTCATCCAGGGTTCTCTCTTCAAGCCCCATTTTCCCTTCACCGTCACAGGAACATATAGACCTTGAACTCGAGCTATCTCACTTTTGAAGCCCTCCCACTTCCTGGGATCCTTTTACCTGGAAACAAACTATTCCTATCAACCCCTGCAATCCCTTGACTAATTCCAGCAAATTATGCCTTGTCCCAATTTAGAACTTGAATCTGTGGACCAATTGTGTCCCTACCATAACTATTTTAAAATTAATACAGCTCTCGTCACTTTTCCCAAAATGCTCCCCCACTTTACCTCTGTCACCTATCTTACCCTATTTCCCAACAGTAGGTCGAGTTTGTCCCTTCCCGAATAGGACCCTCTGCATGCTGCTTGTGGAAGCTTTCCTGAACACACTTAACAAATTACGTTGCATCTAATTTCTTAACCCTCTGGAAGTCCCAGTCTGTGTTAGGATAATTAGAATAATCTATTATGACAACCCTATTGCTCCTGCAATTCTCGCCGGTCTCCCTGCATATTTGTTCCTCTAATATCCATTGATTATTTGAAGGCTTATAGTGCAACCATTATAACATTACCACCCCCCACCTCCATTACTTGTTTGCACCATTCACAAAACCTCATTGGATATATCTCAGTTATTTCATATTTAAATACTAGAGGGATTCTCGCCTTAATCAGAACTATTGGAATTTAAATTGTTTCCATTTACATCTCTTCCTCACAGTGACTTTCACATTCGCAGCATCCCTTGTCAAGGCACAATGGAGATATGGAGCTGTTAATAGATGGGAGCTGCACATCCTGTCACTTTCAGCATTGGTTACATATTTCCCCACACTGGGCAGCGATCTAACACAGTGTTACCGAACAATGGAACAGCCTGGGTTTATATATGAATGAACCAGTGCGGACTGCACAGCTCCCCATGCTGGACATTAAGCCCAGGATTATAGATCAAGCATTGGTGTGGGCTACACAGAGTTTTACTCTGTACATTGCTGGGTTGCATACAGGTGTACACTATCCGAACCTAAACAGTTCTCTATCCTGAATATGTAATGGATGGGCTGGTTAGGTGAGTTGGATTGCGAATGTGAGAGTACTAAACATCTGGCAATGCCTTTGTTTTGTGTTTTAATTCTTGTGATTGGATCTTCATATCCTCATCCGGTTAGACCCATCCCTCTGGAAGAGTCATGGTGACTGTTGTTACAGCATCTGGGTCTGCAATATGACCAACAAAGGAGCAGAGGCTGCAGAGAGGACAGTCTCCGTAAAATAGAATGATGGAATCACCATCAGATCAGCCATAGTCTTAGTGAATGTTGGGGCAGGATTGAATGGACCACTAATGTTATTTTTTCATATATTTCTGCTTGTTCCAAGCAAACCCCACCTCTCTCCTAGTGTCGCATGCTGGTGGGGAATGAGTCACCTCCTGCTGTCATTGTGTAACAGGATCCTGGGACCTCACTAACCTCAAGAATTCCCTGTGCCCCATTTTCGAGCACTGAGTAACTCCCTCCTGTCCCTGTCTCCCAATATCAAGCAGTTGAATAACTGCCTCCTGTTCCTGTGTAGGAGAAAGTGAGGACTGCAGATGCTGGAGATCAGTATTGAAAAATGTGTTGCTGGAAAAGCGCAGCAGGTCAGGCAGCATCCAAGGAGCAGGAGAATCGATGTTTCGGGCCCTTCCTGAAGAAGGGTTTATGCCTGAAACGTCGATTCTCCTGCTCCTTGGATGCTGCCTGACCTGCTGCGTTTTTCCAGCAACACATTTTTCAGTCCTGTTCCTGTGTCCCAATCTTGGGTAGCCGAATGACTGCCACCTGATCCAAGGTTTGCAAAAGTAGATGTCCTCCTCCGGCTATTGACTAACAGGCTCCAATAGCTCTGCGCTCACCTGCTGCTCCTGTGGAATGGTATTGAGGGACTGAATGGCCTCTTCACATTCCTTACAGCTTCTCTAGACTAAATGTTTTTCTCCTGTTTCTGTAATACACCATCAAAATCTGAATGATGTATTTTTGTATTTTACTCTCAGCAATTGAGCAAACAAGCTGACTCACAGAATTCAGAAGCTGAATAGCCTCCTCCTGTTCCTGTGTTATACACTCAAGAGGCAATAGAGTTTCACAGATATACGGAAAAAGACCTTTTGGTCTGATTGTCCATACCGATCAAATATCCTGAATAAATCTCTCCTCGCTTGCCAGCAGTTGGCCCATATTCCTCTAAACACTCCCCATGCATGTATTCATCCAAATGCCTTTTAAATGGTGGAATTGTACCTGCCTCCTTCACCTCTTTTGGCTGTACAATCCATACAAACAGCAGTCTCTGTGTGAATGTGTCCCTTTTTAAATCTTTCCCCTCTCACTTTAAACCTTTGTCTTCTAATTTTGGACTTGCCTATTCTGGGGAAAAGACATTGACTGTTTACCTTATCTATGGCCCTCATGCTTTTGTAAACGACTTTAAGATCACCTCTCAGCCTCAACACTTGGAAATTGTCCCAGCCTATTCAAACTCTCCCTGTAACTCTAACCCTCAAACACCTGCAACATTCTTTTAAATCTCTTCTGTACCCTTTCAAGTTTGACAACACCTTTCCGACAGCAGGGTGACTAGAATTAAAGGCAATATTACAAAAAGTGGCCAAAACAATGTTCTGTACAGATGCAATATGTCATGCAAATATTTAGACTCAAAGCACACACCAATAAAGGGATGATCACCAAGTGCCTTCTTCACTACGCTGTCTACCTGTGACGGCAATTACAAGAAACGGAGAACCTGCACCACAAGATGACACAGTCTCTCAGTGGCTAGCATTGCTACTTCAGAGCACAACGATCTGGGTTTAATTCCATCCTTGAATGACTGTCTGTGTGGTGTTTGCACATTCTCCCCGGTCTGTATGATTTTCTTCCGGATGTTATGCTTTCTTCCAACAGTATAAAGACATGCAGATAGGGGTAGATTGGCCAAGCTAAATTGCATATAGTACCCAGGGATGTGTAGGCGAGTTGGATAAGCCATGGAAAATGCAGGCTCAGAGAGATTGGGTAGGGGTTTGTCCAGTGGGAGACTGTTTAGAGGTTCGGTGAACCTCGATGGGCCGAATAGCCTGTTTCCTCACGGCAGGGATTCGATAATTTCTATGGAGTTCTCATTGATTGGCAGCTTTCGACAGTACCCTACCTGCACATCTTGCCTTGATGTGTCTTGCCAAAATACAATGCCTCACATTTAACGAAATTAAACTCCATCTGCCATTCCTCGGCTCACCTAAGTAAAGTCCCATTATAGTCTGAGAGATGATTCTTCACTGTCGAATACACCACCAAATTTGGTATTATCTACAAACTTACTGACCATACTTCATATACACAAACGCAAATGATTTGTATAAGTGACAAAAGGCAGTGGACCCACTATTGATCTTTGCGGCACGCCACTGGTCACAGGTCTCCAAGTTTAATGAACAAATGTCCACTGTCACGCCCTGTCTCCAATATTCAAGAAAATATTGGATCTAAATGGCGAGCTCTCCCTGGATTGCAGACAGTCTAACCTTGCTAACCAGTCTACCATGTAGACCATTTTGCTTTTCAACTGAATTCCATAAAGACAACATTCACTGTCCTGCCTTCATCAATCATCTTCATCATTTCCTCAAAAAATTCCACTGAGTCAGTGAGACGTGATGTCCAATGTACAAAGCCCTCTTCAGTCCTTACATTTCCAAATGCATATACATTCTTTCCTCAAAATCCCCTCCAACAATTTAGTCACCATTGACGTCAGGCTCACCGATCTATAGTTTCCTTTTTTTCTTACTTTCTTAAATAATGACACTGCGTTAGCAGCCCTCCAATATTTTGACACCTCACCTTTAGAAATCAATTATACAAATATATCGGCAAAAGGCTGAGCAATCCCTTTCCTAGATTCCCAGAAACTTTTGGGATATTACTGATCAGGTCCCAGGGATTTGTTCACCTTCATGTGTTTTAAAATGTCCAACACCTCCTTGAAATATAGACACTTTCAAGGTATCACTATACATTTCTTCAGTCTCTCGCTCTTGTAACCTCTTCCACATTAAATACTGAGGAGAAAGACTTGTTCGTATCCCTCCAATCCCCTGTGGTTCCATACATAGGTAGCCTTACTGATCTTTAAGGGGCCTTTTTCTCTCCCTAGTTAATCTTTTGCCATTAAAATATGAGTAGAATTTCTTCAATGCCTCGTTAACCCTATTTTAAAGCCATCTCATGTCCACATTTTTCTGGCCCTATTTTCTCATTGACTATGCACTTACTGCCCTTATACACCTCTCGGGATTCAGCTCTGTTTACCTGACATATGCGTCCTTCCTTACCTTGACCAGAGCATAAATATATCTAGCCATCCAGCACTCCCTGCATCCACCAGCCTTGCCCATCTCACTAATAGGAACACATTTGGCTCTGGACTCTCTGAAATGGCCTTTTCATGGCCTTGCATTTTCCAACCATCCCTTTATCTGTGAATAGGGTATCCCAATTAGCCTTTCACAGGACTCGCCAACTTTTTCAAAATTGGTCTTAGTCAAAGTTAGAACTTTAATGTTTGCAACAGGTCTTTCCTATTCCACAACTAGTTTAAAACTGATATTTGTGTGTAAAGACTCGAAAGGTAAATAAACACTTCCAGCCCCTCTGTAACAGGCTCGAGAGGCTGAATAGGCTCCTTCTGTCCTTCTTCAATAGACTGAAGAGGCTGAATGACCTCCCCCTATCCCTCTGTAATAAGGTCGAGAGGCTAAATGGCCTCCTCCCGCCCATCTGAAATAGATTCACGATGTATAATGGCTTCCTCCTTTTCCTCTGTAACGCACTCGAGAGGCTTCATAGCCTCCTCCTGCCCCTGTGTAACAGACCCGAGACATCAAATGACACAGCAACCTGTGGATTATGAGCAGCGGTTAAACTGTACCTAATGAAGATGCCTCCCTTCTCAGTTAGAGAAACGCAAACAACACAATATACTCCAGGTGGCTTCTCAGTAACACTTCATACAGCTGCAGCGACACATCTCTTTGTTTTGAATGATTCTATTGGCAAAGTGTGCCAATATTCCAGCTTTCCACCTTTTCAAGTAGCAACAGGTCATTATGGGCTGAATGGAATTCTATTATTCCTCTGTAAGAGGTCCACAGGGATAAAATTGCTTTGGCCAGTTCCTGAGCAACAGTCGAAATGCTCTGTCTCAAGGTTATGAAAGTACTTGACAACAGGGCATTAAAACCAGGAGTAGCCTCACACTGATCAATAAGTATCGTACTTTGTGTTCAGGTATCTGGAAACTTGCCCACCCGACTTTCTTATGCAGCCTATCGGTTATTTTACAACTGCCTTCTTTCATAAACAGAATGGAACACATTTAGACCCCTGCAGTGTTCTGGTAAAACTCTCATACACAAGGAAGAAAAAGATTTATTAGATTGAAAGATTTATGGTCCATCCCTCAGCAACCATCAACCATTCCATCCAAAACTAGTAAATGAAAAGTTATGTATGGAACTGGTTAACTGAGCCTATTTGTTCAGTGGTTGCAATTAATGCCAATCTCCATAGATTCTAATTATCCCAATGGAGGGTTTCCATCTTTTAATTATAAATGGTCTCCATTCAATGTGTTCGCCCATAACATGAGCGGGAGCATCACCGACAGTACTGACAAGGATCAGCAGATCCAGAGAGAGGGGGAGGAAAGATCAGAATCTGAGAACTTCAGACTGGAATGTTCCAACAATGGAACAGAATATGAGAACATTAGACTGGAATATTCCAACAATGGATTAGAATCTGAGAACATTTGACAGGAATATTCCAACAGTAGACAGAAACCTATCCGATTATGTTTGGTAGCTTTCTGCATTTGATTGGATGTCATTATCATCACTGATCTATTACACTCTTCTCATTATACAATACTTTTATTATCCCTTCCTGGCTATCGTTGGTGTTCCTGGTAAGTGTCACTATTCAGATTTTGTTTTCTATAAACCTTTTATGACTGTATTATTATTATTAGTTCATATCGTCTACACTTCTTGCCACTATTATTGATCCTGTTGAAACTCTGAATCCAGATATTCACTCTCCAGACCATCAATGAACGTGTTCAATTACTGTCTCGCTCTCTGCTCTGGCAGTGTTAGTCACGGGTCTTTAGGATGACCTACTCAGTTTCAGCGGAGAACCACAATGCATTGTTATTTGTTATTTAAATATTAAGAGCATGGAGGTCACTGTCTACTGTTCTGGTCACAAACTCCACTTCCTTCCACTGTTTCCATCCCATCCCTGGCCAATATCTGCGGCTGAAGCAGACAGTTCACAACTGTGGAAGATCCCTTTTACGATGAGCTCATTCTTCACACCATTCCATGACCATTTATACCTTGAAATACTCACCACTCCAGCATATATCTCACTGGTTTATTTCATCTCCTGTTTGAACCTTGAGCTATGAAGTACAGTCTTAATGAAGCCAATAATCTGCTGCTGACGCTCCCGGCTTCAACCTGCCGAAGCAAATCTGATTCGAACTCACACCAAATTCCCATCCATCTGTCATTCATGTACACGCCGATGCATATTGACATTGTGTCTGGCAATGCCTTTATTTAAACATTCTCAAACACTTTACCGTATCTGTCCATGAAACTTCTCTCGTTCTCTCTCTGTCGATTAACAAAAAGCCTGGCAGTTGTTCGTATTTAAAATAGTTTCCTCCATGTGCGTTCCTTCTCAAACAATGAGTTTCGCATTCAACCACGCCTATCGCGCACGCACACCCTCACTCAGTCTCTGATGAGCACACACACACACACACACACACACACATACTTGCACACACACCAAACCTTCCCATTGCAGGCAGTAATCTGATGCGAGTATAGTTAGCATATGATAGAAAAGTTTGCAAAACTTTCCAGATAGTGCCGTTTACTGATCAACACACTAGCATGGTCTGCCCAGCTCTCCATGCTGGGCTGACATCTTGTCCCAGTTTATGTTGTTTGTGGTGTTCTGTGAAGCAGATTGAGAATTTGATGTAACAAACCATTTCAGCTGATCTGACAATGCCTTTATTCAATGTTCTCATTCTTGTAATTTTACTCTCGAAGATCTCACTTCTCCAGTTAGTCCCACTGCCTTGACTTTTTCCACATATTTCCACAACATCTTTTCAGTTAATTAACTGTCTGTTTCTGTCTTTAATGTGAATCTCTCGGTCCCTTTGTATCTTGCCCTGGCCTTGGCTCTTGGCTCCCTAGTGTAATGAAATGGGGTGTATCAAGCTGTTGTTCACTTCTTGGTACGTTCCATGTGATGGTCCATGGACAGGCGTGTTTCGGAAGTTATGAGAAACATCCTTGTAACTTGGTCTGTACCCTTTCAGGTGACCTTGTGATCAGAAACACGAGGAAGCCCACTGAGTAAAGGACCAGGCATCTAAATTGCCTGACAATGCTGTCACTTTTTTAATAAAAGGTTATTTTCTCCTTTCTTTTAGTAAGAGGTCTTAAAGGCCAAACTGCCTACTGAAAACGGCTCAAGTAAATAATTTACGAGGTTTTTAGGGTTTTTAATAAATAGTAGTAACAACGGCCAGCTGGCACAGACCAGGCTTTCTAAGTGTTTCTTTTTTATTGTAGCTATAACAATCACCAGGTGCTTGGGGTCCCAGAAGGGTTGTAAGTTTTAGTAAATTATCCCTAACTGCTATTCTCTCTGGAACCTCACTTGATGCTCTATCCTCCTGCTTTGGAGAACTGTATGCAAGAATGCATGTCTGAATTTTCCTTTTTGCCAAGGGGTTTGTTAAGGTGATTTTAGTATATTGGAACAGTTCATTGGTAGAAGGTACTGCATCCATTATTCGGTTAAGATGTCCAATAGTTAAGTTATTCTAAATTCCACTTAATTTTGTATGGATTTTCATTAGAGTGTTTAAATATACTGTGTTTTGCTTAATGGTGAGTGGTTTGACTAGTAGCATCACATCTGGAACTCCCATTTCACATCTACTTTTAAAATAAGAAAAGGTTGGCATCCAAGCTACCTTCTTAAACTAGTTTGAGGCAGTCTGGTTCGTCTATAGCAAACTGGGGACTGTTGTCCGATTTTAAATCGATAATACCAAATTAGGTTCAGAATTTGCAAACAGCCCATTCGACCCAACAAGTCCACACCTACCCTCCGAGGAATAACCTACCCAGACCCATTTCTCTACCCTATATTACACATTTACCCCGACTAAGGCAACTAACCCACACATCCCTGAAAACTATGAACCATTTATCATGGTCAATTCACCTGGCATGCACATCGTTGGATTGTAGGAGGAAACCAAAGCATCCAGAATTACCTCATGCACACACTGGAGAGTATGCACAAGGAGACTATTGGGTTCAAAGGTTGCGTATGGTAGTTGTTAGTGTCTTTTTTTCCGAATGTTGAATTCGGTTTGTTTAAACAGTGTTTTGTATGTAAAGATTCAGTCTCTAAGAGTTCTATGGGTGTGGAAAAGTGAAGTTGGGGTTTTACAAAAGGTAATGAAGGCAAAGCTGTAGGAATTGACAGACAAGCTGGAATTGGGATTGCGATTGCCTGTGAGAAAATGAGAGATAATTACAACTCCAATTCGGCAATTACATTTGGTGGAACCGCCATCAGACTCTTTGGGAATGGCAAGAATTCAATTTCAAATGGGGCACTTTGAACACGAGAAGGAATTGAAACAGTTTGAATTATGATGAAAAGTAGAAAGAAAAGAAAGGGAATGAAGAACAAAGAGAGAAAAGGACTGAAGAAAAGCAGAGAGTTTTAACTTAAAATGTTAGCAATTAGAGAGGAAAGTTGACATAGAAGGTGGCGATGAAGGTAGAGTGAGGTTGAACAACCCTATTGTAACCAATGGCCTAATGGGGTTCGGCTTAAATGCATCCAGGCATTATCTAAATTTGATGAGAAGGATGGGGAAGCCTTTTGAATTTCATTTGAGAAAGTGGCTAAACAAATGCAGTGACCAGTGACCATGTGGATTTAGTTGATCCAAACAAAGCTGATAGGTATTTGCATCCCTATCGGACGAGGTATCTGGCCAGTATGGGGTGGTGAAGAAAGTCATCTGAAGTGCATATGAGCTTGTGCCAGAAGCTGATAGACAGCGTTTCAGGAATCGAAAAAAGGGTCCCTGGTTAAACGCACATTGAGTTTGAAAGGATCAAACAAAGTAATTTTGAAAGGTAGGCAAAGGTATTAAAAACAAAGCAAACCTATGACACTCTTAGAGAGATTCTTATTTTGGAGAATTTCAACAATTCACTTCCTGAACTCGTGTGGAAGAGCAGAGAGTTAGAACGGCAAGATTAGAAGCTGAAATGGCTGATGATGATGATTGAGTTCAGAAATTAAAGTTTGGTTTCTGTGTGAGATTGAGAAGAATGTGTGAGATCTTCTCAAAACATTTACCTGTGAGGGTAAGGTTTACTGGCATAGGCCAGGAGTAGCAGGTAAAGAGGTTAGAGCATTAAGAGGTACAGAAGTATGTAATTCTTTTATGCTGACACATGATGAGCTATGTCATTGAGAAGGATTATTGGAGAGATAAGAAGTGCTCCATGATGTAAAGTGTGGTTGGAGTGTCCAGTGGAAACATCAACAGATTTAGTCCACAATGGGGATGGAGGCCTTGAGCTTGGTGTTGGCGTTACAACATTTCAGCATTTAAATTGCGAATGACATACATGAGACAAATTTTTATCACTGATCGTGACCCCTTAAAGTCTTTGGAGAAATTCAGGGAGAGAAATACCAGTCTGTTTCAATTGAGCTTATTACTGCTGCCAATCAATTTGAAACTGTACAGCTGACAGGGCGAGAAAAGCTAAGTTTTGACACGTCTTGGAGACTTGGATGAAGAAAACCAAAGGCATTCTGTGGCAGGAGTAAAATGGCTGAAATCGAAACTAGTTGTGAACATTTGTATGCTCACAGGCAATGTAATGTATATCATTACAGTCTACAAATAGTGTAAGATTAGGAGGTCTGAAATGAATCCGCTTTTGAGTATTGATGGGTGATTTTATTAAAGATGGAGTCGTGAGGATACTTTTACTGCAAAAAGGTTATTTTCTCTTTTTTTTGAAGAGGGGTTTTAAAGGCAGAGGTGCAGAACTGCTGTCTGAAAACTGTTTAAGTAAATAATTGAGAAAGCCTTTAGGTTTCATTAAAACTCTGGTAACAATGGAAGGGCAGTGGCCAGCTCTTCCAGACCAGGTTTCCTCGTTTTGTTTTTAGCTGCAGCATTCAGAAGCTGCTGGGGATCCCAGAACGGTTGGAAGTTTCAATACCTGATCCCCAGCTGCTTTTCTCTCTGAGATCTCTGTTGATGTTGTTTCCTCCTGGATTGAAAGACTGCTGTAAGGATCTGTATTTGAATATACCTTTGTGACACGCGGTGTAAACCAAGAAGGTACGGTATCCATTGGAGGTGTAAGTGTTCCGACAAATAAGCTATCCCGAAATATTCTCTTCTTTGAATGTATTTTAACTAAAGCATTTGCATGGATTATATTTTGCTTAATGTCGAGTGGTTTGACCAGTCACAACATATCTGGAACGCACACTTCCCATCTATATTCAAAATAAAGAAAGGTTTGGGTCTAAGCGAACTTCTTGAAATATTTTGCGGGGATCTGGACTGGTCCACAACACTTGTAGCCGAGGGGTTTGTGACTGACTCCTGTGATTGATAATTTAGAGGATGGGCTGGGATGGTTTGCTGGAGGATGTGCTGTGAGCTGCCTCAGACATTCAGGCAGACCTGAGGATTTGGTGACCCATCTCGGGATGGAGCATGGGGACTGTAGTGACAGCATCTGGGTCTGTAACATGAACAACAAATGGACCAGATGCTGCAGAGAGTGGAAGCTCTGAAACCACGCAATAGGTGTGTGTGGGGAAAGGTGTCTGCTGTATTCACCTCGGGTTTTCCAGGAGCAGCTTCCCAAACTTCACTTAACCCCGGAGCAGAGTGTGAGGGGACACGGATTGAACAAGGAGCTGGTCACAGAGCGGTGGCACCTCCTTCAACACGACCTGCAGCTTCACACCAGGAGGAGGATGGTGCTGCCAGTAGCTGTTAGGGTCACTGTTTCATTCAGCTTCTATGATCCAGAAATTCCCAGGCAGGACTAGGTGACATATCCATCATATCCTAGTATCTCATTATCAATGTCCGCATTCGGTGATGGAGGATTTATATGGTGGATGAGGTAAATACATTGTTTCTCCCACAGCAGGGAGCTGCCGGGTGTATCCGGTATAGTGGGATTCCCGATGGTGTAGATTGAATCTGCAGAGTAGCCATGTCAATGGGGAGAGGTAGAGGAACTGAAGGAGCTCTGTCTCTATTAATGTTACAGTGTACCCATGCACAGTGCATCATGTTGGTGAATACTCACGGTCCTGGCAGCAGTCACGGCCTCTTCATTCAGAAGCAGTCAGCCATTCCCATCGTCATCGGGTCTCCACGTAGAAAGAAATGAATATATCTTGGATAAAGGCCTTCCCCTTGATGCACGTTTCAAAACACCATCCCCACCACCAATCAACCACATCAAAGTATTCCATGTGTACGGAGAGCAATGGGGTCACTTGGGGTGTCTGGGAGCTGATGATAAGGGATGGAGCAAAACCTCCCATGTCTGAGCGGGTCTGAGTGAACCCCCTAGTACACAGTATCATTAAGTCCTGTAATCCCTCTCCATTTCAGTAACACATTGCTTTCCATTATTCCTGTAAATGTAATGACAGGTTATATCATGTTATATTCCACCGACTAAACTATTATCTATTGTCGTTACCTCTCTGAATCTATTTGCAGACTCTCCGCCCTCTCTTGATAATTTAATCTCTTGCTTATCACAGCGACATCACCAAACTCAGCATCTGAATATCTGTTCCATCCTCTTGATTATTAATATAGACAGTAAATTGTTGAGAACCCAGCGCTGATCACTGTGTGACCCTACTGGTTACGTTCTCTCTAACTGATTTATCCTGAGTGTCTGCTTCCTGTATGATACCCAGTCCTCCCCCATTCCTGTGCAACACAGTCCAAGAGTTGAATAAGAACAAGGAGCATCTGTGAGGAATCCAACCCATCAATGAGGCTGATGTCAATGCGGCCTCTGTTCCACTTTCCTGCCATCTCTCCATCCTGAAACTCTAATCTGTTGTTGTAGATTTCGCCACATGAAAAAAATAATCGCCTCCACATCTACACTTTCAATTACGTTTCCCATTTTACAGACCTCAATGAGATCTCCTTTCATTCTTATAAACTCGAGCGTATAGGCCTAAACTGCTCAATTTCTCTTCATAAGACAAACTTCAAAAATGGAATCAATCAAATGAAGCTCTTCTGAATTGTCTCCAATGGAAATACCTCATTCTGCAGGACACCCAAACTATACTCCAGTTGCATCCTCACAAATGCCTTGCATAGCTACACCAACACTCCCTATCTTTCTACTCTATCCTTAAATAAATAACACTGAAATTATGCTTGCATTTCTCATTACTTGCAGTACCCGCATGCAGGTTTTCTGTGAAATGCAAGCAGACACCCAAATCCCTCTGCATCTAAGCACTTTGAACGTTCTCTCCATGTAGACAATAATTTGTCTTTCTATTATACTGACAAATGTGTTGCTGGAAAAGCATAGCAGGTCAAGCAGCATCCAAGGAACAGGAGAATTGACGTTTTGGGCAAAAGCCCTTCGTCAGCTATGATCTCCAGCATCAGCGGTCCACACTTTCTCCTTTCTATTATACTGGCCAATCTGAATAGCCCCATATTTATTCACTTTAATTTTCCTTGCCAAATATTGGCCCATTCACCCAACCTATGCTTATAGTTTTAAAATCTCTTGCATCATCATTCCGAAGTAATTTCCCACCGATGATAGCGTCATCTGAAAATGTGGCATCGTATTTTCTATCCCGTCCACCGAGCACAGTAATACCATCAATCGCAAATGGTTGAGGCATGAGTACTGAAATCAATGTCACCCCACAAATTGCATTTGCTAAAAGAAAATGACACATTTATTCCATCTGACTACATTTTGTTGGTTAACCAATCCTCCATCCAAGCTAATAAATTACTCCTAAACCCATGTTGTCTGATCTTACCACTTATTCTTTGGAGAAGCAACATATCCGATGCCTTCAGGAAGACCAGATATGTTCTATCTCCAGGATTCCCACGATCCACCTTGTTTGTGATATCTTCAAATACTTCAAGCAAACAATTCAAACACGATTTAGCCTTCGTAAAACCATGTTGACTCTGACGAATTGTGGTTTAACTTTGCAAATGTCCTGAACAATGGAATCTAACAATTTGCTTTAAATTACAATAGTTTATTGTTACGCTTCAGTCCCTAATGTATACCATTATTACAAGTTATTTCCTTTCGAAAACATTTACGTTTTCTTTGAATTCCTGTTTAATGGGCACAAGGCTTTAAGAGGTCTACTCCAATTGCTGAGTAAGAGCCATGTGCGGTTGAATGGACTCATCATCCTGCTGGTGTACAAAATGGATGGGCTGACGTCTTTATGGTGTTCCCATGTTGTCATCTCCAAGGCCCAGAATGACTTCTCTTGTTCCATACAACATACACGTGTCTAAATTACCTCTTCCTTTCTCATGAAGGAAGAGTCAGATAGTTTTTATCCTTATCCAATTCGCTTTCAATAGGCTTGGTGGGTCTGAATGGCCTCCTGTTATCCCAGTGTAACAATCTCCAGTCACTGTGTGACCTCTTCCAGTTCCTATGTGAAATTATTGTGGAGGCTGAATGGACTGATCCTGTTGCTGTTTAACAGGATACCGGTGCAGCATAGCCTACTGTTATAGGCTCGAATGGCTGACTGGCCTCCTTCTATAAATGTGTTACAGGCTCCAGGGGCTGAACAGTCTCACCCTGTTTTGGGGTAACAGGTTCGAAGGCCTGAATATCCTCCAGTTGTTCCTGTGTAACAGGCTGGAGAACGGAATGGATTCTTCCACTATCTGTGTAATTCACTTCACTTGTTGACTCCTTCTGTCATCTATGTTCAAATAACATAATCTTTATTTTTTGTAAACTCCAATGGCTACTGGGTCAACCTGATCATACTTTCGTTAAAAGCTAGCACCTTCATTGCAGGAATCAGTTGAGGGAACCATCTCTGAGCTGCTTCCAATATAACAACATCCTTTCTTCATTGAAGAGATTAAATCTGTACACAGTACTCCAGATGTGATCTCACTAAGATCCTGTACAGCAGCAGCAACACTTTACCAGCCTACTGTAAAGTTCCCACCCAGGATAGAGCTGTCCCCGCTCTCTGTGGGAATACAGAGCATTGTTGGAAGATCATTGTCCGTCTCCAGTCCATCAGCATAACAGGAGATCTGGAGAAATTAAAGTTTGAGAAGATCATAAATGATGTGGCGAGATGCTCTCTACCATTCATCTCCCCAGAGCCCACGTTGCTCAGATTCCACAGAATCTCGTCAGGTGGAGCGCAAAAACAGCAAGCAGGAGCATTGATGGGACATTGATGGGATTTATATATCAAAGTGAAAGCTGCAATACAAATGCGGGACATGTTTTAAAACAGGAAATGTCATATACACATTTGTGGGTACTGCAGTAATAATGTACTGTTTAATTTATATCTAAACTGTGTTAACCCAATTGAATGCTAATGGTGGGACAAGTGGATTTCATGACCACATGTGAGACAGTTTACATGAACATTATGTCGAGCACTGAGCTCGAGATCAGGTTATCTAGGAATTGGTGTTGAGTGATCAGAAGAGCTCATTGGCAATTTTGCTGGAAAGGACCTTTTGGGAACAGTGACCACAATGTATTGGTTTTCTTTTATACTGTTTGAGTACACGACAGTTTTTGCTTTATTTGAAGTAGCCGTTATAAATCTGAGTCATGCAAACCATGAAGGTGTGAGGAGAAAGTGGGGACTACAGATGCTGGAGGTCAGAATCGAAGAGTGTGGTGCGAGAAAAGCACAGTCAGGGAGCATACTCAGAGCAGATAAATCGATGTTTCGGGCATAAGCCCTTCATCAGGAGAGAAGCTTATGGGCCAAGGGGGCTGAGAGATAAATGAGAAGGGGGAGCGGCAGGAGGGAGGTAGCTGCGATTGTGATAGGGAGATGAAGGTTGGTTTGAAAGTGATAGTTGATGAAGGGAGACAGAAAGCCTCCTCTTCTGCCTTGGGACACTCTAACCACAGGGGATTATAGTGGATTTTCCCATTTCCCCATTTCCCCGAATCCCACCTTATCCCACTCCAACCTTCCAAGTCAGCACCGCCCTTTTGAATGTTCCTATATGTCTACCTTCCTTCCTATCAATCTGGTCCACCCTCCTCTCCGACTTTCACTTTCAACCCCACCTTCATCTACCTATTAGATGAACGGAGGCAGCTTAGAAAAATGCCAACTGCAGCAGTAAGCCAGTGGATTCAGAGAAATGAAGGACCCAGCAAAGGGTGACCAAGAAACTGAGAAGAAAATCAAAAAGTGAAAGAGCGTGCAAACGAAAGAAAAACATAAAGACTGCTAAAAAAAGGTCTATCGATGTATGAAAATAAAATAAAAACAAGGTCAAATGTGGAACAGTTGGTGTGCATTCAGGATAATTTATTGCAGAGAACAGAGAAATCGCAGGGAAAAGAAGCAGTTTCTTTGCGTCTATCATCATGGAAGAATGTCCAGAAATTCTTCCAGAAATACCAAGTGACCATGGGACTTGTGAAAGTAAAGTGTAAGATCATTCTTATTAGTGTGGAGGTCATCTTTGAAAAGAAAGCTGGATTGAGTATTTATAAATCTGACAGACCAAATGTACTTCATACAAGAATTTCAGAGAAGCAGCAATAGAAATGTTGATTGCATCACGGATTTTCACTTTATTTTCCGACACATTCCCGAAAGTCATTTAGCCAATCTGGATAAGGCAAAGGTTATAACTATTATCCAAAAGATTAAGAAAGGATGAATTTAGAGAATGGTGAACTACAGACCAGTTATCTTGTCATCCGCAGTCAGGTATCTGTTGGACTCGATTACAAAGAACATGATACTAGATATTTAGAAGGTAATAATATAACTGGGGAGTGTGAGAATGTACCGATGAAAGAAACACCAGAAGTGGCAACATTTATTGAAATGGTTTGAAGATGATTTTTGTGTACATAGGCAATGTAGAACCAATGTATAACGTATAGTTGGATATTCATGAGATCTTTTAAAAAAATCTCACACAATAAGCTCATAAGAAAAGTTAAAGCGAGAAGTATTAGGAAAAACATATACAAATGGGAAAGGAAAAATTAGGTTTACGTTCATGTGAATGTAATTGGAATATAGAGGATGTCGTGCACCAGTTGTATCGAGTGTTCATGAGACTACACTTAGAGTATTTTGTATCATTTGGAGTCCCAATCTAAGAAAGAATATATTGACTACAGAGGAACTGCAAAAGGTATTATCCAGATTAATCCCTAAAATGGCAAGATTGTCTGACTGGGAACCTCAGCCTGTAATCTCGAGTTTCAAAACATGAGAGGTAATTGCAGTGAAACTTGGAAACATTGAGGGAACTGAATAACAAAAGGACATGGAGAAGTACAAGTCGGCGAGATCAGGAAGAATCCCACGATATTCTACACGGACAAGTAGAACAGAATAATCAGCAAACACTTAGTGTCCATTAGAAACCAAAGGGGCAATCTGTGTGTCAAGCTGGAAAACATTGATGGATTGTTACATGAGACCTTCACATCTATTTTACTTGGGAGAAGGTGGAGGCAAGTACAGAATTCAAGAAGATGGATGGAGAAGCTCTTGAACGGATTGATGTAAAATATGAGAAAGTATTTGAGGCTTTGTTCTGAATAAATTTGGACCGATCTCCATGTCCGAATGAGTTGTATCACAGGCGGCTGTCGGGGTCAAGGGAGGAAAGACCTGACTGAATATTTTAATTCGAATCTGACCATAGGGGAGGTGCCAGAGAACTGGAGAACTGCTAATACGATTCCACTTCACAGTAAGGGTTGGAGAGATAGACCAGGTAACCATAGACGAGCGAGTATTAGATCATTGTTAAGGAAACGATTGGAGAAAATAGGGAAGGAGAAAATCGAACTCCAATCAGAGTCACAAGGTTTGATCTGGGATAATCATCATGACTTTATCAGAAGGAAGTCGCATCCAATAGGTTTGATTGAATTAGTTTGAGGAGGTCGATTGTTTAGTTTTGTAGAAAGGCCTTTGACAAATTTCCAGCTGGAAAACTGAAAAATAATGTAAAATCTCACAATATGAAGGATAACTTGACAAGTTACAACGAAAATTGTCTTAGTGGCAGGAGGCAGAGGGTGGTGGGAGAAGGTTGTTTGAGCGACTGGAGACCAGTGTCCCCTGATGTACCACAGGGATCAGTGCCGTGTCCCTTATTGTTTGTGTTATTCATAAAAAAAGATGTGAATGTGGAGGGGGCTAGGTGGAGAGTGGGGGAGGCATGATAAGTAAGTGTATGTTTGACATAAAGATTGACCGGTTGGGTCGCAGTGAGGAGGAAGGTCTGAAGTTACAGGAAGATGCAGATGATTGGTCAGATGGGCAGATCAATGGCAGATGGAATGTAACCCTGTTAATTATGAGGTGATGCACTTTGGGAGAATGAACCAGACAGGGGAGGACTCAATGAATGGCAGCACACTGGGAAGCTCAGGTTGTGCTTCTCCGCGCATCGCTGAATGTGACTGGACAGGTTAATGGACTAATTAATAATTGGACCTTGGGTTTTGTGTTTCCGAATCAGGGTGTAGATTATAAGAGCAATATAGGGCTTTGGTTCGGCAAAATGGAATACTGTATGTAGTTCTGGGAGCCACATTCCAGGAAGGATGTGATTGTACTGGAGAGGGTGCAGAGGTGATTCACCAGGATGTTCCCTGGGATGGAGCATATCAGCTGTGGAGAGAGGCTGGATAAGCTCGGGTTGTTAACATTGGAGCAGAGAAAGCTGAGGGGACCGTGATTCAGAAGGATAAGATTATGAGCGACACGGACAGGGTGGATAGACAGCAGCTGTTTCTTTTAATCAGAGGGTCAAGAACAAACGTGCACACTTTTAAAGTGAAGAGTTTGAGATC
Source organism: Chiloscyllium plagiosum (assembly GCF_037043375.1). Lineage (NCBI taxonomy): Eukaryota > Metazoa > Chordata > Chondrichthyes > Orectolobiformes > Hemiscylliidae > Chiloscyllium > Chiloscyllium plagiosum. The sequence goes on along the minus strand of NW_028270188.1, from coordinate 27,637,294 downwards.
CAGAGAGGATTTAAACATTTTTTCACCTCGAGGGTGTGGGATTCTGGGATTACTTCCAGAGAGGAGAATTATCACGGGTAACCTCACAATCGTTAAAAAGTACTTGGACGAGCACTTGGAAGTGTCATAACATTCCAGGCTATGGGCCTGATGGAGGAAAGTGGGACTAATGTCGATCGTGCTGTACTTCTGTTGGCCCAGACTCTATGCACCTATGAGTGTATGGTGTGGACGGTCAATTATTGAGCAGTTTAAAGCAGGAATTGATGGGTTTCTGAAGAGTATATTCACAAGGGTTATAAGAGTGAACTGTATTAGCTTGTTAAATTATGTCAATGTGAGAAATATGAGAAAACAAGTGCAGTGTCCTTACAGTTTGATACCAGAGAATGCGCAACTGGGAAATGGCAGAACTATGAAGCCACTACTTCAGTTCTGTCTTCACAGAACTTTCAAACAATACAGGGAAAACCAAGTCTGGTGTGGTCAAAATGATAGAGTACATGAAACATAGAACATAGTAAGTAAATGTTTTAGAAGATATTATTGGGGCTGAAAGTAATGGTCATAGACAACACGAACATAGATTTATGAAATGGGAATTATGTTTGAGAAACAGACTGGGAGACAAATGAAAGAGAAGCAATGGATGTTAAACATTTCGATTTTTAGAAAATAATTGGTAAAGATCCAAGCCCAGTTTGCAAAATCAAGTCTTAGTGGATTGGGGCTAATATATGGCCATGTTTCTAGAATGGGACACCTGGCAGGAAATAGTGAATTGAAATAAACAGACTCGTCAAGCAACAGCCTGACATTGTCTGTAAGGTATGATTCTGTGAGTATGACTATGTCCCAGACTCCCTATCACCTTCCCCGGATATCTCTTGTCTCATCAGCAGGACGGACACAGCAGACGTGGCGGCGCACTGGCATACAGTTGGAAGGGAATTGCTCTTGGAGTCCTCAACAGTGACTTCGTATCCCATGAAGTCTCAAGTTTACACATGGGAAAGGAAACCTCCTGCTGATTACCATGTTCCAGCCTATTTCAACCAATGAATCAGTACTCCTCCATGCTGATCAACACTTGGAGGAAGCACTGAGGGTAGTACCGACGCAAGATGTACTCTGGGTGGAGGGTTTCAATGTCCACCTCCAAAAGTATATCAGCTACAGCAATACTGATCGAGCTGGCCGGGTCCTAAATGATATAACTGCTAGACTGGTTCTGTGGCAGGTGGTGAAGGATCCAAGAAGAGGAAAATACATACTTGACCACAGCCTTACTAATCTGCCAGTATCCATGAAAGTTTCGGTAAGAGCGACCACCGCATAGTCATTGTGGAGACAAAGTCACACCTGCACATTGAGAATAACCTCCACCATTTTGGGTGGTACTATCACGGTGTTAAATAGGGCAGACATCGAACAGATCTAGCAGCTCAAGTCTGAGTGCCCGTAAGATGTTGTGGGGCAGTAATAGCAGCAGAATTGTACAGCCACACAACATCATTGACTGGCGTATCCTCCTTGCAACAATTACCATCAATCCAGAGGATCAAACGTGGTTCAATGGAGTGTGCAGGGTGGCAGGAGCAGCACCAGACAGACCTGACAACGAGATGTTAGCCTGGTGAGGCCACCAAACAGGACTACTTGTGCGCCAAACAGCAGAAGCAGTAAGTCATAGACAGAGCTAAGTGATCCCACAAGCAAAGGATCAGATCTAAGCTCTCCAATCCTTCCAAATCTAGTCGAGAAACGTTGGGGACTATTAAGCAATTCACTGGAGGAAGACATTCCACAAATAAAGACTTCCTCCATGATGGAAGAGCCCAGCACTTCAGTGTATAAGATAAGGCTGATCCATTCGCAACATTCTTCAGTCAGAAGTGCTGAGTGGATGATCCATCTCAGCCCCCTCTAGTGGTCCTCTGCAATTCAGTTACCAGTCATCAACCAATTCGATTCAGTCCACGCGATATCCAGAAACGGTTAGAAATACTGAATACTCCAAAGGGTGTATAATCTGACAACATTCTGGCAATAGTACTGAAAACTTTACTCCATAACTTGCCACTCCCCGAGCCAAACTGTTTCAATACAGTTACAACAATGGCTTTTCCCGATTATGTGGAAAATTACCCCAAATATCTTCTGCATATAAAAACTAGAACAAATGCAATCGGGTCATTTACCACCCCATTAGTCTACACTCGATCATCAGTAAAGTGGGGGAAGGTCTCAGTGCTTTCAAGCAGCACCTGCGCAATAATAACCAGATCAATGTCGCCAGTTTGGGCTTCACCAGGGCCACTCAGCTCCTGACCTCACCTTGGATCAAACATGGACAAAAGAGCTGAAATCCAGAGGTGGGATGAGAGCGATAATCCTTTAAATCAAGGCTTCCTTCGATGAAATGTCATATCAAGGGGCCTTAGCAACACTTGAATCAATGGTATCAGAGGCAAACTCCCTGCTGGTTAGAACCATTCCTGACACGTAGGAAGATGGTTATGCTTGATGAAGGTCAGTCAACGCAGCTCCAAGTCTGTATGAGTCCCTCGAGCAGTGGCCGAAAACTTCTTCAGGGGTGCTTCATCAATGTCCTTCCCTCTATTAAAAGGTCAAAAGTGCCCAAAAAAATCTGATTCGAACTCACACCAAACTCCCATCCATCTTACATTCATGTGCACCCCGATGTATATTGCTGTTTTGTCTAGCAATGCCTTTATTTTAACATTCTCAAACACTTTACCTTATCTGTCCATTAAACGTCCCTCGTTCTCTCTCTTGATTAACAAAACGCCTGCCAGTTGTTCGTAATTAAAATTGTTTTCTCCATGTGCGTTCCTTCTCAAACAATGAGCTTCGTATTCAACCACGCCATTCGCGCGCACACACTCACACTCTCTCTCTCTCTCTCTGTCTCTGATGAACACACGCACACACACACACACGCGCGCGCAGAAAGAGCAAACCTTCCCATTGGGGGCAGTAATCTGATGCGAGTATAGTTAGCATATGATAGTAAAGTTTGCAATACTCTCATGCTGGTGTGTCAGGCTATTGCTCACCTGGTATGTCCCATATGATGGTCCATGGACAGGCGTGTTTCAGAAGTTATGAAGCACATACTTGTAACTTTGTCTGTACCTGTCGTTGCCCCTCTCAGGTGCTCTTGCGATCAGTAACACGAGGAAGCCCACTGAGTAAAGGACCAGGCATCTAAATTGTGTGACAATGCTGTCAATTTTTTAATAAAAGGTTATGTTCTACTCTTTTTTAAGTAAGAGATCTTAAAGGCCAAAGTGCCTACTGAAAACGGCTCAAGTAAATAACTTACGAGGCTTTAAGGTTTTTAATAAATCGTAGGAACAATAGCCAGCTGGCACAGACCAGGCTTTCTAGTGTTTTCCTTGTAACAGTAACAGTTACCAGTGGCTTAGGGTCCCAGAAGGGTTGGAAGTTTTAGTAAATGATCCCTAACTGCTATTGTCTCTGTAACTTCACTTGGTGTTGTTTCCTCCTGGATTGGAGAACTGTATGCAAGAATGCATGTCTGAATGTTCCATTTTGCTAAGGGGTGTGTTTAGGTGATTTTAGTATATTGGAACTGTTCATTTGTAGAAAGTATTGCATCCATTATTCGGTTAAGGTTTCCAAAAGTTAAGTTATTCAAAATTCCTCTTCATTTTGTATGGATTTTCATTAGAGTGTTTAAATATATTGTGTTTTGCTTAAAGGTGAGTTGTTTGACGAGTACCATCACATCTGGAACACCCAATTCACATCTACATTTAAAATAAGAAAAGGTCAGCATCCAAGCTACCTTCTTAAACTAGTTTGAGGAAGTCTGGTTCTTCTATAGCAAACTGGGGACTCTTGTCTGGTTCTAAATCGATAATACCAAATTGGGTTTAGAATTTTCAAACAGGCAATTCGACCCAACAAGTCCACACCGACCCTCCGAGGAATAAGCTACACAGATCCATTCCTCTACGCTATTATTACACATTTACCCCGACTAAGGCAACAAACCCACACACCCCTGAAAACTATGTACAATTTAGCATAACCAATTCACCTGACATGCATATCTTTGGATTGTGGGAGGAAACCAGAGAATCCAGAATAACCTCTTGCAGACATGGGAAAGTATGAATCGGGAGGCTATTGGGTTCAAAGGTCGCGTATAGTAGTTGTTAGTGTCTTTTGTTCCGAGTACTGAATTCGGTTGGTTTAAACAGTGTTTTGTGTATAAAGATTCTTTAAGTCACTCAGAGTTCTATGGGTGCGGAAGAAGTAAATTTGGGGTTTTTACAAAAGGTAATGAAGGCAAAGCTGTAGGAATTGGCAGACAAGCTGGAGTTGTGGTTGCGTTTGTCTGTGAGAAAATGACAGATAATTACATCTATAGCTCGGCAATTACATTTGGTGGAACCGCCATCAGACTCTTTGAAAATGGCTAGAATTCAATTTCAAATGAGGCACTTTGAACATGAAAAGGAATTGAAACAGTTTGAATTATGATGAAAAGTAGAAATACAAGAAAAGGAAATGAAGAAGAAAGAGAGAAAGGGAGAGAAGAAAGGCAGAGAGTTTCAAGTTCAAAAGTTAGTAATAAGAGAGGAAAGTTGACATGGAAAGCGGAGATGAAGGCAGACGGTAGGCTGGATAAGGAGGATTGTGAGGATGATCAACCCTATAGTAGGCAAAGGCCTGATGGGGATCTGGTTAAATAAATCCAGGCATTATCTAAATTTGATGAGAATGATAAGGGAGACATTTAATTTCATTTCAGAAAGTGGCTAAACATGTGTAGTTGCCAGAGAACATGTGGATTTAGTTGATCCAAACAAAGCTGATAGGTATTTGCATCCCTATCGGAGGAGGTGAAGAAAGCCATCTTAAGCATATGAGCTTGTGCCAGAAGCCGACAGTGTTTCAGGAATCCAAAATAGAATCCCTGGTTAAACGTACGTTGTGTTTGAAAGAATCAAACAAAGTAATTTTGAAAGATGGGGAAGGTTGTTTAAAACAGAGAAAACCTATGACACTCTGAGAGAGATTCTTATTTTGGAGAAGTTCAACAATTCACTTCCTGCAGTCTTGAGAACTCGTGTAGAAGAGCAGAGAGTTACAATGGCAAGCTTAGAAACTGAAATGGCTGATGATGATGATTTGGTTCAGAAACCAAAGTTTGGATTCTGTAAGGGATTGAGAAGAATGTGTGAGATCTTCTTAAAACATATACCTGTGAGAGTAAGGCTTACTGGCATAGGCAAGGAGTAGCAGGTAAAGAGGTTACAGTATTAAGAGGTACAGAAGGATGTAATTCTTATATGCTGAGACATGAGGAGCTATGCCATTCAGAGGGACGATTGGAGAGATGAGGAGTGCTCCATGATGTAACGTGTGGTTGGAGTGTTCAGTGGAAACATCAACAGATTTATTCCACAAAGGGGAAGGAGGCCTTGAGCTTGGTGTTGGCGTTACAACATTTCAGCATTTAAATTGCGAATAACATACTGAAATAAACTGATCGTGACCCCTTAAAGTTTTTGGAGAAGTTTAGGGAGACAAATACCTGTTTTTATTGAGCTTATTATTGCTGTCATTCAATTTGAAATTATACAGGTGACAAGGCGAGAAAACCTAAGCTTTGACATGTTGTGCGGACTTGGATGAAGAAAGACAAAGGCATTCTGTGGCAGGAGTAAAATGACTGAATTCGAATCTCGTTGAGAACATTTGTATGCTCAGAGTCAATGTAATATGTATATATGCATTGCAATCTACTAATAGAGGAAGATTAGGAGGTCTAAAGTGAATCCATCTTTGTTTATTGATGGATAATTTTATTAAATGTGGAATTGTGAGTATAGTATCACTGTAAAAAAGTTTATTTTCTCTTAGGTTTTTTTGTCAGGAGAGGTTTTAAAGGCAGAGGTGCAGAACTGCTGTCTGAAAACAGTTTAATTAAATTATTGAGAAAGCCCTGTGGTTGTATTAAAACGGTGACAACAATGGAAAGCCAGTGGCCAGCTTCCCAGAACACGTTTTCTCGTTTTGCTTTTAGCTGCAGCATTCAGAAGCTGCTTGGGGTCCCAGAATGGTTGGAAGTGACAATATATGATGCCCAGCTGCCTTTCTCTCTGAGATGTCTGTTGATGTTGATTTCTCCTGGATCAGAAAACTGAATGTAAGAATCTGTGTTTGAATTTATCTTTGTGCCAACAGTGTATGCCAATAAGTTACGGTATCTATTGTTTGTGTAAGTGTTCCAATATATAAGCCATCCGAAATGTTCTTTTATTTGATTGTATTTTAACTAAAGCATTTAAATAGATTGTATTTTGCTTAATGTTGAGTGGTTTGACCAGTCACAGCATATCTGGAACGCACACTTCACATCTATTTTTAAAATAAGGAAAGGTTTGGGTCTAAGCGGCCTTTTTAAAATATTTTGCGGGAATCTGGTCTGGTCCACAAAAAGGTGTTTCTGACTGATTCCTGTTATTGCAAAGTTATGGAGGGGCTGGGGATGGTGTGATGGAGGTTGCGCTGTGAGCTGCCCCAGATATTCAGTGAGACTGAAGGATTTGTTGACCCAACTTTGGATGGAGCCTGTCGACTGTAGTTACAACATCTGAGCCTGCAACATGAACAACAAATGGAGCAGAGGCTGCAGCGAGGGGAAGCTCTGAAACCACGGAGTTAGTGTATGTGAGGAAAGGGATCTGCCGGACCCACCTCGGGTTTTCCAGGAACAGCTTCCCAAGCTCCACTTAACCCTGGAGCAGACTGTGAGGTGACCCTGACTGAACAAGGAGCTGGTGACAGAGTGGCGTCACCTCCCTTAACACGTCCTGCAGCTTCACACCAGGGGAAGGACTGTGCTTCCAGTGGCTGCTCGGGTTACAGTTTCATTCAGCTTCTATGTTCTGGAACTTTCCAAACAGGACTGGATGGCATATCCATCATCTCCCAGTATGTTGCCGTCAATGTAACCATTCAGTGACGGAGGATATATATGGTGGATGAGGCAAATACGTTGTTTCTCCTCAGCAGGGAGCTGCTGGGTGTATCCAGTGTAGTGGGATTCCCGATGGTGTACATGGCATCTGCGGAGTACCCATGTCAATGGGGAGAGGTAGAGGAACTGAAGGAGCTCTCTCTCTATTAATCTTGCAGCGTGCCCATGCACAGGACATCATGTTGGTGAATACCCCTGTCCTGACAGCAGCCACAACCTCTTCATTCAGAAGCAGGCTGCCATCCCCATCGTCTTCGTCTCCATGTAGAAAGAAATGAATGTATCTTGGATAAAGGCCGTCCCCTTGATACATGTTTGAAAACACTATCCCCATCACCAACCAAACACTTCAAAGCATTCCATGTGTACGGAGAGCAATGGGGTCACGTGGAGTGTCTGGGAGCAGACGATCAGGGATGAAGCAAAACCTCCCATGTCTGAACGTGTCTGAGTGAAATCCCCAGTACACAGTGTCATTAAGTCCTGTAATCCCTCTCCATTTCAGTAATATACTGCCGTCCATTATTCCTGTAAATGAAATGACAGGTTATATCATGTTATATTGCACCTGCGAAATTATTATCCATTGCCTTTACCTTTCTGTATCTATGTGTCGACCTTCCACCCTCTCTTGATAATTTAATCTCTTGCTTATCACAGCGACATCACCAAACTCAGTATCTGTATATCTGTTCCGTCCTCCTGATCATTGGTATATATTTTAAATAGGTGAGAACCCAACACTGGTCACTGTGTGACTCCACTGGAGACTTTCTGTCAAACTGATTAAGACTGATTTATCCGGAGTGCCTGCTTCCTGTTTGATGCTCAGTCCTCCACCATTACTGTGTAACACAGTCGAAAAGCTGAATATGAACGAGGAGAATCAGTCATTAATCCAACCCCTCGAACCTGCTCCGTCATTGAATACAATCATGGCTGACGTAATCGTGGCCTCTCTTCCACATTTCTGCCATCTCTCCATTCTCAAACTCCAGTCACTTGTTGTAGCTTGCGGCTCATGAAAAAATATCCACTCCACATCTACACTTTCAATTACGTTTAGCATTTTACAGACCTCACTGAGCTTTCTTTTCATTCTTAGAAACTCGAGAGTATAGGCTTGAACTGCTCAATTTCTCTTCATTAGACAAACATTTCAAATATGGAATCAATCTAATGAAGCTCTTCTGAATTGCCTCCAATGGAAATATCTCATTCCATAGGACACCTAAACTGTACTCCAGTTGCAGCCTCACTAATACCTTACATAGTTACAGCAACACGGCCTACCTTTCTACTCTATCCTTTTACAAATAAACACTGAAGTTATGCTTGAATTTCTCATTACTTGAAGTACCCGAATGCAAGTTTTCTGTGATGTGCAAGCAGACACCCAGATCCCTCTGCACTTAAGCACTTTGAAGTTTCTCTCCATTAGATCATGGTTTGCGTTTTTATTAGGCTGGCCAACTTGAATAACGCCATATTTATCCACTTTAATTTTCATTGCCAAATGTATGCCCATTCATCCAACCTATCCATATAGTTTTTAAATCTCTTGCATCATCATTCTGATGTAATTTTCCACCAATGTTAGTGTCATCTGAAAATATAGCTATAGTATTTTCAATCCCGTCAACCGAGTAACAATATCGATCACAAATTGTTGAGGCATGAGAACTGAAATCTATGGAACCCCACAAATTGCATTTTCCAAAAGAAAATGGCACATCTATTCCATCTGACTGCATTTTGTTGGTTAACTAATCCTCCATCCAAGCTAATAAATTACTCCTAAACCGATGCTGTCTGATCTTACCACTCACTCTTTGGAGAAGCGACATACCTGAATCCTTCACGAAGACCAGATATATTCCATCTCCAGGATTCCCACGATCCACTATTTCTGTCACATCTTTAAATAAGTCAAGAAAACGCTTCCATCATGATTTATCCTTTGTAAAACCATGTTGAGTCCGATGGATTGTGGTTTAAGTTTGCAAATGTCCTCAACAATAGATTCTAATAATTTACCTTTAATTTCAATACTTTATTGTTACATTTTACTCCCTAATATATTCAGTTATTATAAGTTATTCGTTTCAAAAACCTTCACGTTTTCTTTGAATTCCTGTTTAATGGGAAAAAGGGTTTGAGAGATCTGCTCCAATTGCTCCATAAGAGGTACATGTGCTTGAATGGACTCATCATTCTGCTGGTGTACAAAATCGATGGGATGAAGTTTTTCTGGCTTTCCCATGTTGTTGTCTCCAAGGCCAGTATGACCTCCTGCTTTTAATGCGTTAGAGGGGTGATGGATTGTGGAATCTTCCCGTTGCCATGTAACATTTTGAGGGGCTGATGGGTCTTCTCATATTTCTCCATAATAGGTGGAGATAGTGAACGGTGTCGTCATGTATCCCAGAGATGTGACCAAAGGTGAGATTGGTCTTCTCCTGTTCCCATACAACAGTCTGAATTACCTCCTCCTTTCTCGTGAAATAAGTCTCAGATAGTTTTTATCCTTATACAATTCCCTTGCAACAGGCTCGGTGGGTCTGAATGGCCTCCTGTTAACCCAGTGTAATAAATCTTCAGTCACTGTGTAACCGCTTTCAGTTCCTATGTTACGGACTTGAGGTGGCCGAATGGACTGATCCTGTTGTTGTGTAAAAGGATATTGGTGCCGCAGCATGGCCTACTCTGGGTCCAGTGTGATAGATTCGAGGGGCTGATTGGCCTCCTGTAAATATACATCATTCCAGGGGCTGAACAGCCTTGTCCTATTCTGGTGTAACCGGGTCAAAGGCCTGAATATCCTTATGTCGTTCCTGTGTAACAGGCTGGAGAACGGAATGGATTCCTCCACTATCTGTGTAATTCGCTTCAGTTGTTGACTTCTTCCTGTCATCTAGGTTGAAAAAAAAATCTTTTTTCATTTTTGTTAACTCCAATGGCTATTGGATCAACCTGATCATCCTTTCGTTATAAGCTGTTATAAGCTAGCACCTTCATTGAAGGAATCAGTTGAGTGGACCATCTCTGAGCTGCTTCCAATATAACAACATCCTTTCTTCATTGAAGAGACTAAATCTACACACACTACTCCAGATGTGATCTCATTAAGATCCTGTACAGCAGCAGCAATGCTTTACCACCCTGCTGTAATGTTCGCACCCAGGTTAGAGCAGCCTCAGCTCTCTGGGGGAAATACAAAGCATTGTTGAACGATCATTGTCCTTCTCTACTCCACTAGCATAACAGGAGATCTGGAGAAAATGTCATAATGATGCTTAAGAAGATCATGAATGATGTGGCGAGATGATCTCTACCATTAATCTCCCCAAAGCCCACGTCGCTCAGATTCTACAGAATCTTGTAAGGTGGAGCGTCAAAACAGCAAGGAGAAGAAAACATTGATAGGAGTTATATGTTAAAGTGAAATCTGCAATACAAATGTTGGCATGTTATAAAACAGGAAAATGAGACATACACATCTGTGGGTACTGCAGTAATAATGTACTGTTTACATTATATCTAAACTGTGTGAACAGAACTGAATGCTAATGCTGGGAAAATGGATTTCATGAGAATGTGTTAGATGGCTTGCTTTAACATTTTGTTGAGCATTGAGCGAGAGATCAGGTTATTGAGGAATTGGTGTTGGATGATCAGAAGAGCTAATTGAAAACTTTCCTGTAAAGGACCTTTTGGGAAGAGTGACCACAATGCATTGGTTTTCTTTTAAGCTGTTTGAGTACACGATACTTTTTGTTTTATTTGAAGTAACCGTTATAAATCTGAATCACGCAAGCCATGAAGGTGTGAGGAGAAAGTGGGGACTACAGTTGCTGGAGATCAGAGTCGAAGGGTGTGGTGCTGGAAAAGCACAGTCAGGCAGCATACTAGGAGCAGGAGAATTGATGTTGTGGGCATAAGCCCTTCATCAGGAATGAGGCTTATGAATCAAAGGGGCTGAGAGATAAATGAGAAGGGGGTGTAACAGGAAGAAGGCAGCTAGGAATGCGATAGATAGATGAAGGTGGGTTTGAAAATGATAGGTGTTGAAGGGAGACAGAACGCCTCATCTGCTGCATCCATTAAACCCAGTGTGTTCTTCTCTACATTGGCGAGACAGGTGGATCATTTCAGAGAACATATCTGGGACAGCCACATTGACCAATTCCACCACCTTATGGCTGAACACTTTAACTCCCCTTTCCAATCTGCCAAGGCATGAGAGTACTAGGCCTCCTCCATCGCCAAACCCTAACTACCCAAAGCATGGATAAAGGAAGGCTCCTCTTCGACCTTGGGTCCTTCCAACAAAAGACGATTAATGTAGATTTCACCAGTTTCCCCATTTCCACCTTATCCCAGTCCAATCCTCCAACTCAGCACCCTCCCCCCTTTGAACGTTCCTGTGTGTTCATCTTCCTTCCCATCAATCTGGTCCACCCTCATCTCTGACCTATCACTTTCAGCCTTACCTTCAACTACCTATTAGATGAAAGGAAGCAGCTTAGAAAAATGTGAAGTGTTGTCGTAAGCCAGTGGATTTAAAGAAATATAGGACCCAGCAACGGATGACCAAGAAACTAAGAAGAAATTCAAAAAGAGAAAACACATGCAAACAAAAGAAAAACATAAAGACTGTTAAAAAAAAGTACATCACGGTATGAAACAAAAATAAAAACACGGTCAAATGTGGAACAGTGGGTGTGCGGACAGGATAATTTATTGAAGAGAACAGAGAAAACACAGGGGAAAGAAACAGTTTGTTTGTGTCTATCTTCAAGGCAGAATATCCAGAAATTCTCCCAGAAATACCAAGTGACTTGTGTAAGTAAAATATAAGATCATTCTTATCAGTGTTGACGTCATCTTTGAAAAGAAAGCTGGATTGAATATTTAGAAATCTGACAGACGAGATGTACTTCATACAAGAATTTCAGAGGAAGCAGCAATAGACATATTGATTGCATCGCAGATTTTCACGTTATTTTCCAATACATTCCCGAAAGATATTTAGGCAATTTGGATAAGGCAAAGGTTATAAATATTATCCAACAGTTTAAGAAGGGATGAAGATAGACAGTGGTGAACTACAGACCAGTTATCTTGTCATCTTCAGTCGGGTGTCTGTTGGGCTCAATTACAAAGAACGTGTTACTCGATATACAGAAGGTATTGATAAAACTGGAGAGTATGATAATGCATTGATGAAACGAAAACCATAAGTGACAAACCATTTTTGGAATGGTTTGAAGATGATTTTTGTGGACGAAGGCAATGAGGAGCTAATGGATAACGCATAGTTGGATATTCAGGAGGATCTTTTTTAAGACCTCTCACACTAATATAAGAAGAAAACTTAAGAACACAAGCAAATAGGAAACTAAAAATTAGGTTTATATTCATGTGAATGTAATTGGGATATAGACGATGTTGTGCGCCAGCTGCATAGAGTGTTGCTGAGACTAAACTTAGAGTATTGTGGACCGTTTGGAGTCCCAATCTAAGATAGAATATACTGACAACAGAGGAACTGCAAAAGGTATACTCCAGATTAATCCCTAAAATGGCAAGATTGTCTGATGGGGGAAATTCAGCCTGTGATCTCGAATTTCAAAAGATGAGAGGTGATTGTATTGCAACTTATAGACATAGAGTGGAGAGACTAACAGAGGGGCATGGAGAAGTTCAAGCATGCGAGATTAGGAAGAAACCCACGATATTCTACGCGTACAAGTGGAACAGAATAATCACCAAATAGTTAGTGTCAATTAGAAACCAAAGGGGCAATCAGCATGTCAATCCGGAGAACATTGATAGATTGTTACATGTAAACATCAAAGCTGTTTTACTTGGGAGAAGGAGGATGCAGGTACAGAATTCGAGAAGTTGGACTGGAAAGATCTTGAAGGGATTGATGTAAAATACGAGCAGGGGTTTGAGGGTTTATCTGGTATAAAATGGGAGCAATCCGCATGTCTGGATACTGTCGGAATCAAGGGAGGAAAGACCCCGACTGGAAATTTTAATTAGAATCTGATCATAGGGAAGGTGCCAGAGGACTGGAGAACAGCTAATATGATGCCAAATTCACAGTAAGGATGGTAGAGATTGACCAGGTAACTATAGACGAGCGAGTATTACATCACTGTTAGGGAAACTACTGGGGAAAACAGGGAAGGAGGAAATTGAAATCCAATCAGAATAGCAAGGTTTGATTAGGGATAATCATCATGACTTTATCAGAGGGAAGTCACATCTAATGGATTTGATTGATTTAGTTTGAGGAGGTTGCTTATTTAGTTTTGCAGCAAGACCTTTGATCAAGTTGCACATGGGAAACTGAAAAAAAAGTAAAATCTCACAATATCAAGGATAACTTGACAAGTTACAACGAAAACTGTCTTAGTGTCAGTAGGCAGAGGGTGGTGGGAGAAGGCTGCTTGTGTGACTGGAGACCAGTGTCCCCTGGTGTACCATAGGGATCAGTGCTGTGTCCCTTATTATTTGTAGCAATCATAAATGCTATCGATGTAAATCTGGAGGGGTGCGGGTGGAGGGGTGGGATTGTGATAAGTAAGTTTGTGTTTGACACAAAGATTGGCCGGGTAGTTAGCAGTGAGGAGGAAGGTCTGATTTTACAGGAAGATACAAGTGGAATGATCAGTTGGCAGATCAATGGCAGATGTAACGTAATCCTGATAAATCTGAGGTGATGTACTTTGGAAGGAGGAACCAGACATGGAGTGTACACAATGATTGGCAGCACACTAAGAATCTCAGAGGGTGTTTCTCCACACATCCCGGAATGTGATTGATCGGGGTAATGGACTACTTAAGGATTGATCCTTGGGTGTGGCGTTTATTAATCATGGCGTAGATTATAAGTGCTATACATGGCTTTGTTTTGTATTTCTGTTGGTACAGAGACTATGCTCCTGTGAGCGTATGGTGTGGAAGATCAATTATTGAGCAGCTTAAGACAGGAACTGATGGGTTTCTGAGTATAATGTTCACAAACGTTCTAAGAGTGAACTGCTATAGCTGGACAAATTATGTCAATGTGAGAAGTATGATAAAACAGTGCAGGTTCCTTCCAGTTTGAAACCAGAGAATGGAGAATGGGAAACATGGAAATGTCAAAGCTATGAATCCACTACTTCAGTTCTGTCTTCACGGAACTTTCTGACAATACCAAGAAAACCAAGGCTGGTGTGGAAAACGAAATATTACATGGAAAATAGAACTTGTCAGTTAATTGATTGGGAGAAATTATTGGGATTGAAAGTAATGGTCATAGACAACACTAACATAGATTTATGAAATGGGAATTATGTTTGAGAAACAGACTGGGAGACAAATGAAAGAGAAGTAAGGGATTTAAAACATGTGGATTTTCGAAAAGATTTTCGTAAAGCTCCAAGCCCAATTTGCAAAATCAAATCTTAGTGGATAGGAGTGAACATATGGACATGTTTGTAGAATGGGACAGCTGGCAGGAAACAGTGAATAGAAATAAAAAGACTCGTCAAGCAACAGCCTGACATTGTCTTTATGGTATGATTCTGTGAGTATGATTATATCCCAGACACCCAATCACCTTCCCTGGATATCTTCTGTCTCACCAGCAGGATATACACAGCAGACGTGGTGGCACAGAGGGATACACGTGAAAAGGAATTGCTCTGGGTGACCCCAACAGTGTCTGTGTATCCTATAAAGTCTCATGGCGTTAGTTTACAGATGGGAAAGGAAACCGTCTGCTGATTACCATGTACTAGCCTCTCTCGTCCGATGAATCAGTACTCCTCCAAGCTGACCAACACTTGGAGGAAGCATTGAGGGTGGCAAAGGCACAAAATGTACTCTGGGTGGTGGATTTCAATGTTCACAAAAACAGTGGTTCGGCAGCAGCATTACTGATTGGGCTGGTTGGGTCCTAAAAGATATAACTTCTCGACTCGGGTCTGTGGCAGGTGGCGAAGGAACCAACAAGAGGGAAAATACATATTTGACCACAGCCTTACTAATCTGCCAGTTTCAGAGGTATCTGTCCATGAGAGTATCGGGTAAGAGTGACCACCGCATAGTCATTGTGGAGATAAAGTCACACCTTCACATTGAGAATAAACTCCACAGTTTGGGTGGAACTATCACCGTGCTAAATAGGACAGACTTCGAAACGATCTAACAGCTCAAAACTGGTTTTCCATAACATGTGGGTCATCAATAGCAGCAAAATTTTACTCCAGCACAACCTAGTGGTCAGGCATATCCCCCTCACAACAATTAACATCAAGCGAGAGGATCAACCTTGGTTCAATAGAGTGTGCAGGAGGGCATGAGCAGCACTGGGAATACCTGAAACTGAGCTGTCAGCCTGGTGAAGCCATCAAACAGGACTGCTTGTGCACCAAGCAGCACAAGCAGTAAGTCAGAGACAGAGCTAAGTGATCCCACAAGCAACAGATCAGATTTAAGCTCTGAGTCCTTCTACTTCTAGTTGAGAATATTTATGGACAATTAAATAAGTCATTGGGGGAGGAGATTCCACAAGTATCCCCATCCTTAATAATGGAAAATCCCAGCACTTCAGTGCAAAAGATAACGTTCTTGCATTCGCAATAATCTTCAGTCAGAAGTGCTGAGTGGATGATCCACCTCAGCCTCCTCCAGTCGTCCTCAGCAATTCAGTAAATAGTCATCAGGCAATTTGATTCAGTCCACGCGATATCCAAATTCAGATGGAGACACTAGATATCCCAAAGGGTACATACCCTGACAACATTCTGGCAATAGTACGGAAAAGGTGTGCTCCAGAAATTGTCACGGCCCTCGCCAAACTGTTCTAATACCGTTATAACAACGACACTTCCAAGATTATGTGGAAAATTACTCAAGTATCTCCTATACATAAAAAGCAGAACAAGTCCCATCCGGCCAATTACCAACCCATCAGTCCACTCTCGATCATCAGTAAAGTGATGGAAGGTGTCAGTGCTTTCAAGCAGCACCTGCTCAGCAATAACCTGGTCAATGACGCCAGTTTGGGATCCATCAGGGTCACTCAGCTCCTGATCTCATTACCGTGTTTCAAACATGGACAAAGGAGCTGAATTCCAGGGGTGGGGTGTGAGTGACAGCCCTTCAAAACAAAGCTGCCTTCGACCAAGTGTAGTATCAAGGGGCGTAAACAAAACTGGAATCAATGGGTATCAGGGGCAAGCTCCCCGCTGGTTAGAATCATACCTGACACGTAGGAAGATTGTTGCAAGGTTTGTGAAGGTTTGTAGCTCAGGTTTCGGTTTCGGGTGTAGGTTTGCTCTTTGATCTGTAGGTTTGATATCCTGACGTTTCATTACCTGGCGAGGTAACATCTTCAGTGGCGACCTCCAAGTGAAGCGAAGCTGTTGTCTCCTGCTTTCTATTTATTTGTTTGTCCAGGATGGGGTAGCTGGGGTTTGTGGTGATGTCATTTCGTGTTCGTTTTCTGAGGGGTTCAGAGAGGGTATTTAGATCTATGTATTTATTTATGGAGTTGTGGGTGGAGTGCCAGGCCTCGAGGAATTCTCTGGCATGCCTTTGCTTAGCCTGTCCAAAGATAGATGTGTTGTCCCAGTCGAAATGGTGTTTTTTTTTTCATCCGTGTGTAGGGCTACGAGGGAGAGAGGGTCGTGTCTTTTTTGTGGCTAGCTGGTGTTCGTGTATCCTGGTGGCTAACTTTCTTCCTGTTTGTCCTACGTACTGTTTGTGGCAGTCCTTGCATGGAATTTTGTAGGCGACGTTGGTTTTGTCCATGGGATGTACTGGGTCTTTTAAGTTTGCTAGTTTTTGTTTGAGAGTGTTGGTGGGTTTGGGTCTACTAGGATTCCGAGGGGTCTTAGTATTCTGGCTGTCATTTCTGAAATTGCTTTGATGTATGGTAAGCTGGTCAGGGTTTCTGGCTGTGTTTGGTCTGCTTGTCGTGGTTTGGAGATGTTTGATCATGAAAGAAAATGAGGAAGGCTCAATGTGTTGAGTGGCCTACATTTACCCGATCTTTCTGTGCAGTCTGTGGGAAAGCTCTGTAAATGTTGTCACAAGCTCTCGGATATTAGGAAGGTGGTCTCTGCAGGGTCAACAGGACTGTGTTTCCTGTTCCCTTTTCCAATACTGAGACTGGTGCTGGGTGTTCGGTCCAGGTTTATCCTTTAAGAACTTAAAGTAGTTTGATACAATAGATTGTATTACTTGGCCGATTCAGAGACCATTTAGGATATTATCATATGCCTGTGTGTCTGGAGTCACTTTTAGGCCAGACCAGGAAAGCACGGGAAATTCACTTTCGGAAACTATATTAGTAAAGCAAATTGAAGTTTACAATCGACATTGACTTCAAGATCACTATTACTGATACCAGATTTTGCATCTTAATATTTTATGAATTGCTTTAAACTTCCACCAGCTGCCGAGAATTATCCTGGTTTGGATTAGTAATCCAGTGACATTTCCACAATTGCACCATCTCCACATGGGGACCTGTCGGAAACCACACTGAGCTGGTTATTTCTGTGCTGCTTGACAGCTCTGTCAAATAGAACTCCCACCAATTTGACTATCGTGATGGGCCTGAGGGCGTAGTAATTGGTCAGATTGTAATTACTCCTCTCTTAGAGAACTGGGCATAGCTGAGTAATTTTCCACATTGCCAGGGAAATGTCAGAGTTGGAGCTGGAATGATACAGCTTCCCAGGGACACGACTTGTTGCACAGCACAAGGCTTCAGTCCAATTGCAGGAATCGGGTCAGGGACCATTGCCTTTGTCGTACATTCTGTGGTCAGATGTTTCTTTATGTCACGGGCAGCAAATCGAATTGGTTGAAGACTGGCATCTGTGATTCTGTGGGTATCATGGCGAGGGTGAGGTGGATCATCAACTCAACACTTCTGGCTGAGAATGGTGCAGATACTACATCCTTGTGTTTTACACTGGTGTACAGGGCAGTTCTGTTATGTAGTCCGGGGATATTTATGGAATCCTGTCCTCCATTTGTTTAATCGTCCATCACCATTTATGAAAGAATGTGGCAGGACTGCAGAGCTTCGATCAGATCTGTTGGTCAAGTGCGGTAGCTTTAATGGCTAGCATCAGGTTTAGGTTCACATGGTTCTGACCATGACATGTTCACCCACAGTCATTACTGAAACATAGATTGTGTTGATGGTAATGGCAGACTGAGGAGATTATCCCAGGCCAAAATCTTACAGGTTGTGGTTGAATGTTGTTCTGCTTCTCCTGCTGCTGTGGTCTATCGCACTACATAAATTCGCAGTTTTGAGCTACAATATCTGCAATGCAATTGTGCTCTCTGTCCCTTAGTTCACATCGAGACCCACTCACCCACCAGCCCTGCACTCAGTGACCTGCTCTGGTTTCTGGTTTTCTTAGGAGGAGGACCCCTCGCCCAAGTCCCTCCTCCCTACCTTTTATCTTAGCCTGCTGGACACACTTTCCTCATTTCTGAAGAAGGGCTTATGCCCGAAACGTCGATTCTCCTGTCCCTTGGATGCTGCCTGACCTGCTGCGTTTTTCCAGCAACACATTTTTATTTCTAATTTTCTTACTCTCATTCTGCTGAGGGTCTCTCCCCGGGTCAAGCTTCCAATCTGACACATTCTGCAAAACCAATTAACTGATTTTAATTCAATTGTTTAATTCATCTGAATCTTTTTACCTTGTGTAATACCATCTTCTGTGTTTACCGTGAATATGTTTCCCTCTGTTTCTCTCCCTGAACATGATTAAGAGCTCTGCCGTGTCAGTGATATTAGCCTTATGTAATTTCAGAGCCAATGAATACTCACCACATTGTATGTTTCCTCTTTTGGTTTGATGCCTTATCACTCATGGCTGCATTGTCCTCCCATGAGTATATTTCATCTCCTTTGGGATGAATTTCTGATATCCTCCGAAATATCCATCGAAATTCCTGCCTTTGCTGTTCCATCGTCAGCCCTGCTCGGCTCCCCTTCTAATTAACTCTGGTCAGCTCCTGCCGCATGCCTTTGTAATTATGTTACTCACTTATAAACATATTAATTCGAGAAGAGAGCAATAGGTATAAAGCGGAAGAAGGAGTTTACAGAGAAGGGACGCCGAGAATAATTGGTAAATTTCTTAACTAGATACAAAGAGAGAACGGGAGAGAGGATATAGATGAGAAAATGTGAAAAATGACAAAACTAGATTATTGAAAGAAGGAGATGTACATCCCTCAATTTTTGGCAATTCCTGTGTGCTGTGGTCATTTGTACAGTGCATGGACAACAGAGTAATGTGTTCAAATGCTGGGTCTGATGTCAGAATTTTAATCTCCAATAATATGACAGACACGAGCTTTGGAAAGAACCTAGCAGGCCAATATATTGAAGTCCCGGTAGAATGGGGATTAACTGAAATAAGTTGGGATACCAGAAGCAAGAATTTATAACACACATCCTGATAAGAATGAGAGATTAGAGTCGAGAATTCCAGAAAAGGAGGGAACATTGAGAGAAGGGGAGCATATCACATTAGATGAGCATCAAATCATGTTTTATACAATTTATACGTCATGTGCATCATTTTTCGATAACTGAGTCTCCGTTGTTCATTTGGACTGTTGTGCTCATATGAAAAATGTTACTTATCTGCACACACATTCATTAAACAGTGTATATAAAATCATTTTTCCGCCATTGAAATGGTCCTGTTGTCATGTTGCTAGGACACATGAAAACCAACTGACCACCAAAGGACATGACCCACTATCACTATGTTCCATACATACAGACAAAGAAAGGCACCACTTTGATTGTGACAACACACACACAAACGAAGACACGCAAGGTCATTCTTAGAGGAATGGCATTCTAACCAGAAGTCCATCAATAAACTTATCAATTTAGATCCTACTTACCTTCTCTTGTAAAAACAAAACCTGGAAATGACATCACCCACCATTAGAAACCGAGACCTATAAATAGAGAGGCAGGACATACCACTAGCGCTTCATCAGAGACACTCACTGATGATGTTACCTAGTCATAGCGACGAAACGTCTGAAAACAAATCTTCAAGTTCAGCGAGCTAACTTCCATACATATAAATTGATATTTTTTTCATTTATTGGTGGAATTTGGGAGTTCTCTGTCGCTCATTGTAACAGATTACGAAGTGAGGTGAGTTCTTCTGGGTGTGTGATTTCAATTAACAGATGGGAACGATATTGATGTCATAACAATTTGGGGCCTTGCCGTATGGGATTTGGACAGACGTGAACAGAGTTGGGGTACAAAAGGTTCCAGCAAAGTCCAACACGTGGCAATTAGTGACCTAGATCTTCAAATAAAACCGGTGGGGAAATTCCTTTAATTTTGTTACCTTGTGGTTGGTTAAATTAAAAGTGAGAGAAATGGCTTTTAACATTACTAAAGTGGTTCCCAAATTTGCCAAGGAAGAATAAAAAGACAGAAGGACATATTTTTCGAATTAGCAAATAGGTTGGAATTGGATTTAACCAGGGATAAAAGGAAAGTTGAAAGTTTAATGGAGTCAGTCAAGAACTTCAATGTGTTAGATAAACAGGCAAATGCAGTAGAATTAGGAAAAAACTTAAATTGCATACGTGGCAACGGGAGTTAGAAGATGAAAAAAGACACGGAAACAGAGAGAGAAGAAAGATAAAGGGAATGAGAGGAAAAAGAGAGAGAGAGAATTTGAAATTCAGAAATTGCAAATTAGAAAAGAAAGTTAAATTATCAGGATGGAGATGAAGAGAGAACATAGGGATGTATACAGCAATGTTAATACATTGCTATATTTCGGTGAGAAAAATGAGAAAATCTGTTTTTATTTCATTTGAAAAATAATGGCTCAGCAGATGGTGTGTCCAGTGAACTTGTGGGTAATGCTAGTTCCGACTAAGCTGGTGGGCACAGCTAGTGAGGTATGTGCAGCGCTGTCAGATGAGGGTTCAAGAGATTATGCAGATGTCAAACTGGCTAATTTGAGTAGTTATGCATTGGTACTAGAAGATTATAGATAAAAGGTTATAAAATATAGAGATGGAACCAAGTCAGACTTATGTTGCATTTGAAAGAATTCAACTCAGACATGTTGGATAGATGGGTGCTGGCCTTGTGAGGCTCGAAGGGAGGTTATTATGCTGGAGGAGTTAAAAGACTCACTTCCAGAGATGGCAAGAATTCATGTGAATGAACAGAAATTTCAACAAGTGAGAAGCGCGGCAGGAATGGTAGGTAATAACGCATTGATGCAAAAGATGAAATTTAGCTTCTGGGAGGATTTTCATACTGTGAGGGTTAAAAATTGGGAGAAGGGGCCATCCTGCACTCCAAAGCGAACAATAGAGCACACTGGCAATAATTTACCACAGGTGAAAAAATAAGGGGGTTGAAAGGACTTGAAAGGCCTCAGGTGTTCTCACTATAAGCGAGTGGAACACAGAAAATTGCAGTGCCGATGGTTTCAGAAGGGCACTGGGAAAAAGGTGTTTTCACTGCTGTAAGCTGGGACACACAGTGCTGGGCGTTGAAGGAAGACACTTTGGGAAAAGATGTGCAGAAGAGGCTAAGCCAGTGACATTAGTGAAACTGGTAAAGGAGACCCCAAGTGGATCCGAGGAGCTGAAGGAGAGTGCACAGCCGAGGCAGGGGCTGGATATGGAGGCAGTGCCTGATCTCTGAACGAATTCGCCTCTGTGGATGAAGTTTACTCAGAACGAACAGGAAAAGAAGGACAAGAAGTTATAATTTTGTGAGATACGGGATCTGTTCAGTCTCTAAACTTGAGAAGTGGGGCACTGGAAAATCACAACAGATCAGGCAGCATGCAAAGAGCAGGACAATCGACATATCAGGTATAAACCCATCGTCAGGAGTGTGGCTTAGGGACAAGAGGGCTGAAAGATAAATAAGAGGGTAGCAGCCTGGGCTGGCGTGAGGGTCACTGGGAACGCGATGGGAAGTTGTAGGTGGGAGTGATAGTCATTTGTCGGAGGGCAGAGTGGAGTGGGTAGGTGGGAAGGAAGATGGACATTTAAAGCAGTGCAAGAGGGCGGTGCTAAATTCAACGTTTGGATCCTGGATGAGGTTGGAGGAGGGGAGATTTGGAAATGGGTGAAATCGATTTTAGTGCTGTATAGTTTGAGAGTTCCAGCTGTCCTACCAGCTATCCACTTCACTCTCCTCTCCGACCTCTCACCATCACACCCCACCTGCATCTACCTATCGCCTTCCAAGCTACCTACCACCCAGCTCCACCCCCGCCCTCCTATTTATTTCTCAGCCCAATTTTTCCTCCCTTACCCCCACTTTCCTGATGAAGGACATGTGCCTGAAATGTCAATTCTCCTGCCCCCGGATACTGCCGACCTGCTGTGCTTTTCCAGCCCCACACTTTTCAACTCTGATCTCCAGCATCTGCAGCCCTCACTTTCCCTCACCCTCCAAAGTAAGTGATGGAAGTATTTCACTCTTATTGACATGTCACTCAAGAGCGTGATAATTTGTGGAATGCGGACAGAAATTAAGCATTGCCTTGTGTAACATCAGGTTGGAGTGCCAAATCATTATTGGGGAAGTAACAGTGAGAGTGAGTGACAGAATGTCAACTCCAGGATTACAGTTTGTTCTCGGGAACGATTTAGCAGGATGCAATGTGGGAGAAACACCCCTTGTGTTGGAGAAGTCAAAGAAAGACTAGGGAACTAGGGAGTTAAAAGAAAAATGCCCAGGAATTTTTGCAGACCATGTAGTGACAAGATCCCACTGTCATAAGTTACAGCAGGAAGGAAAAACAAAAGAAAAAGCCAAAGGAGTTGATGTGCAGTTACCTGACACCCTGTTTGATGTCTCGGTGCAGGAAACAAAACCTGAACAGGCAGAGGTTCAGGCAGTGGTGTTTAGTCCTGAAAGGCTAATGGATTTACAACAGATGTATATAAACACACATACACAAACACATACAAATGCACACAGACAGAAAAGAAAATCAGAATACAGTATCGAACGTTATTAATTTAAAGATAGAATCCTAAAATTTAAATGGAGATCACGCCAGGTTAATGCAGAAGGGAACTGGGCCGAAGTGTCTAGAGATTAGATTAGATTACTTACAGTGTGGAAACAGGCCCTTCGGCTCAACAAGTCCACACCGACCCGCCGAAGCGCAACCCACCCATACCCCTACATTTACCCCTTTAACCTAACACTACGGGCAATTTAGCATGGCCAATTCACCTGACCCGCACATCTTTGTGACTGTGGGAGGAAACCGGAGCACCCGGAGGAAACCCACGCAGACACGGGGAGAACGTGCAAACTCCACACAGTCAGTCGCCTGAGTCGGGAATTGAACCCGGGTCTCTGGCGCTGTGAGGCAGCAGTGCTAACCACTGTGCCACCGTGCCGCCCACTACCACCGTGCCGCCCACATGCCACCGTGCCGCCCACCAGATTGTGTTACCGGTAGCATACACTTTTACAGGTCGCACATGAACTAATTTCAGGCGATCATTTCGGTGTACGGAAAACTCAGGCTAAGGTACAGAAGCATTTCAAGTGGCCTGGAATGCACAAGGACGTGGTTAATTTTTGTTTTACATGTCATACGTGCCAAATGGTAGGTACGTCACAGGCAGTAATAAAACCAGCACCTTTGTTGGCAATTCTTGCATTCAAAGAACCTTTCACCTGGGTTATGGTTAATTGTGTAGCTCCACTTTCTAAATAAAAGTGGAAACCAATATTTTCTAACCATAATGTGTCTATCAGATTTCCAGAGGCAATTCCATTACAGAGTGTTAAGGCAAAAAGGGAGGTCGAGGAGTTGGTAGCTTTCTTTTCTCGCTGTTGCCTACCCAGAGAGATTCAGTCAGACCAAGGGTCTCATTTTACTGCTCAAGCTGTTTTACGAAGTCGTTGATAGCTTAGATATATAGCACTTCAAATCAGGTACGGCCGATTCTGAATCCCAGGGAGCCTTGGAAAGTTAGCATCTGACACGGAAGACCGTGTTAACAGCATCCTGTCAGCATTACCCAAATGATTGGGATAAAGGTGGCCCATTAAATTGTTTGCCATGAGAGATGTCCCATATAAATCTACTCAGTTTACTTCCTTTGAGTTAATATTTGTACATGAAGTGAGATGTCTTTGAAGTTAGTTAAATATAAATTGACAACCGAAGTCGGAGATCTCATAGTTGGATTGTGTACGTGAGGTGAGGTAGAGATTAGATGGAGTAGGCGAGTTAGCTAAACAGCACCTGAAAAGTGCACACCATGGAATGAAGCAGGTGGCAGATAAAATCTCTGAAACTTTGATGATTTCCCGTGGGTGTGACGCATTAGTATTGCCACCAGTGGTAGGAAATCTCTTCAAAGCCAGGTTAAGTGGCCTCTATCAAATTAAAACAAAATGTTTAGTCAGTTAAACTATCTGCTAAAGATACTAGAGATGACAAAAACGTTATCAAGTATGTCACGTGAATGAATAATGCTCCAGCCACATATAAGACTCAGAAACCGAGTTGTGGCCAGATCAACAAATTGTGCAGTTTATCTGTATGATGTAGTGATCTTTAGCAAGTGATTGAAAGCTCACATGTTACAGTTGGCAGAACATGTTGAACGATTGCAAGCAGCAAACTTGCTAAAAATAAACTTGAAGAAATCAAAATTCGCGAAGGCAGAGGTGACGTTCTTAGGACATTACATTGGACATGGAAGGTTGGTCCCATTGAACACAAAGACGAAAGACTTTGAGGAATTTCCACGACCATCTTCGAAGAAAGAATTGCTTCGATTTTTGGAACTGAGTGGATTCTATCTGAAGTTTGTTGCAAATTTCATCATCGAATTGGCACCGCTGCTGGATTTACGAAAGAAGATCACAGAATTGTCGTAGACAGAACAATGCCACGAGGCATTTTAAAGCAGGATTAATTACTGCATCAGGTTTAGATGAACCAAACATTTTGAAACCCTTTGAAAATTGTGTTAATTGCTAGGGATATAGGGGTTGGAAATGTATTGATACAGAAAGGTGATGATGGAATTGAATGGCCAATTGGCTACTTGTCGAAAAAACTCAATATCCACCAGAAAAAAAAAAGTACAAAATCTCCATTATTGAAAAAGAATGATTAAGTTTCGGACTGGTCTGACAATATTTTAATATTTATATGAAAAACAAATTGTCGGAGATGGTTTTGGACAATGACAAACCTCTCGTATTTTTTGGAATATTTAAAGACCAGAGTATGAGGCCATTTCATTGGAGTTTTATGTTACCGACTTTAAACTTACAAAATGTCCATGCTGTGGGTCCTAAAATGTGATAGCAGATGTGTTATCGCGGATTTAAAGGAAAAGGTTTCGATAAGATTTGACTTATTCCAGTGTTATATAGGTGTGCAGAATTAATATGAATGTTATAACTGAGATTAATGTTTTTGTATTTCATAATAATGGGATAAAGAATTAGAGGAAAAGGAATGATGCAATCTTTTCATTCTGATGGTTACTTTTCTTTTCTGAAGTGGGGATGTGTCATGAAGCCTAAAGCATGTCTGGTCACTTTAAGACAGAACGGGTTTTGCTGAATAGAAAGTAGAGCCACAGATGCCAGTTAAAGGTCAGGCTTTTCCACATGTCACCATTAGCTGGGAAATGGATACCTGGGTTTTCGTTGCTGTTTTGACAGCAATTCAAATGCAACCAAAGTGTTTAAATAACGCTCAGGATACCAGAAGCCAACAGAATTTGAATATTATTGGTAGGACACCTGGAAAGCAATCAATTTATGAGAAATATTGTACCATGGGGAGTACATAAATCCAGCATTTTGAACACTGAAAGGAGAGCCACTGCCATCCAACAATAGAGTAACTGCTGTGGAGCAGGAGTGCTAACTGGCAATCTCAAAAACTCTCTATCAAAAATACATGCTCATGTCAAACCTACTTGCAGTAAAAAAAACATGACCCAGGGAGATCAGCAGCTGGAAGAGTGAACACAGCGTGGAAGATGGAGACTGTGTTGTCATGAGATTGTAATTTTTAAGTTGTGGGTTGTTGGAACAGCATATGTTTATAGAGTTGGAGTCAGATTATAAGTAGTTAAGAAAAGAGGAGCTTGCAGTTGTGAATAGTTGTTGTTTCGTTTTCACTATTAAAGTTAAGAATCGAACTTGTTAATTTTTGTTTAAATAGTGGAATGTAGGAGATCTGTGTCACTCATATTTTAACAGATTATGAGGTGAAGCGAGCTTTTCCGGGTGTTTGGTTTTAATTAACAGTGGGATCGACTCCACCTTGTAAATGTCCATCCACGCTAACCCCATTTCCTTGCAGTTGGCCCATATCCTTCTCGTCCTTTCCTATCCACATATTTATCCAAATGCTTTTGAAATGTTGTTAATGTTCCCCCTTCAACCACATCTGCTGGCAGCTCAACTGTGTACTCGCTCTCTGTGTGAAGAAGTGGCCCCTCAGGTTCCCTTTTATTCCTTCCTCTATAACCTTAAACTGATCCCCTCTAATCCTCGATTCTCTAAATCTTGGAAAAAAACTCAGAGCATTAACACTATCCATACCTCTCGTGATCTTATACAGCTCGATAACGTACCCCCTTGGTCTCCTACACTCTGAAGAAAAGGTCCTAGCTTGTCCAATCTCTCCCTATAACTCAAACGATTGGGTCCTGGCAACGCCTTTGTAAATTTCTTCTTCACTCTTTCTAATTTCATAACATCCACTTTAAAACAACGTCATAAAAACTGAACACAACACTCTACGTGCGGCCTTACCGAAGTCCTGTGTAACTGCAACATTAATTCCCAACTTCTATACTCAATGTCCTGCCTGATGAAGGTCACTGTGCCAAAAGCCTTCTTCACTGCCCTGCCTACCTGTGACTCCACTCTCCGAGAACCGTGTACCTGAATGCCAAGGTCTATCTGCCCACTGCACCCCTTAAGGCCCGCCCATTCACCGTGAAACTCCTACCTAGATTTGAGTTTCTAAAATGCAAGACCTCACACACTTATATCAAATTCCATTTGCCATTTCTCTGCCCACTTCCCCACCTGATTAAGGTCCTGCTGCAATTTCTGATAAACGTCCTCACTGATCACGCTACCACTTAGTTTAGTGTCATCTGCAAACTTACTAATCATGCCTTGTACATTTCTCAAACAAATCATAGATAAAAAAAAGCTATGGACCCAGCCTCCAGTCTGACAAGCATCCTTCCACGAAACTCTCTGCTTCCCACCATCAAGCCAACTGTGTATCCAACTGACCAGTTTCCCATGCATACCACATGATGGAACCTTCCAGAGCAGCCTGCCTGTGGAACCTTATCAAAGGCCTAACTGAAATCCATGGAGACTACGTCTATCACTCTGTCCTCATCAACCTTCTTGGTCACTTCATCAAAGAACTCTAACAAATTTGTGAAACATGATCTCCCACTCACAAGTATATGCTGACTGCTCCAAATCAAACTCTGTGTAAGTAATGGGTGCAGTCAATGGTATGCTGTCCTTCATTGTAAGATTATTCGAGTACATAAGTAAAGTCATCTTCCAGCTGTTGTAGAGCCTTGCTGAGAGAACATTAGGGGCACTCTGTACAAATTTGATCTCCTTTGTAAGGAATACTCTCCTTACCACAGACACAGGTGATGGTAACATTACGATAGAGTGAATAAGCTAAGTGTTTAATCTGTGGAGCTGTGAGAGATGTAGAAATGTTAATGCTGAAACATGAGGAGTGGCAGCGATCACTTATTTCCAAAACAGACATTAACAGGGTGAGAAATTCTATACTTTACCCAGGATTGATTGGTTTGATTTATTGTCACGTGTACCTCAGTACAGGGAAATACTTTATTTATGAGCAGTGGAGGCAGGTCATAGTAAGCATGGCCAGACAGATTATCGGGTGAACATCGGCTTGGACAGAGTAAGGCATACAGATTACACTGAAAAGGACGTGCACTAGACAAGATCAACGTGAACAAGATGGGCATTATTTGATCTAAGAGAGTCCATTCATCAGTCTAACGTGGCTTTCCTAATAGTTTATATGTCTTAATTAACTCTCCGCATGTTATTGTGCAGTCATCGTGTGAACCCGCACTGAACGTCATGTTGCTCGCAATCCCCAACAGCAGCCACAATACTTTCCATCTGAAACAGGTAGCCATTTTCACCAGCTTCCGCCCTACATAGAGAACATCACGTTGTCTTTTCAGGGATGAAAGATGCCTTCTTGAGACTGCACACAAGACATATAGATTCCCTCCTCACCGCGAGAAAACCACGTGACAGTCCCATGTGCATATCATCAGCAACGGAGTCACGAGGAACAACGTGGAGCAGTCTGTCTGTGCAGCCTCTGCTCCACTTGTTCATCATGTTGGAGCATCAATTAGGAGACACTTAAGACTGCCGATGCTGGAGATCAGAGTAGAGAGTCGATTACTGGAAAAGTACAGCAGATTAGGTAGCATCCATGAAGCAGGAGAATCGACATTTTGGGCATAAGACATTCATCAGGAATCAGTACAAATTACCTCATTCTGCTCCCGTGTAAGTGCATTGAGGTGGGAATGGCCTCCTTCTGTTCCTGTATAAGTGGCTCAAGGGACTGACTGGCTTCTTCCTCGTCCGATTGGACAGGGCCAAGGGCCTGACTGGGTTACCCCTGATTCCTGTTTGACAGCTCGATGGTCTGACTAGTGTGACAATGCTGCAGCTTCAAGAGGTTATTTTGTCCTGGTTTATTTTAAGAGCGAGTTTGAACAGTTGTTACCAGACTGGCTAGTTAAGACCACTTGAATAAACAGCAAGGGAGGCCTTGTGTTTATTGTAACGCAGACTGAATGGGTTTGGCCAGCTCTCACAGATTAGGATCTCTGGGTTTTGGTTTCTCAGAAACTATAGGGGTCTCAACAGGGTTGGATGCGTCAGTGAATGCCTCCTGGCTGCTACTCTCTCGTAGTTTTCTCTTGATGCAGTTTTTAATTCCTGGACTGGAGAAATATTTGTGACATTCTGTGTCTGAATTTTTCTTTTTGCCAAGGGATGTGTTTATGGGAGTTTGCTATGTTGGAATAGTTCATTAGTAATAGCTCCTAAATCTATTATTCTGTTAAGCTGTCCAATAAAATTACGTTATTCTAAATTACCCTTTCTTTGGTTTTGTTTCATCTTTCATGTTGAAATAAATGGTGTTTTGCTTACCACCGAGTAGTTTGACCAGTCACATTGCATCTGGAACAGACACTTTACATTTCCTTTAAAATAAGAAAACATTAGAATCTAGGCTACTATCTTCAATATTTTCGAGGGGCTCTGGTGTGGCCCATCACATTAGACTCCTTCTCTTCCTGAATAATATGCTGGAGGCACTGAATGGGCTGCCCCTGTTCTTCTCCAATAGTGTCAATGGGCTGAATAGCTTCCTCATATTCCTATGAAATCAGCGTTAGGTGCTGAATTAACTCTTATTTTACTGTGGCAATGTGCAGTGTCAGGCAGTGCTGTTACGTGAATGTTATGGACCCTTTAACAGCACAAGTCCCAGTGGAGTCTGGGTCTTGCTATACATGGACACAGACCAGTTCAGGAGCTGAGGGGGGACAAAATGTTCTTAACATTGTGGAATCTTTAGTGACCATATCCACTTCTGATCTTATGATGGGGAGGGTGGGTCGGGGAGACATTGATGAAGCAGCTGAAGGTGTTTGTGAAGAGGAAGCTACCCTAAGGAATTCCCACAGAGGTGACCCAGGATTGAGATGATGAACATCTTCCTTTGTGCCTTGTTTGACTCCAAACACTGGAGAGCTAACCCTGATTCCCATGAAGTCCAGTTTTGTTAACCTCCTTGATGTCAACAGAAGGCAACCACTGCTTTGATATCAGGGCCATGCATTTTACTTGTGTCAATCTCTTTTGTTCATATAAATAGGCCATTAGTTATCGGAGCAGCAAGTGTTTTCTTCAAACGGGTGGTATTGAATGTCAGGATTTTTCTTCTCAAGGTGAATGAAAGTATTTTAGAGGAGCTAGTAGGATATTGACCTGTCAGAGAGTTGAGGGCTATGAAGAATTGGGTATGAAAAACGATTTGAGACCAAGAGCAGATCAGTTATGATCTTAGTGAAGATCAAGGCAGGCCTAGGCAGTGAACGATCTGCCCCTGTTTCTGATATTCTCACATTCTGTTATTGGAAAGTTCGTGGGTGTTATTTTAATGAATGTTCTGTTATTGAATGTCGCAGCCAGGGAGACCAGAGGATTTTGTGAGCCATCTCTGGGTGAGGTATATGGGTTGTATTCACAGTGAGTTTGGGTCAATAACATGACGAACAAATGGAGCACAAGTTGCAGAGAGGGGACCCTCTGGAAAGAGAGATGAGCGGTCTCTTTCATACCCAGCATGGGTTTTCCAATTACATTTCCCAAATCACCTCAAAGCGTGTGTGACAGTCTTGAAGGGTCGAATGGTCTCCTCTGTTTATGTGCATCAGGTTATAAGAGTAAGTAGCCTCCCACTGCTCCTGTCTAGCAGGTTTGAGGGGCTGAATGGAACACAGAAACTTGGAACTGAGGAACAGGAGTGGGTCATGAGATTCTTTGAGCCTTCTCCACCAAGCACTAAGATTGTGGCTGGTCAGGTTGTGGTCTCAGTCTCACTTTCCTGTCTGTGTCCCATTATGCGTGACTCATTTCTCTGTCAAATATGTAACTAATGCAACTTTCAATCAATGTGAACATAGAGGCACGATAAACTTCCAGTGAAGAGAATTGCGACTTGAAAGGTTCTTTCAGAAATTTTTGTCATCCCTCTTGTAGAAACAGAGAGTCATGCAGAACAGAAACAGACCCATTAGTCCAATCTGTTCACTCCGATCAGATATCAAATCTAATCCAGTCCCATTTGCCAGCATTTGTCCAATATCCCTCCTCTCAGATACTTTTAAATGTGCAACTGTAACCGCCTTCACCACTTCCTCTGACAGCAGTTTCTGTACACACACCACCTTTCCCTTCAGGCCCCTTATAAATCATTCACCCTCTCGCCTCCAACCTATACCCTCTTGTTCTGGACCCCCCTATCCTGGGGAGCAGAACATAGCTGTTCAGAATATCCACGCCTCTGGTGGTTTTATAAAGCTCTATAATGTTACCCCGCAATCTCTGACACTCCAGGGAGAAACAACTCAACCTAATCAACTTCTCCCTCAAGCTCAAACCTCCAGTCCTGGGACATCTGTGTAAATCTTTTCTGCAGACAATCGATTTGTATGCAGTATTCTTAAAGTGGCCTCACCAACATCCTGTACGGATGCAACATGCCACCACAACTCCTATACTCAATGCTCTGACTGATTAAGGCAAATGTGCCAAATGTGCTCAGCACCAATCTGTCTATCTGCGACCCCACTTTCAAGGAACAATGTACCTGCAGCCCTATGTCCCTTTGTGTCACAACACGCCCAAGACCTGACCATTAAGTGTATTATTTCTGCCCTGATTTACCTTCCCAAAATGCAAAACCTAGGTATTTATCTAAATTAAACTTCATCTGTCACTCCTTGCCCCTTTATCCCATCTATTTGTTGTCTTGTTGTACTCTGAGCAGAGGGATACGCCACCTTTCTGATGTAATCTGTAAACTTACTAACTATGGCTCCGATATTCACATCTAAATCCTTTACGTAAATGATGAAATGCAATGAGCTCATTACTAATTCTTACAGCACACTGTTGCTCACAAGCCTCCAGTCTGAAAAATATCCCTCTTCCCTCACGCCAATTGTGACTAGCTTCCCCTGTATCCCATGTTAATGAAACTTACTAATCTGTCTACCAATCAGAATGAAATACTAGCTATGAAGAGAGGCTGAGTAGGTTAGGTTTATTTTCACTAGAAAAAAAGGAGATTGAGGAGGGAACCTGATTGAGTTTACGAAATCATGAAGGGTGTCGACAGGGTGGATAGAAACATGTTTTTTTTCCCAGGGTTAAGGATTCAATAACGGAATTTCGTGCTTTAAAAGTGAGAGGTTGAAAGTTTAAGGGGGATACACGCGGGACTTCACATAGAGGGTGGTGAGCGTTTGGAACGCGTTGCTAGCAGAGATGGTAGAGGCAGGAACGTTAGATTCATTTAAGATGCGTCTGGACAGTTGCATGAGTAGGTGGGGAGCAGAGGGATACAGATGCTTAGGAATTGACCGACAGATTTAGACAGTACATTTGGATCGCCTCAGGCCTGGAGGGCGAAGGGCCTGTTCCTGGGCTGTAAATTTTCTTTGCTCTTTTTTCTTTAAATGAACACCTTGCTGAAGTCCATATAGACAATGTCTACCAAACTGCCTTCATCAATCTTCTTTGTCACCTCTTCAAAAAACTCAACCAAATTCGTGAGACATGATTTCCCATGCAGAAAGCCACGTTGTCTACCCCGATCAGCCCTTGCCTTCCCAAATGTATGTAAATGCTATCCCTCAGAATCCCCTCCAATAACTTTCCCACCACTGAGATCAGGCTCTCCGGTCTATAGTTCACCGGCCTTTTGGGTCACTGTTTACTTTTCTAGTCTCACTCCTCCACTGCTCACAACAAATGTCAAATGTAACCAGGTTTGTGATATGGCCGATGATATCGGTCTCAGACTGGGTCAGGGTCAGTTTTAGGTACAAGCCAGGCTAGTTTCTTTAATTGCTAAAACAACACGTTTATGATCCAGAGCAATGTTACTCAAACTATGATGGAAAGATGAGTGGCAAACTGTTTGGGTATTGCAAATATACAATCAATATTTCCCTTCCGAAAAACGCAGACACACACACACACACACACACACACACACACACACACACACACACACACACACACACACACACACACACACACACACACACACACACACACACACACACACACACACACACACACACACACACACACTCTCTCTCTCTCTCTCTCTCTCTCTCTCTCTCTCTCTCTCTCTCTCTCTCTCTATGCAATTTTAATTTGAAAGAACTTTGTCCAGATCTTATTGGAACTCATGGCAAAAGGAAAAATTGGGAGATTGTCCAAAACATTATTCTGCTTCTGAAGATATTGTACTCACACAGCTGCTAGCAATGGGATTCAATCCTGGGAGAGTTGGATTTGGCTGAATTCCCTTTGCATTAGGCAGTGAGGAGATTCCAATGAATTCTGGTCAAGGATCACCCGAAGGGTAGCACGGTGGTTAGCACTGCTGCCTCACAGCACCAGGGACTTGGCTTCGATTCCAGCCTTAGGTGACTGTCTGTATGGAGTTTGCACATTCTCCACTTTTCTGTGTGAGCTTCTAATGGGTGATCCAGTTTCCTACCACTGCTCAAACTGTGTAAGTTATGTGGATTGGTCATGCTAAATTGTCCGTAGTGTTCAGGGATTTCTAAGTAAGGTGCATTAGTCAGGGTTAAACATAGGGTAATGGGTTGGGAGGTTGGTATGGACTTGTTGGGCCGAAGGGATTCTATAAAAATAAGAATGGTAACGACGACTGTAGAGTTTTCTTTTAGCTCGCACACATTGCTGTGATGAAGAACAATGAAGGAGAGAGAGTGTAAGAGGCCATTCCTTCTCGGCAGAAATCATTTTCTCCCTCTCTGAGCTGAATCACACAGTAATATGATCCTCTCCCAAACTGGACCATGTGAGGTCTCCTTGTACATTGTCCAAACTGTGTCTCCATCACATTCCCTGTTCTATGTCGGTGCACCATTGTTGTTGTCATATACAGAACCATACCCTTAGCAGAAAATGGTCTTGGTCAATTTGAATTATGTTTACATGGCCCTGCGTCATTAGAAAATAAAATCTTTTCGTAACAAATACAGAAATTGCTTGAAAATCTCGGCAGGTCTGTCAGCATCCAGATGCCTTTTACATGCTGTAGTTGTACCAGCCTCCACCACTTCCTCTGGCAGCTCATTCCATAAGCACACCACCCTCTGTGTGAAAAAAGTGCCCTTTCAGCCTCATCAAAACCTTTCCCCTCTCACTTTCAAACAATGCCCTCTAGTTTTGGAAGCCCCTAACCTGGGGATAAACCCTGACTACTCACCCTATCCATGACCAATCTGATTTTATAAACCTTTGCTGCTGCCAAATGTGACTTCAATCAACTCGAATGGCTGTACTTTCAGTCATCCAGGCCTAAATTCTGAAATGGAATACGAACACCTCCTCCTTCTCCATCAAGTCACAATTCTGAATCCACTTTAATCAGTTTGTTCAGATGTATCCTGAGACACTTCTGTGGGAATTACACCGAAACCTTTGTGCCCGGAGGTAGGGACACTAGCATCACTCAGCAATACCCATAAAGCTGTCACAGTATTTTCCCGTGTGTTTCTTCATCACGCTGTTCTGACATGCTGTGACATACCTCTGCAACAGGCAGGACTTGAAAGCAGGCCTTCTAGTTCAGAGTTAGGAACACTAACACACAGGTTCAAGAATGGGAATCAAATCCAGAGCTCTGGCTCAGATACAGGGACACTATCCACTACACTACCATACCTAGAATGTGGGTCATATTTAATGCCCGCCTTCAGCTCGGTGTGGATTTATTATAATCAGGTTACCATTACTGAACTATACAAAACATTTTCTATTGTTAAACAAATGCAAGATATTTGTCTCAACTGTAGGATATTGAGTGTACTTGCTATGCTATTGAAATTAACTATGAACATCATTAATTGCCATTATCTGTAGTCTGCAATGTTAGGGAAACAAATCCTGCAGAAACACTCTGCCCAATGAAGGGTCTCAAATGGATATTTATTACTGAACACCAGAGACGAAGGAAGAGCTTAATTTCTGGTCCCAAAACACATATCACACTTACCCACCTCTAACGTGTGACTGCCCTCTTCCAAAACCATGAAATGATACCAGCCTGGCGATTACTGTCCAGCATCTCCTCCCCACTGACTGTGTATGCAATTTGTCCCTCCTCCCCTAACTACACAAGACAAACCAAGATCAGGGCCTTTGTGAAAATAAAGGTCGGAGTGTGCAGGCATCCCGGAGAGAGATGGGTTTCTTAAAATTGAAGGGGGATGGTGAGGTGACAGTAATATTACACACTGGGATGAGGGGTGGCAGATGGATTAATGCGAGGTATTGGATTTGGTAAATCAAACAAGAGTAGGTTCTGTACAATTAAGAGTAGGGTCTTTGGCAGTGTTGTAGAACAGAGACCTAGACCGTCAGGTATAATTATTTCAAATTTGCATCTCATACAGTGTGGTTATGAAGGTGTTCAGCACACATGTCTTCATAGGTCAGACCTATGAGTATCGGAATTGGGACGTCATGTTGAAGTTGTACAGGATATTGGTGAGACCTCGTCTGGAATACTGTGTCCAGTCTGGTCACCCTGCCCGCTCATTCCATGGGCACACCACCGTCTGGGTGAAAAATCTGTCCCTTAGGTCTCTTTTAAATGTTCCCCTCTCAGCTTAAGCTTATGTCTTCTAGTTTTGGTCTCCCGCACCCTGAGAAAATACCTTGACTATTCACTTTAATATTATTGACCTTGATATTATTAAGCTGGAGAGGGTTCAAAAGAGATTAACCTGGATGTTGTTGGGAGTGGAGGGAGTGAGCTATAAGGAGAGGCTGGGTAGGCTGAGATTTTTTTCACTGGAGAGTATGAGATTAAGGGGTAACTTTACAGTGGTTTATAAAACATGAGGGGTACAGGGAAGCTGAAGGGCTGATGTATTTTCCCTAGAGTTGGGGATTCAAAACTGAGGGCTATTTTAAGGTGCGAGGATGAAGATTTACAGAAGTCATGAGAAGTAAATATTTTAGACAGAAGCTGGCTTGTGTGTGGAATGAACTTCCAGAGGAAGTGGTGAAAGCAGGGACAGTTACATTGTTTAAAGGACATGGATAAATCACCAGTTTAGATGTGCTATGAGCAGCTGCCCTCTCCCTCCCCCCCTCTCTGAATGTATCCCTGTTGGTTTTCACCCTCCGCCAATACCTGTGCAGTTGCGTGAGCAGACCAGCAGAGTGTGGCGTTGCATCACTTTAAACACCACAGAGACTGTCAGACCTGTCCCACACAGAGACACACAGACACACACACAAGAATTGTTAGCGCAGTGCGTGAAGCTCATCTGGTAACTTATATAAAACATAAAGAAATGCTCAATTCGCCTCATAAACTGTTAAAATATGAGTGACAGATATGTTTAAATAAAACATCAATTTATTTTTTCACTCTGAGAGTGAACATTTGACATCAACTGTTCACAACTCTGGGACCCCCTTTCTCTTAACTGCTTATTACCCGACTCCAGCTCGACAGCAATATACTGTTTCTGTGTCTGCCATCCTCTCATATCACAGGTACGTGTCAGCTCTCAGTTCAGAACAGCATTTATCCTCGCTTAAAAATACAGTACACACTTTCAACTTCATCACATTATACCCTGATGAATATAGTTAAGTGGAGTCTATCCGGATTTCTCTGCTCTGTATTTTGTGAATATTTCATCCACTCTGTCTCGTTATGTGTCAGGATTTTTGTTGTTCCATTGACAGCATGTCATTATTCGATTCCGTCCATTGGAATATATCAGTATTTCACTTGCTCACACTCGAGTGTATGGGGCAGGACTTCAGTTGTTTCATGGGGACTGTGACGCTATAACAATCTCAATATTTGTAAATGGCACCGAACCTCTAAGAACTCTGAAGTCTATGGAGGACAGTGTGGAACTCTAACAGGACAATCAAACGTTGGTGTAGTGTTCAGGTGGATGGCAGATGGGGATCAGTGCAAAGCAGTGTGAGGTGATGCACTTTGGTAGGAAAGACAATGAAAGACAGTTTAAAACAGGCTGTGCCATTATAAAGAGACTGCAGGAACAGAGAGCTCTGCGTGTCTATGAGCACAGCTTATTGAAGATGTCAGGACAAGTGAGGAGAGCAGTAACTATCACTGATTAGTTTCAGTATCTGAGCTGTTTACAGGAAGAGGTGTAAGTGGGAGCCTCTGTGCTCCCTTCCTGGGAGGTGGTGGTGACGATGTGTTGTGAACCCTCCCTCCTGCCCACCGAGACCTTGGGGATTCCATTTGTACCAGCTCAACACAAAAGGGAGATGGCATCAGGGCCACGGCTTCTAAGTTGTACCGGGGGGAAACAGAACTGCCAGTGAGTTTAAAGTGAGAATTACCCTTCACTGAACATTGCTCCTTACTCGGTCGGTGGGACGTGGATGTTTCAGAATCTCTACACGAGGCATCCCTGTCCTCTCCAGCTAGTACCACATGGCGGGAGGCCGGGGGTGAGGGAACAGGTATCGGGCACTCCACCACCCATCACTCTGTCCTATTCCAGGCTGTTTCTCCTGGAATGGGAGAAAGGGAGGGAGTGAGGATGGGAGTGGGTGGCCCTGCTGTTAGTGTTAGTGTAGGTGAGGGGTCCGGAGGGAATCAGTTCACAGTGTTGTATCCATGCAGTGTTATTAGTGGAGGGGGGTAAATGGAGGGAGGGAGAGAGAAATAGAGAGAGACAGATAGAGATAGAGAAAGACAGAGACAGAGAGAGAGGGAGAGGAAAGGTGCTGCATGCAGCATTGAGAGTGGTGGAGCATGAGCCTTGTTCAGGTGTCGGTGCTATAACAGATACACAGTGATTGTGAGGGAGCAGAGAGAATACGGTGAGCCTTACTTTGACAGAGTGGGTAAGGTTATTGATGCTTGTCCTGTATTGCTGGACAGTTCTTCAGACCGCAGATACTACACTGAGCTGGGTGGTGAGCGCAGACCATACTAGGGTGGTCTGATGGTGTGGCCCCCTCTAGCAAGAGAATGGCCTCCCTCTGTACTAGCTCAAACACCAGGCCCTCCGTGCCCTTGTCGACAAACTGTGTTGTAATTGCCTCTTATCTGCCATGCTCGGGGTAAAATGTGCAGGGCAGCTTCTAACCGAGAAAGCTCAACCGTGTGCCTATTGTCCTTTTAAAGATGGAATCAGTGTCAGGATCATACAATATCCAGGGGTACCCGGGCGATGGTGATTAACTCCAGCCATGACGGGTGGGAGAATCGGGCTGGTATTGAATGAGGGACACCATGGGGTGGGGTGGGTAGTTAATGAAGTGAGTCCAATAAAATAGCACCAGGAAACTAGCTCAGCCTCGCGAGGACGATCCCTCTGTCACTCAATGAAAATGTCACTGAGACAAACTATTGTTAGAATCTGCTCAATGAGTCAAAGATTCTGTTGAAACCACTTCCAGTTACAAACCTGTAGAACAATGCTCATCTAAAGCTCTCTACCATCTCACCTTACACCAATATCCCTTTTTCCTATCTTTCCTGGGAAGATTGGCTCATGCTACAGGATGCTATCGAAGTGTCTACATTTCAGCATTCTGCAACCTGGGGACACATTCTTCCATAACACTGTCTCTGAGTCTCCACCATCTCTGTCTATTTCCCAAACACCTCCCATGTAGTGATATGTAAACTGATTCCCCCGCCATCTCTCTCTGGCAGTGATGTTCACACATATAGCACCCACTTATCATGGCACAATGGAGATTATGGAGCTGTAAATTGATGGGAGCTGCACATCCTGTCACTTCCAGCATGGTCTGCAAGTTTCCTCACACTAACACAGTGTTACTAAGGAATGCAGTGGGGTGGTGTACACAGTCCTACATGCTGGGAGGGTAACTGCTCCAGGTTTACAGATCAATGCACTGTGGTGGCGTACACAGACCTACATGCTGGGAGGGTAAGTGCTCCTGATTTACAGATCAATGCACTTGGGTGGGGTACACATCCCTATATGCTGGGAGGGTAAGTGCTCCTGATTTACAGATCAATGCACTGGGGTGGACTACACAGTCCTACATTGTGGGAGGGTAACTGCTCCTGGTTTACAGATCAATGCACTGTTGTGGTGTACACAGTCCTATATGCTGGGAGAGTAACTGCTCCAGGTTGCAAATTGGTGATGACTGGTGATGACTGCACAGCTCCCGGTAATGGACAGATATCTAATCCAGGTTTATTGATCAATGCATGGGTGTGGTCTCCACTGTTTCCCACACTGAACAGGCGGGACAAACACAGCAAGCCCGGCAGCATCAGTGTGTGAGGAACTTGACATTTCCGGTGTAAATCTTCTTCAGGACTCCTGCAGAAGGGTTACTCCCGAAACGTCGACTTCTCCACCTCCTAATGCTGCCTGGTTTGCTGTGTTATTCCAGCTTCCTGCCTGTCTACTTTGGATTCCAGCATCAACAGTTTAATTTTGTCTCTATCCCAGATTCCCATATTCGACAGATGGTTTAAAGATAAGTGCTCTGACATGATCTGTGTAGCGTTCCACTCTGGACAGCTTGCTGGATTGTACTGAGCAGTGCACTAGCCTGGTATACGCAGTGTTCCACGGTGAACAGATATCTCCTCTGGGCTAGTTCTGTGAGGTGGATTGAGAATGTGGTAAATCTAACCATTTCAGCTGATCTGGCAATGCCTTTAGTTCCCATTCCTGTGATTGGACCCTCCGTCTCTCAACCCATTAATGTTACAGTGTGCCCAGGTACAGTACATCATGTTGGTGAATACCCACTGTCCTGGCAGCAGCCACAGCCTCTTCACTCAGAAGCAGACAGCCATTCCCATTGTCCTCGGGTCTCCACGGAGAAAGGAATGATGGCCTTTCAGATAAAGGATGTCCCATTGGTACAGGGCTCAAAACATCCTCCCCCTCACCAAGTTCCACCACCAACCAACCACATCAAAATATCCGGTGTGTACGGAGAGTAATGAGGCCACTGGGAACATCAGGGAGCAGACTATCAGAGAAATGGGGCCACACTTCCCATGTCTGGACAGGTCAGAGTGAACCCTTCAGTACACATGGTATCACTAACTCCTGTAATCCCTCTCTATCTATGTAATACACAGCCTGTTATTCTTCCTGGAAAAAAAAATCACAGGTTCACAGTTACCCACATTATATTCGAACTACCAAGTTGTTCTCCGTTGCTTTTCCATTGACAGATTCTCAACCTCCCCTTGATAACTTCAGTTCTGGAAAACATTTACATAGTTTACAAATAGTTGATGTCCCAGCACTGGTCACTGTGTCACTACAGTCGTTAATTTGTGTTAAACTGATAGAGACTGATTTTTCCCTAATTTAACCCTGCTCCTGGCTCAGTAACCCATCGTCTCTGTATTCCTGTGTAGCAGTTTTGAACGGTTGCATCTTCCCTCCATTTACCGTGTAACAGGTATGAGAGATGAAAAGATCTGCTCCAATTGCTGAGTAACAAGCTCCAATGGCCGAATGGCCTCACTCTGTTCCTGCTTAAAACTCTTGATGGGCTGATTAGCCTGCTTCAGTATCAGTGTAGTTGGGAATGGTGCAGAACATTTTTGAGCCATCATTGAACAGCCCACTTCTGACTTGACGTTGGAGGGAAGGCCATTGATGCTGCGGCTGATGCTAGCTCACAGTGCCTCATGGATGGCCAGTTTCCATGTGCTCAGTCCTTTAGAAGTATGCTGAAACTTTATTGCTGGAACAGCACAGCAGGTCAGGCAGCATCTAGGGAACAGAAGATTCGACGTTTCGGGCACATGCCCTTCTTCAGGAATTCCTGAAGAAGGGCATGTGCCCGAAACGTCGAATCTTCTGTTCCCTAGATGCTGCCTGACCTGCTGTGCTGTTCCAGGAATAAAGTTTCAGCTTTGATCTCCAGCGTCTGCAGACCTCACTTTCTCCTTTAGAAGTATGTCCTACATCACAGGAGTGAGTGCCACATAACACAGTGGGCAGGGTATTCAATATGTGGCTGAGACTTTCCCTCCACCAGTACTGTATGCT
Source organism: Chiloscyllium plagiosum (assembly GCF_037043375.1). Lineage (NCBI taxonomy): Eukaryota > Metazoa > Chordata > Chondrichthyes > Orectolobiformes > Hemiscylliidae > Chiloscyllium > Chiloscyllium plagiosum. The sequence goes on along the minus strand of NW_028270188.1, from coordinate 27,596,241 downwards.
GGCTGCTCCGACAGACACAGTTAGGGGCAGATTGATGTGGGACAACGGGTTTGGTGAGAATGTTTCCGTCTTGTTGGTTCCCCATTACGTCCCCCAGTCTGGCTGCTGTGTTTGTGAGGCCTCTCCATACTCAGTCAGTGGGGGGCCTGTGGGGACACTCTTGGTGATGGACATTGAAGTCCCACACCCAGAGAACGGTCTGTGTCCTTCTCACCCTCAGTGCGTCCTCTGATTTGTTTCCAACATCGAGAGGAACCGAGTTATCACCGGGGGGACAGTTGAGGGGCAGGATTTATCCATCATCAGGCGGTTTCCTTGACCATCTGTGACTTGTTACCATGAGATTTCCCGGGTTCTGGAATCAATGTTGGGGAATTGAAGGGTAACGCCTTCCCTTACTGTGTCCCAGGGTGCCCCCACCACCGCTGGTGGTCGGTCCTGCTGGTGGGACAGGATATACCCAGGGATGGTGATGGGGCTTCATGAAACATGACCCATCACGCCTGATCCAGTGAGTATGACGGTGTCAGACTGTTTCCTGACTAGGAGCGTGGTGCTGGAAAAGCACAGTAGGTCAGGCAGCATCCAAGGTCCAGGGGAACCAAAGTTTCGAGCATAATCCTCTCATCAGGAATGAGCCTTGTGGGCCAGGGAGCTGAGAGATATTTGGGAGGGGGCTTGGTTGGGGCTGGGGAGAAGGGAGCCGGGAATGTGATCGGTAGATAGAGGTGGGGGAGGGGTGATGGGGGAAACGGTGATGGACAGGTCATGGAGTCCCCCAGAACATACTGTCCCCGACATTCTATAACTGACATTTCCCGGAACGTTCTGTCCCTGACATTGTTTGCGAACGGCCGGATGTCAGTGAATTGAACAAAACGATAAGATCCCAAGGGAAGAGATCCCGTTCCAGGGAGAACTGTTCCGAAGGCCCCTCAGACAGTTAAAGGGGTGAATACGTTTTCCCTGTGTTTACATTTCTTCACGACACAGGATCGACCACAATTTAGACCAAAATACAAAAATTCCCAAACTACGTTTGTCTTCAGGAAACTGGGAGAGAATCCTTTAAGACAGCAACGTTTCCACCCTCCGTATTAGGAACTGGGAAGGAGTGACTTGTGTCTGCTCTCGAGTGATCGAGTGTGTGGGAATGTTCCAGAAACCATCTGTCCTTATGGATGTGTCTCTGTGTGTTTGGGGAGGGAGGGTTTCTTGTGGTTTATGTCACATTTTTGTCAGTAATTCCGACCTTCCCATTTGTTATTCCAGCTCCAATTATTTTAATAAATCCCTGAATGCAGGGACACATTTGAAAATCTCACTGGGTCCCCAATCAAACGGGTCCCTTTGCCGCCAGGCTGATGGATAATGTGTTTGTTTTCCTTCCTCACAGTTAACGTAGTGACCATCTACGTCCTGCTTTATAAAGATTGTGGATTGTCTCCATGTGTCAGACGTTACCTGGGGGCTATGGCAGCGGCGGATCTCCTGGTCATTATCCTGGACCTGATCCTGAGACACATTCCCATTGTTTATCAGGAACAGTTTTATTTCCTGGTGTACTACGTCCGCGTGTGTAATATCCACGCCGTCCTGGTTTATACAGCCACTGACTGCTCTGTCTGGTTCACTGTCACTTTCACATTTGATCGGTTTGTGGCCATTTGTTGCCAGAAGCTGAAAAGTAAATATTGCAGTGAGAAAACGGCGGCTGTGATTCTGGGAGCAGTGACTGTGCTGAGCTGTTTAAAGAACATTTCCTGGTATTTTATGCTCACGGCTCGGTATTGGCTGGGGAACGCCCCCTGGTTTTGTGATGTAACAGGCGCTGTTCGAATCTCCAGTGTCTGGATCACAATCGAGTTCCTCCACCACATTCTAACCCCGTGTGTCCCATTTCTCCTGATTCTGCTGCTCAATGTTCTCACCGTCAGACACATTTTAGTGACCAGCAGAGCCCGCAGGAGACTTCGCGCTCACACCAATGGGGATGCTCAGTCTGACACAGAAATGATAAACCGAACAAAATCCATCATTTTACTGTTTGTGATCTCGGCCAATTTCATCATGTTATGGTCAACGTTAATGTTGTATTCTATATGGAATCGGATGGATTGGATTGGGTATGGGTCTGTGTCTCTCGATGACTTTGTGCAGGAATTGGGCTTCATGCTACAGCTCCTCAGTTGCTGCACAAACACCGCGATTTATGCCGTGACCCAGACTAAGTTCAGGCAGCAGCTGAAGAATGTGTTGGAATATCCCTTCACCCAAATCCATCCATCCATCAAATTCATTAATCAATCCATCCGGGATTTTTTCATTTCAATTCAGTGTTTCAGCGATGGAGCAGCCTGTCGCAATGGTAACAGACTGAGGGGAGCGCTGGTTTGTCCATCCTTATCAGACAGGCGGTTACAGAGACACATTTGAATGTTTCTCACAACTCAGGGACCAGTGAGAAAAGGCACCACCCCATTGACTGTATCCATCACTTCCATTTGTAAACAATAAAATGTTTAATAAATCGTGCCGAACAGCAGAGTGAACGATGTTGTTGTATGTCTTTGTGTTGGAGAAGCTGAGCTGGAGAGAGACAGACTCAGCCCCAAGGCCTGGGCCTCAGGGAAGGGGAGGTGACCGCGCCCTGAGCTCAGGAGCTGGGTTAAACTGCCTCTGTCCTTACTTTCCCTTCTGGGTCTCCAACTCCACCTTGGCTATCAGCAGAATTCACCTTGCTCCCTTTGTCACTCTCCCTCCATATATGCCTCCGACTCTCACACTGCGCTGCTATTTCTCTCTCCTTTTCCCCTTTACACACTCAACTCCACTGTTCTTGCCTTCCCCAATCTCATTTACTCTCTCTCCATCTTGCGATCGCAACCTCCCAATGATAATGTCTTCCTTGAATCCTTCGGTGCTGGGGGAACAGAAGAGGGTTGTCGATCTTCAGGCCGATGTTAGGAAACAGAGAAAGGGACGACATGTCAGGCAACAGTATGGAGTTTGCGCCAAACGTCATTGCTCGGGGATATATGGGTGTGAGAGCACCAGCCGTTACTAGGGGGTAACAGGTGGAGTGGAACCGTCAGCTGTGGCTGAGACTGGTACAACAGGATATCACAAACAGAACACATTGTGTGGGACATACTGTCTGTTACTCAGGGAATAGAATGCGGATGGGGTTAAAGGCCATTTACAGGGGATCAACTGGGTCGGTGTTCACAGTCAGGAGCTCAGTTAAAGGTGTGTGAGGAGTGTGATGGTGGGCGACTGCGTGGGCATGTGAGTGTGATGCAGGCGGATTGTGTGAGGGAGTGAGCCTGATGGTGGGGGACTGTGTGGGGGAGTGAGTGCGATGGTGGGGAAGTGCGCAGGGTAGTGAGCTTGATGGTAAGTTAGTGTACGGGGAGAGAGTGCGATGATGGGGGAGAGTGTGGGAGGTGAGATTGACGAAAGGGGCGTGTGTAGGGGAGTGAACGGGACAATGGGAGTGTGTAGGAGAGTGAGCGTGATGGTGGGGGAGTGTGTGAGGGAGTGAGACTGATGGTAGGGAGGTGTACGGGGAGAGAGAGTGACGGTGGGGACGCGTGCACGGGAGTGAACAGGACAATGGGCGTGTGCGGGAGCGTGAACGTGATGGTTGGGGAGTGCACGGGGTCTGAGAATCAGGGTGGGGCTGTGTGTGGGGGAGTGAACGATACAGTGGGGGAGTGTGTGTTTGAGTGAGTCTGATGGTGAGGCTTTGTGCAGGGTGAGTGAGCATGACAGTGGGTCATTGTGTGGTGGAGAGAGTGTGATGGTGTTCGATTGTCCTAGAGAGTGAACATGGCGGTAGGGGAGTGTGTGGAGTAGTGGTGGAGTGTGTGGCGGTGAGTATGACGGTGAGGGTGGTGTGGAGCAGTGTGTGCGAGGGTGTTGGAGTGTCTGGTGGTGAACGTGACAGTGAGGGTGGTGTGGGGCAGTTTGTGCTGTGGTGGTGGAGTGTGTGTGGGGTGAGCGTGAGAGTGAGGGTGGTGTGGGGCCGAGTGTGTGATGGTGTTGCACTGTGTGGGGGTAAGCGTGACGGTGTGGGTCAGTGTGTGTGAGGGTGGTGGAGTGTGTTCGGGTGCGAATGACGATGAGAGTAGTGTGAGGCCGAGGGTGTGAGGGTGGTGGAGTGTGGGGGTGGGAGCGTAACGGTGGGGATGGAATGGGGCAGTGAGTGTGATGGTGGTGGAGTGTGTGGATGTGAACATGACGGTGGGGGTGGTGTGGAGCAGTGTGTGTGAGGGTGGTGGAGTGTGTGAGGGTGAGCGTAACAGTGAGGGAGGTGTGGGGCCGAGTGTGTAATGGTGTTGGACTGTGTGGGGGTGAGCGTGACGATGTGGGTCAGTGTGTGCGAGGGTGGTGGAGTGTGTGGGGGTGCGCATAACAGTGAGGGAGGTGTGGGGCCGAGTGTGTAATGGTGTTGGACTGTGTGGGGGTGAGCGTGACGGTGTGGGTCAGTGTGCGTGAGTGTGGTGGAGTGTGTTCGGTTGCACGTGACGATGGGGATAGTGTGGGGCAGTGTGTGAGAGGGTGGTGGAGTGTGGGGGTGTGAGCGTAACGGTGGATGAGGTGTGGGGCAGTGTGTGGAGAGTGGTGGAGTGTATGGGGGTGAGCGTAACGGCGGGGGTGGGGTGGAGCAGTGTGTGTGATGGTGGTGGAGTGTCTGGGGGTGAGCATGACAGTGGGGATGTTATGGTGCAGCGTGTGTGAGGGTGGTGGAGTGTGTAGGGGTGAGCTGGATGGTGAGGGTGGTGTGGGGCAGCGTGTGTGACGATGGTGGAGTGTCTGGGGGTGTGTGTAACGGCGGGAGTGGGGTGGGACAGTGTGTGTGATGGTGGTGGAGTGTGTGGGGGTGAGCGTGACGGTCAGGATTTGTAGGGTAGTGTGTGTGATGGTGGTGGAGTGGGTAGGTGTGAGCGTGACGGAGGGGGAGGTGTGTGCAGTGTGTGTGAGTGTTGTGGAGTGTGTGGGGGTGCGCGTGACCGTGAGGGTGTTGTGGGGCAGTCTGTGCGATGGAGGTGGAGTGTGTGGGAGTGGACGTGGCAGTGATTTTTGTGTGGGGCAGTGTGTGTGATGATGGTGGAGTGTGTGGCGCTGAAAGTGACGGTGGGGGTAGTGTGGTGCAGTGTGTGTGATGGTGGTGGGGTGTGTGGGGGTGAACATGACATTGGGGGTCGTGTCGGGCAGTGTGTGTGATGGTGGTGGAGTAAGTGGGGGTGAGCGTGATGGTAGGAGTGGTGTGTGGCATTGTGCAATGTAGTGAGTGCGAGTGGGTAAATGTGTTGGTGACGTTGTAATTGTGAGGGGATCAGTGTGACAGTGATGGAGTGAGTGTGAGGGGGTCAGGGTGACAGTGATGGAGCGAGTGTGAGGTGATCAAGGTGACCGATATGGAGTGATGGTGAGGGGGTCAGTGTGACGGTGACGGAGTGAGTGTGAGAGGGTCATTGTAACGGTGATCGAGGGAGTGTGACGGGGTCAGGTGACAGTGACGGAGCGAGTGTGAGGGGGTCAGTGTGATAGTGATGGTGTGAGTGTGAGAGGGTCGGGGCGATGGTGATGGAGTGAGTGTGAGGGGATCAGGGTGACAGATATGGAGTGAATGTGAGGGTGTCAGGATGACGGTGATGGAGTGAGTGTGAGGGAATCAGGGTGACAGTGATGGAGTGATTGTGAGGGGGTCAGCGTGAGGGTGACAAAGGGAGTGTGAGGTGGTCAGGTTGAGGGTGACGAAGGAAGCGTGAGGAAGTCAGGCTGACGGTGATGGACTGAGTGTGAGAGGGTCAGGGTGACGGTGATGGAGTGAGTGTGAGAGCGTCATGGTAACGGTGATCGAGCGAGTGTGACGGTGTCAGGTGACAGTGACGGAGCGAGTGTGAGGGGGTCAGCGTGTGGGTGATAAAGGGAGTGTGAGGTGGTCAGGGTGACGGCGATGGAGCGAGTGTCAGGTTTACCGGGTGACGGTGATGGAGTGAGTGTGAAGGTGTCAGCGTGATGGGGATGGAGTGAGTCTGAGGGGTTCACTGTGACGCTGATGGATTGAGTGTGAGTTGTCCAGCGTGAGGATGATGGAGTGAGTGTGAGGGGGTCAGGGTGACAGAGATGAAGTGAGTGTGAAGGGATCACGGTGATGGTAATGGAGTCTGTGTGAGGGGGTCAGGCTAATGGTAATGGAGTGAGTGTGAGGGGGTCAGGATGACGGTGATGGAGTGAATGTGAGGGGATCAGGGTGACAGATATGCACTGAGTGTGAGGGGTTCGGGTGACGATGATGAAGTGAGTGTGAGGGAATCAGGGTGACGGTGATGGAGTGAGTGTGAGGGGGCAGGGTGATTGTGAAGGAGTGAGTGTGATGAGATCAGGGTGACGGAGATGGAGTGAGTGTGAGGGGATCAGCGTGATGGTGATGTAGTGAGTGTGAGGGAGTCAGAGCAACGGTGATGGAGTGAATGTGAGGGGTTCAGGGTGACAGTGATGGAGTGAGTGTGAGGGAATCAGTGTAACGATGACGGAGTGAATGTATGGGGGTCAGGATGACGGTGATGGTGTGGGTTTGAGGGGCTTAGTGTGACAGTGATGGAGTGAGTGTGAAGGGGTCAGTGTGACAGTGATGGAGTGAGTGTGCGTGGGTCAGGGTGACCGCGATGGTGTGAGTGTGAGTGTGTGAGGGTGACGGTGATGGTGTGAGTGTGAGGCATTCAGTTTGACGCTGATGGAGTGAGTGTGAGGGGTTCAGTGTGATTGTGATGGAATGAGTGTGAGGGGGCCAGGGAAATGGAGATGGAGCGTGGCTGAGGGATTTAGTGTGACGGTGATGGAGTGAGTGTGAGGGCATCAAGGTGACAGATATGGAATGAGTGTGAGGGGGTCAGTGTGACAGTGATGGGGTGAGAGTGAGAGGGTCAGGGTAACAGTGATGGAGTGAGTGTGAGGGGGTCATGGTGACTGTGAGGCTGTGAGCTCGAGTGGGTCAGTGTGACGGTGATGGAGTGAGACTGAGGGGGTCAGGGTGATGGGGGTGGAGTGAGAGTGGGGGCATTAAGGTAGCGGTGATGAAGTGAGCGTGAGGGGGCAGAGTGATTAAGATCGGGTGAGTGTGAGTGGTCAGGGTGACAGTGATGGAGCGAGTGTGAGGGGGTCAGGGTGACGTTGATGGAGTGCATGTGAGGGTCCAAGGTGACTCTGATGGAGTGAGTGGGAGGTGTTCAGCGTGAAGGTGATGGAGTGAGGGTGAGGGGGTAAGGGTGACAAAGATGGAGTAAGTGTGAAGGGTTCAGGGTAACAGTGATGGAGTGAGTGTGAGGGAGTCAGTGTGACGGTGATGGAGTGTGTGTGAGTAGATCAGGGTGACAGATATGGAGTGAGTGTGAGGGGGTCAGGGTGTCGGTGATGGAGTGAGTTTGAGGGGGGTCAGGGTCACGGTGACGTCGTGAGTGTGAGGGAATCAGGGTGACGGTGATGGAGTGAGTGTGAGGGGATCAGGGTTACGGTGATGGAGTGAGTGTGAGGGAATCAGGGTGACGGTGATGGAGTGAGTGTGAGAGCGTCAGGGTGACAGTGATGGAGTGAGTGTGAGGGGATCAGAGTGACGGTGACGGAGTGAGTGGGAAGGGTTCAGGGTGATGGTGATCGAGTGAGAGTGAGGTGGCCTGGGCGACGGTGATGGAGTGAATGTGTGGGGGTCAGGTTGACGGTGATGCAGTGAGTGTGAGAGAGTCAGGTTGACGTTGATGGAGTGAGTGTGAGATGGCCAGGGTGACGGTGATGGATTGAGTGTGAGAGAGTCAGGGTGACTGTGATGGAGTGAGTGTGTGGGGGTCAGATTGACGGTGATGCAGTGAGTGTGAGAGAGTAAGGGTGACGGTGATAGCTTGAGTGTGAGAGGATCAGGGTGACTCTGATGGAGTGAGTGTGAGGCGGTCAGGGTGATGGTGATGGAATGAGAATGAGAGGGTCAGGTTGAGTGTGACGAAGGAAGTGGCAGGGATTCAGGGTGACGGTGATGGAGTGAGTGTGAGAGTTTCAGGGCTACGTTGATGGCGTTAGTATAGGAGGGTCAGGGTATCGGTGATGGGGTGAGTGTGAGGGGATCAGTGTGACGGAGATGGAGTGAGTGTGAAGGGGTCAGGGTGACGATGATGGAGTGAGAGTGTGGGTGTCAGTGCGACGGTGAAGGAGTGAGTGTGTGGCGGTCAGGTTGACGGTGGTGGAGTGAGTGGGAGGGCGTCAGTGTGACGGTGATGGAGTGAGTGGGAGGGGGTCAGGGTGACGGTGATGGAGTGAGCGTGAAGGTTTCAGGGTGATGGTGATTGAGTGAGAGTAAGGTGGCCTGGGCGACGGTGATGGAGTGAGTGTGTGGGGGTCAGGTTGACGGTGGTGGAGTGAGTGTGAGGGGGTCAGGATGAAGGAGATGGAGTGAGTGTGAGGGTGTCAGGGTGACAGTGATGGAGTGAGTGTGAGGGGATCAGTGTAATGAAGACGGAGTGAATGTGTGGGGGTCAGGATGACGGTGATGGTGTGAGTTTGAGGGGCACAGTGTGACAGTGATGGAGTGAGTGAGAAGGGGTCAGTGTGACAGTGATGCAGTGAGTGTGCGTGGGTCAGGGTGACCGCGATGGTGTGAGTGTGAGTGTGTGAGAGTGACGGTGATGGAGTGAGTGTGAGCCATGCCGTTTGCCGCTGATGGAGTCTCTGTGTGAGGGGATTCAGTGTGATTGTGATGGAATGAGTGTGAGGGGCCAGGGAAACGGAGATGGAGCGTGGCTGAGGAATTTAGTTTGACGGTGATGGAGTGAGTGTGAGGACCTCAAGGTGACAGATATGGAGTGAGTGTGTGGGGGTCAGGGTGGCAGTGATGGGGTGAGAGTTAGGGGGTCAGGGTAACAGTGATGGAGTGAGTGTGAGGGCGTCATGGTGACTGTGAGTCTGTGAGCTCAAGTGGGTCAGGCTGACGGTGATCGAGTGAGACTGGTGGGTCAGGGTGACGGTAATGGAGTGAGAGTGAGGGGGTCAGTGTGACAGTGATGGAATGAGTGTGAGGGGGTCTGGGTAACTGTGATGAAATGAGTGTGAGTGGGTCTGGGTGATGTTGACAGAGTTTGTGTGAGGAGTTCAGGGTGACAGTGATGGAGCGAGTGTGAGGGGGTCAGGATGACGGAGATGGAGTGAGTGTGAGGGTGTCAGGGTGACAGTGATGGAGTGAGTGTCAGGGGATCAGTGTAATGAAGATGGAGTGAATGTGTGGGGGTCAGGATGACGGTGATGGTGTGAGTTTGAGGGGCTCAGTGTGACAGTGATGGAGTGAGTGTGAGGGGGTCAGGGTGAGAGGGATGCAGTGACTGTGAGGGGGCATCGTGAGGGTGATGAAGGGAGTGTGAGGAGGTCAGGGTGACGGTGTTAGAGTGAGTGTGACGTTGACCGGGTGAAGGTGACGGAGTGAATGTGAGAGGGTCAGGGTGACGGAAATGGAGTGAGTGTGACGGGGTCAGGGTGATAGTGACGCAGTCAGTGTGAGGGGGTCACTGTGTCAGTGACACAGTCAGTGTGAGAGGGTCAGGGTGACTGTGGCGCAGTAAGTGTGAGGGGTTCAGGGCGACAGTGATGCAGTAAGTGAGAGGGGGTCAGGGTGATAGTGACACAGGAACTGTGAGGGGGTCAGGGTGACAGTGATGCAGTAAGTGTGAGGGGGTCAGAGTGACAGTGATGCAGTAAGTTTGAGGGGGTCAGGGTCATAGTGATGCCAACTTTTCCTTATTTTAAAGGTAGATGTGAGTTGGGTGTTCCAGATTTGATGCTACTAGTCAAACCACTCACCATTAAGCAAAACACAATATATTTAAACACTCTAATGAAAATCCAGACAAAATGAAGAGGAATTTAGAATAACTTAACTATTGGAAATCTTAACCGAATAATGGATACAGAACCTTCTACAAATGAACTGTTCCAATATATCAACATCCCATAAACACACCCCTTGGCAAAAAGGAACATTCAGACATGCGTTCTTGCATACAGTTCTCCAATCCAGGAGGAAACAGCATCAAGTGAGGTTCCAGAGAGAATAGCAGCTAGGGATAATTTACTAAAACTTACAACCCTTCTGGGACCCCAAGCATCTGGTGATTGTTATAGCTACAATTAAAAAAAAACTAGAAATCCTGGTCTGTGCGAGCTGGCCATTGTTACTACTATTTATTGAAATAAAAGCTAAAAGCCCCGAAAGTTATTTACTTGAGCCGTTTTCAGTAGGCAGTTTGGCCTTTAAGAGCTCTTACTAAAGAAAAAGAAGAAAATAACCTTTTATTAAAAAAGTGACAGCATTGTCAGGCAATTTAGATGCCTGGTCCTTTATTCAGTGGGCTTCCTCGTGTTTCTGATCACAAGGTCACCTGAGAGGGACAGCCACAGGTACAGACCAAGTTACAAGGATGTGTCTCATAACGTCTGAAACACGCCTGCCCATGGACCATCACATGGGAAGTGAAGAATAGCCTGACACACACCATTTCATTATTTCTGAGCTACACAATGCCAGCATTCGATACACTAGGGAGCCAAAACCCAAGGCCAGGGAAAGATACAGAGGGACAGAGAGATTCAAATTAAAGACAGAAACAGATAGGTAATTAACTGAAAATATGTTGTGGAAATATGGGGGGAAAAGACAGGGCAGTGGGACTAACTAGAGAAGTGAGATCTTCGAGAGTAATATGACAAGAATGAGAATATTGAATAAAGGCATTGTCAGATCAGCTGAAATAGCTTGTTACATCAAACATTAACTGGGACAAGATGACAGCCCAGCATGGAGAGCTGTGCAGACCATGCTAGTGTGTTGCTCAGTAAACTGCACTATCATCCAGCATGGAAAGTATTGCAAACTTTACTATCATATGCTCACCATACTCGCATTAGATGACGGCCTACAATGGGAAGGTTTGCTGTGTGTGTGTGTGTGTTCATCAGAGACTGAGAGACTGAGAGCGTGTATGTGCGCGGGTTTGGCGTGTTTGAATGCAAAACTCTTTGTTTGAGAAGGAACGCACATGGAGAAAATTATTTTAAATACGAACAACTGGCTGGCGTTTTGTCAATCAACAGAGAGAACGAAAGAGGTTTCATGGACAGATGAGGTAAAGTATTTGAGAATGTAAAAATAAAGGCATTGCCAGACAAAATAACAATATACATCCGCGTGCATATGAATGACAGATGGATCGAGGTTTGGTGTGAGGTCGTATCAGATTTCATTCGGCAGTTTTGAAGCCGGGAGCGTCAGCAAAAGATTATTGGCTTTATCAAGACTGTACTTCATATCTCAAGATTCAAGCAGCAGATGGAGTTAACCAGTGAGATAGATTCTGGAATCGTGAGTATTTCAAATTAGAAATGGTCAGGGAATGGTGTCAAGGATCAGCTCATGGTCAAAGGGATCTTCCATAGTTGTGACTTGCCTGCTTCAGCCGCAGATATTGGCTAGGGATGGGATGCAAACAGTGGAAGAAAGTGGAGTTTGTAACCAGAACAGTAGACAGTAACCTCTGTGCTCTTAATCTTTAAATAACAAAAGCAATGATACAATGCATTGTGATTCTCCGCTGAAACTGAGTCGGTCAACATAGAGACCCGTGAGAAACACTGCCAGAGCAAAGGGAGACAGTAATTGAGTACCTTCATTGATGTAGTTAGTAGTGGTCTGGAGAGTGAATATCTGGATTCAGTTTCAACAGGAACAATAATAGTGGCAAGAAGTGTGGACTATATGAAAGAACAATAATACAGACATAATTGGTTTGTAGAAAACAAAATCTGGACAGTGACACTTACCAGGAACACTACCGATAGCCAGGAAGGGATAATAAAAGTGTTGAATAATGAGAAGAGCGTAAAAGATCTGCGATGGTAATGAAAACCAATTAAGTGCAGAAAGATACCAAACATAATCGGATAAGCGCCTGTCTATTGTTGGAATATTCCAGTCTAATATTCTCAGATTCTGATCCATTGCTGAAACATTCCAGTCTAATGTTCTCAGATTCTGATCCATTGTTGGAATATTCCAGTCTACTGTTCTCAGATTCTGATCCATTGTTGGAATATTCCAGTCTACTGTTCTCAGATTCTGATCTTTCCTCCCCCTTTCTCTGGACCTGTCAGTGCTGTCGGTGATGCTCCCGCTCATGTTATGGGATAATACATTGAACAGCGCCCATTAATAATTAAAAGATGGAAACCCTCCACTGGGATAATTAGAATCCATGGAGACTGGCATTAATCGCCGTCACTGAACAAATAGACTCAGTTAACTAGATCCATACATCACTGTTTATAACACTATAAAAGGGAACAATTACTGGGTTTGAATGGAATGGATGAGGTTTGCTGATGGAAGTTTTTAATCGTTTTTGCCTTGTGTATGAGAATATTAACAGAACACTGCAAGGGTCTATCTATGTTCCACGTTGTTTATGAAAGGAGGCAGTTATAAAATAACAGATTGGCTACATGAAAGAAGTCGGGTGGATAAGTTTCTAGATACCTTAACACAAAGTACGGTACTTATTGACCAGTGTGAGGCTACTCCTGGTTTGAATGCCCTGTTATCAAATCCTTTCATAACCTACAGACAGAGCAATGAGACTGCTGCTCAGGAACAGGCCGAAGCAATTCTGTACCTAGGGGCCTCTTACACGGGATAAGAGAAGGCCATTCAGCCCGTATTAGCCTGTTGCTACTTGAAAAGGTGGAAAGGTGGAATATCGGCACATTTTAACAACAGAATCATTCAGAACAAAGAGATGTGTCGCTGCAGCTTTATGAAGTGCTACTGAGAGGACACCTGGAGTACATTGTGTTGTTTGTGTTTCTGTAACTGAGAAGGAATGGGCCTCAATTAGATACAGTTTATCGGCTGCTTATAACCATCGGGTTGCTGTGTCATTTAATGTCTCGGGTCTGTTACACAGGGACAAGAAAAGGCCATGAAGCCTCTCGAGTGTGTTATAGAAGAACAGGAGGAGGTCATTAAGCCTCTTGAGTCTATTACAGAGGGACAGAAGAAGGCCATTCAGCCTCTCAAGCCTATTACAGAGGGGCAGGAAGTGTCTATTTAGCATTTCAACTCTTACGCATAAATATTACTTCTACACTAGTTGTGGAATAGGAAAGACCTGATGTAAACATTGAAGTTCTAACTTCGAATAAGGCCAATTTTGAAAGTGTTAGGCGAGCCCTGTGAAAGGCTAATTGGAATATCCTATGCACAAGTAAAGGGGTGGTTGGAAAATGCAAGGCCATCAAAACCTGGTTTCAGATAGTCCAAAGCCAACGTGTTCCCATTAGTGGGAGGGGCAAGGCTAGTGGGTGCAGGGAGTGCTGGATGGCTAGATATATTGATGCTCTGGTCAAGGTAAGGAAGGAGATATATGTCAGGTAAACAGAGCTGAGATCAAGTGAATCCCCAGAAGAGTATAAGGGCAATAAGTGCATAGTCAACGGGGAAGGCGGGCCAGAAAAATGTGGACCTGAGATGGTTTTAGAAATAGGGTTAACGAGGCATTGAAGAAATTCTACAAATCTTTTGATGGCAAAAGATTAACTAGGGAGAGAATAGGGCCCCTTAAAGATCAGTAAGGCTACCTATGTGTGGAACCACACGAGATGGGAGAATACAAAACAAGTATTGCTCCTCAGTATTTAATTTGGAGGGGGTTAGAAGAGCGAGAGAATGAAGAAATACATAGTGATATCTTGAAAAGTATCTGTATTACAAGGAGATGTAGGACATTTTAAAATATATAAAGGTGAGTAAATTCCTGGGACCTGATCAGTTGTATCACAGAAGTGTGAGGAAAGCTAGGAAAGAGATTGCTCAGCATTTTGCGGATATATTTGTATATTTGACTTCCACAAGTGAGGTGTCAAAAAACTAGGAGGGCTGCCAATATCGTGTCATTATTTAAGAAGGTAAGGAAAAAAAGGTAACTATAGATCGGTGAGTCTGACGTCAATGGTGACTAAATTGTTGGAGGGGATTTTGAGGGAAATGATGTATATGCATTTGGAAAGACAAGGACTAAAGAGGGCTTTGTACATTAGAGATCACGTCTCACTGACTCGGTGGAATTTTTTGTGGAAGTGATGAAGATGATTGATGAAGGCAGGACAGTGTATTTTGTCTTTATGGGATTCAGTATGAAAACTAAAATTTTCTACATGGTAGACTGGTTAGCAAGGTTAGACTGCCTGGAATCCAGGAGAGCTCGCCATTTAGATCCAAACTTTTCTTGAATATTGGAGACAGGGCGTGACAGTGGATATTTGTTCATTGAACTGTGACCAGTGGCATGCCATAAAGATCAATAGTGAGTCCACTGCCTTTTGTCACTTATACAAATCATTTGCACTTGAGTATATGAAATATGGTCAGTAAGTTTGCAGATAATTCCAAATTTGGTGGTGTAGTCGACAGTGAAGAATGATATCTCAGAATATAATGGGACGTTGATTAGGTGAGCCGAGGAGTGGCAGTTGGAGTTTATTTTAGATAAATGTGAGGTGTTCCATTTTGGCAAGAAAAATCAGGGCAAGGCATATAGGTAGGGTCCTGTCGAAATCAAGGAAAACTCCATAGAAACTATAGAATCCCTACAGTTAGGAAACATGATTTCCGGTCCATCGAGGCCACACCAACCCTCTAAACAGTATCCCACTGGAAAAACCCCTACCCTACCCCGCTGAGCCTGCATTTCCCCTGGCAAATCCACCTCGTCTACACATCCCTGGGTACTGTGTGCAGTTTAGGATGACCAATCTACCCTTATCGGAATGTCTTTATACTGTCGGAGGAAAACAAAGCACCCTGAGGAAACTCACACAGACACGGGAAGAATACACAAACTCCACACAACGAATCATTCAAGGATGGAATTAAACCAAGATCGCTGCCCTGTGAGGCTAGCCTTGTGGTGCAGGTTCTCCGTTCCTTGAAAGTACTGTCACAGATAGACAGCGTAGTGAAGAAGGCATTTGGTGATCTTTCCTTGACTGGTGTGTGCTTTGAGTAGAAGCATTTGCATGCCATGTTAAATCTGTACAGGACATTGATTTGGCCACTTTTGTAATATTGCCTTTAAGTCTGGTCTCCCTGCATTCGGAAAGATGTTGTCAAACTTGAAAAGGCATAGAAGAGATTTAAAAGAATGTTGCAGTTATTGGAGGGTTAGAGTTACAGGAAGAGTTTGAATAGGTTGGGACTATTTTCAAGTGATGAGACTGAAGGGAGACCTTAAAGAGGTTTATAAAATCATGAGGGGCATAGTTAAAGTAAACAGTCAATGGCCTTTCCCAGGATAGACGCGTCCAAAATTAGAAGACAAAGATTTAAGGTGAGAGGAGAAAGTCTTTAAAAAGGGACATGAGTGGCAACATTTTCACACAGACTGCTATGTGTATGGATTGAACAGCCAAAAGAGGAGATGGAGGCAGATACAGTTACACCATTTAAAAGGCATTTGGATGGATACATGCATGGCAAGTAGTAGAAGGAGATGGGCCAACTGCTGGCAAGGCGGACGAGATTAAGTTAGGGTATTTGGTCGGTATGGATGACAACACCGAAGGATCATTTTCCGTGAGGTACAAGTGAGAGTTCATTGATTCTTGCGTGTTTAACACGGGGACAGGAGGAGGCTATTCAGCTTCTGAATTCTGCCAGTCAGCCTGTTTGGTCAATTACTGACAGTCAAATACAAAAATACATCTTTCTGATTTTGATGGTGATTCACTGAAACAGGAGAAAGGTTTTTAGTCAAGAAAAGCCGTAAAGAATGTGAAGAGGCCATTCAGTCCCTCAATTCCATTCCACAGGAGCAGCAGGTGAGCATAGAGCTATTGCAGCCTGTTACTCAGGAGCGGGAGGAGGAAATCTATTTTCACAAAACTTGGATTAGGAGGCAGTCACTCAGTTGCTCAAGACTGGGACACAAGTACAGGATGGAGTCACTCAACTGCTCGGGAGTGGACACAGGAACAGGAGGCAGTCATTCAACCGCTCGAGACTGGGACACAGGAACAGGAGGCAATCAATCAACTGCTTGAAACTGGGACACGGGGAAATCTGGAGGCTTGTGAGGCCCGACGATCCTGTTACGCAGAAACAGGAGGAGGTGACTCACTCCCCACCAGTATGGGACACTGGGAGAGAAGGGGTGTTTGCTTGGAACAAACAGAAATATATGAATAAGTTGCATTAGTAGTCTATTCAATCCTGCCCCACCATTCACTAAGACCACGGCTGATCTGATTGTGATTTCCTCATTCCATTTTACGGAGATTGTCCTCTCTGCAGCCTCTGCTCCATTTGTTGGTCATGTTGCAGAACCAGATGCTGTAACAACAGTCACCATGACTCATCCAGAGGGATAGGTCCAATCACAACACTGAAAACACAAAATAAAGGTATTGCCAGATGTTTAGTTCTCTCACATTCCCAATCCAACTCACATAACCAGTCCATCCATTATACATTAAGGATGGAGCAGTGTGTAAATCCAACTAGCGTACTGCTGAATGCAACCCAGCAATGTCCAGATTGGAACCCTGTGCAGCCCACACCAATGCCTGATCTATAATCCTGGGCTAAATGTCCAGCGTGGGAAGCTGTGCGGATCGCACTGCTTCATTCATATATAAACACAGATTGTTGCATTTTTCGATGACATATGTTTGATCCCTGTCCAGCGTAGGGAAACTTGCAGCCCATGCTGGAAGTGACAGGATGTGCAGCTCTCATCCATTTACAGCTCCATAACTCCACTGTACCTTGACAAGGGGTGCAGTGGATGTGAAAATCACTGCGATGGAGAGATGTAAATGGAAACAGTTTAAATACCAATAGATCTGATTATCACGAGTATCACACCAGTATTTAAAGTTGAAATAACTGAGATAACATCCAATGAGGTTTCGTGAATGGTGCAAAGTAGTTAGAGGGGGATGGTAATGTTATAGTGGTTGCACTATAAGTCTCCAAATCAACAATGGGAATTAGAGGAAGAAATATGCAGAAAGACTGGGGAGACTTGCAGGAACAATCGGGTTGTTATAATAGGTGATTTTAATTTTCCGAACATAGACTGGGACTTCCAGATGGTTAAGAACTTAGATGGAACGTAATTTGATAAGTTTGTTCTGGAAACTTTCCACAAACAGTATATAGAGTATCCTATTGGGGAAGGGACAAATTCTACCTACCGTTGGGAAATAGGGCAGGATAGGTGAAGGAGATAAAGTGGGGGAGCATTTTGGGAAAAGTGATTAGAGTTGTATTAATTTTAAAATAGTTATGGGAGGGGCAAAATTGGTCCACAGATTCAAGTTCTAAATTGGGGCAAGGCATATTTTATTGTAATTAGGCAAGGGATTGCAGGGGATGATTGGAGCAGTTTGTTTCGAGGGAAAAGGATTCCGGGCAAGTTGGAGGGCTTAAAAAGTGAGACAGCTCGAGTTCAAGGTTTCCATTTTACTGTGAGTGTGAAGGCAAAGTGAGACTGGACGAGAGAATCCTGGATGTCAACAGATATTGAGGCTCTGATCAGAAGAAAAAGAGGCGTGGCTCAGGCTCAGGAAGCTCGTATCAAGTGAATCCCTGGAACTTTACAGGGGATAGAGGAGTTTACTGAAGAAGGAAATCAGCAAGGGGAAAAGGGGGCATGAGATAGCCTTGGCTGAGAAGATTAGGGTGAATCCAAATTCAGTATAGTGAAGACAAAGAACAATTAGAGAGAGAATAGGATGCGTTAAAATCCAAAATAGGCATGCATGTGTAAATTCTGAAGAAATGGGTAAGGTCCTCAATTTCCCCTCTGTGTTTACCATGAAGAAAGACATGAAGATCTGTAGCCTTTGGTAGGTTAATTGTCATATCTTTGTACAGTCCATATCACAGTAGAGGTGCTGTTGGACATATTTGAACGCACAACGTCAGACAAAGCTCTTGGTCCTGACCAGATATATCGAAGAGCACTGCAAGAGGCGAAAGAAAAAGTTTAGGGGCCAAGTTCTCGGAAGACTGGGCGGTAGCAAATGTTGTGCCCTTCTTCAAGAATGGCTGCAAAGAAAAGCCTAGGAAATATAACCCAATTATGCTTCACACCTGTTTTCGCTAAACCACTTGAGAAGCTTCTCAGAGATAAGATGTGCGTGCATTTGGAAAGACAGAGTTTGACTTGGAGCAGTCAGCATTGCTTTGTGCATGCCGGATTATGCCCAACAAATTTTGTTGGAGATTTTTGAGGATTGACTAGGAAGGTTGACGAGATCAGGGTGGTGGACATAGTCTATATGAATTTCAGTAAGGCCTATAATAAGGTTCCACATAGTAGGCCGCTCTAAAAGGTTAATCGCATGGAATCCAAGGTGAACTGGCAAATTGGCAACACAATTAGTTTGACGTTATGAAGCAAATGGCTATGGTGGAGATACGCTTGTCGGACTGGAGGCCTGTGACTAGTAGAGTGCCTCAGGGGTCGGTGCGGGGCCCATTGCTGTTTGTTATCTATATCAATGATCTGGATGAGAGTGCACAACGCAAGATTAGTAAGTTTGCAGATGACACAAAAATAGGAGACATCGTTTGCAGTGAGGAACGTTATCAGAAATTGCAGCAGTACCTTGACCAGCTGGGGAAGTGGGCTGAGAAATAGCAAATGGAGTTTAATACAGATAAGTGTGACGACTTGCATTTTGGAAAGTCAAATCCAGGGAGGATTTTAATGATGAATGAGAGGGTCTTAAGAAGTGTAGTGGAAAAAAGGGACGTTGGAGATCAGGTGCACGGTTGTCTGAAATTTGAGTCACAGATACACAGGACAGTGAAGAAGGTTTTTGGCACACTGGCCTTCAGCAGGGCATTGAGTATAGAAGTTGGGACGTTATGTTGCAATTGCACAGGATGTTGGTAAGGCTGCTGTTGGAGTATTGTGTTCGGTTTTGTTCACCTTGCTCGAGAAAGGATATTATTGAACAAGAAAGAATGTAGAAGAAATTTACAAAGATGTTTCCTGAGCGAAAGGGTGTGAGTTATAGGGAGAAGTTGGACAGGTTAGAACTTATTGCTTTAGACAATAGGCAGTCGACAATAGGTGCAGGTGTACGCTATTCTCCTCTTCGAGCCTGCACCACCATTCATTCTGATCATGGCTGAACATCCTCAATCAGTATCCTGTTCCTACCTTATATCCATAATCCTTGATTCCACTATCCTTGAGAGCTCTATCCAACTCCTTCTTAAACGAATCCAGATACTGGGACTCCATTGCCTTCTGGGCACAGCATTCCACTCACCCACCACTCTCTGGGTGAAGAAGTTTCTCCTCATCTCTGTCCTAAATGGCCTACCCCTTATTTTTAAGCTGTGTTCTCTAGTTTGGGACTCACCCATCAGCGGAAACATTTTTCCTGCCTCCAGAGTGCCCAATACTTTGATAATCTTATACATCTCAATCAGATCCCCTCTCAGTCTTCAAAACTCAAGGGTATACAAGCCCAGTCGCTCCAGTCTTTCAACATAAGATAGTCTCGCCATTCCAGGAATTGAACTCGCGAACCTACGCTTCACTCCCTCAATAGCCAGAATGTCTTTTCTCAAATTTGAAGTCAAGAACTGCACACAATATTGCAGGTGCGGTCTCACCAATGCCCTGTACAGCTGCAGAAGAACCTCTTTGCTTCTCTCTTCAATCCCTCTTGTTATGAAGGCCAGCATGAATTAGCTTTCTTCACTACCTGCTGTACCTGCATGCTTGCCTTCATTGACTGGTGTACAGGAACACCTAGATTTCGTTGTACTGCCCCTTTACCTGACCTGACTCCATTTAGGTAGTAATCTGCCTTCCTGTTCTTGCCACCAAAGTGGATAACCATACATTTATCCACATTAAACTGCAACTGCCATGCATCTGTCCAATCACCTAACTTGTCCAGGTCACCCTGTAATCTTCGAACATCCTCCTCACGTTTCACCCTGCCACCCAGCTTTGTATCATCAGCAAATTTGCTAATGTTACTATTAATACCATCTTCTATATCATTAATATATATTGTAAAAAGCTGCGGTCCCAGCACTGATCCCTGCGGTACCCCACTGGTCACGGCCTGCCATTCCAAAAGGGAACTTTATTGCTGGAACAGCACAGCAGGTCAGGCAGCATCCAGGGAACAGGAGATTCGACGTTTCGGGCACAGGCCCTTCTTCTTGTTCCTGAAGAAGGGCCTGTGCCCGAAACGTCGAATCCCCTGTTCCCTGGATGCTGCCTGACCTGCTGTGCTGTTCCAGCAATAAAGTTTCAACTTTGATCTCCAGCATCTGCAGACCTCACTTTCTCCCCATTCCAAAAGGGAGCCGTTTATCACTAATCTTTGTGTCCTGTCAGCCAACCAATTTTCAAACCAAGTCACTACTTTGCCCCATTACCATGCGCCCTAATTTTGCACACTAACCTCCTATGTGGGATTTTTATCAAAGGTGTTCTGAAAGTCCAGGTACACTACATCCACTGGATCTCCTTTGTCCATCTTCAGAGTTACATCCTCAAAAGATTCCAGAGGATTAGTCAGGCATGATTTCCCCTTCATAAATCCATGCTGACTCTGACATATACTGATACTGCTATCCAGATGTGTCATAATTACATCCTTTATAATTGACTCCAGTATCTATCCCACCACTGAGGTCAGACTAATTGGTCTATAATTTCCTGCATTCTCTTCGCTCCTTTCTTAAACAGTGGTACAACTTTAGCCGCACTCTTATCCGCAGGAACTAATTCTGAATCTATCGAACTCTGAAAAATAATCACCAATGCATCCACGATTTCTAGAGCCACCTCCTTCAGTACCCTGGGATGTAGACCATCAGGCCCCGGGGATTTATCAGCCTTCAGACCAAACAGTCTCTCCAACACCAATTTCTGGCAAATATAAGTTCCCTTCAGTTCAGGTCCTTCAGTCACTGTTACCTCAGGGAGATTGCTTGTGTCTTCCCCAATGAACTCAGATCTGAAGTACCAATTCAACTCTTCTGCCATTTCTTTGTTCCCCGTAATATATTCTGCTGTTTCTGTCTTCAAGGGTCCAATTTTAGTCTTAACCATTTTGTTCCCTTTCACATACCTAAAAAAGCTTTTACTATTCTCCTTTATATTTTTGGCCAGTGTACCTTCGTACCTCAGATTTTCTCTGTGTATTTCCTTCTTAGTAATCCTCTGTTGTTCCTTAGAAGCTTCCCAGTCCTGCGATTTCCCACTCATCTTTGCTATGCTATACTTTTTCTCTTTTGACTTTATATGTTTCTTAACTTCCCTCGTCAGCCCCGGCCACCCTTGCCTCCTCATAGGATCGTTCTTCCTTTTTTGAATGAACAGATCCTGCACCTTCTGCATTATGCGCAGAAATATCTGCCATTGTTCCTCCACTGTCATCCCTGCTAAGGTATTGCACCATTGAACTCTGGCCAGCTTCTCCCTCATAGCTCCATCGTTCCCTTTATTCAACTGAAATATTGTCACTACCAATTGTACTCTCCTTTTCAAATTACAGATTAAAGCTTATTGTATTGTGGTCACTACCTCCTAATGGCTCCTTCACTTCGAGGTCCCTGATGAATTCTGGTTTGTTGCACAATACCTGATCCAGAATTGCCTTCTCGCTGGTAGGCTCCAGCACCAGCTGTTCAAAGAATCCATCTCGGAGACGCTCCATGAAGTCTCTTACTTGAGGTCCAATACCATCCTGATTCTCCCAGTCTACCTGCAAGTTGAAATCCCCCATAACAACTGTAGTAATATCTTTGTGACAGGCCAATTTTAACTCCTTATTCAACTTACACCCTACATCCATATTACTGTTTGGGGCCCTGTAGATAACTCCCAGGAGGGTCTTTCTACCCTTAGAATTTCTGAGCTCTATCCATACTGACTCTACAACCCTGATTCTAGGTCCCCCCGTGCAAGGGACTGAATATCACCTCTTACCAACAGGGCCACCCCACCACCTCTGCCCGTCAGTCTGTCCTTAGGATAGCACGTAAAGCCTTGAATATTCATTTCCCAGGCCCTGTCCACTTGAAGCCACGTGTCAATTATCCTCACAATACCGTAACTTCCAATTTACAAAAGAGCCTCAAGCTCATCCATCTTACTACTAATACTTCGTGCATTCATATGTAGTATTTTTAATTTGTTACTGCCCTCATCCTTCCTATCAACCCCTATTTCACTTGACCTTATGGCATGAACCTTTTTTGAGTTTTCTGCTTCATTAATACCGCTGTCTTTCTTGACTTCCCTTGTTCTAACTTTCCCTTCAATTTCCTTCTTAAACTTCCAAATTGTTCCCCCCCGCTATTTAGTTTAAATGCAGTTGTGTTGCAGTCGCAAACCTGTCTGCCAGAATGCTGGTCCCCAACCTATTAAGATGCAAACCGTCTCTTTTATATAATTTATGCTTACCACAAAACATACCCCAGTGATCCAAGAATTTAAATCTTTGCTTCCTGCACCAGTTCCCCAGCTACACATTCAAGTCCATTATCTCCCTGTTCCCTGCCGCTCCAGACCGAGGAACTGGAAGCAAACCGGAAATAACCACTCTGGACGTCCTGCTTTTCATGCTTCTTCCTCGTTCTCCGAAGTCCCGCTGTAGTATGTTCCTCCTCTTCTTCCCGACATCATTTGTGCCGACACGTACCACCACCTCTGGCTCTTCACCTTCGCCCTTGAGTATTTTCTGCACTCTGTCTGCGATGTCTTTTATCCTGGCACTATGAAGGCAACACACTATCCTTAAATCCCGCCTGATGCCACAGAAACCCCGTTCAGTTCCTCTCACTATGGAGTCCCCGATTACCACGGCTCTGTGCGATGTCTGACTCCTCGGCTCTGCCTCCACGCCAGCTTTTGATTGACAGGCCTGACCGTCTCGCGGACTGGCAGTGTCATCTGTCTCTACTGTTTACAAAAGATTCAACTTGTTCCTGACAGGTACTTCCCCCGCGGTCTCTTGCAACTTTCTCCTCTCTTCCTTCCTCATCGTCTTCTCTGTTCTGGTGTGGTCGGTGTAAAAACTTCGCTGAAGCTAACAGAGACTTACATGGATTCATGCAGTTTTTGTGCAAAGCACAATGTAACTCTGCAAGTACAAATTCACCCCACAAACATATATATGCGTGCGCGCGTGTGTGTAGGAGGGTCTCTGTGTGTAGGTAGGGCAATGGGATCACCTGGACTGTGACATGAACCCAAGGTCCCCGCTGAGGCCATCCCCATGGGTACCAAACTTCGCTATCAGCCTCTGCTCTTGCACGTTTAGCTACTGCCTGTTCCGAAGTCAGCCTTGGAGGATTGTCATCCGAAGATCCGAGGTGAAATGTCCTGAACCACTGAAGTGCTCTCCAACTGGGAAGGGGAACACCTGTCTGTTGATTGATGTGCAGTGCCCATTCATCTGTTGATGTAGTTTCTGCTCGGTTTCACCAATGTACTATGCCTCAAAGCATCTTGCCTTCAGCGTGTTGTTTTTTTTAGATTAGATTACTTAGTGTGAAAACAGGCCCTTCGGCCCAACAAGTCCACACCAACCCTCCGAAGCGCAACCCACCCAGACCCATTCCCCTACACCTAACTCTACGGGTAATTTAGCATGGTCAATTCACATAACCTGCACATTTTTGGACTCGGAGAGGAAACCGAAGTTCCCGGAGGAAACCCACGCAGACAATGTGCCAACTCCACACAGACAGGCGCACTGAGGTGGGAATTGAACCCGGATCTCTGGCGCTGTAAGGCATCACTGCGAACCACTGTGCTGAGATTAGCATCAGTCTAAACATTACGGCACGGACACAGCACACAGGGACTAACACCTTCAACTTATTATCGGAGCGGATACTAATTGTTAAAGTTCACCTGAGAATGTAAATGCTAAAAGAAAGTTTTGTAATTTACATCAGAAAGAAGTGAACCTAACATCGTCATTCTAACAGATGGAAGACATAACAAACAATCAAATTATTTTTCAATGTATAATTTCAGTTACATCACACTCAAAACATTTGCTATAAATTTTGTATCTTACAACTGTGTACTCCACAACCACC
Source organism: Chiloscyllium plagiosum (assembly GCF_037043375.1). NCBI lineage: Eukaryota > Metazoa > Chordata > Chondrichthyes > Orectolobiformes > Hemiscylliidae > Chiloscyllium > Chiloscyllium plagiosum. Next base: position 27,572,051 of record NW_028270188.1, on the reverse strand, counting down.
TGATGAAGGAGCAGCTCTCCAAAAGCAAATGCTTCCAGTTAAATCTGCTGGACTATGATCTGGTGTTGTGCGATTTTTAACTTCGTATTAGAATGCGGGTCTCACAATTAAAACAGAGATGAGGAAGCATTTATTCATTCAAACAGTTCTGGATCTGTGGAATTTATTACAGCAGAAGGCTGTTG